>NC_081414.1:223187398-223534065 GCF_030272615.1 Cryptomeria japonica | reverse complement strand
CTAGATATGATGTCCTTTTAAAGGAATCTAATTTCATGTCGGTCCAATAGGATTACATTACAATTTCCTAGGTTCAATGAATTTAGACATACTCAGTAGCATGACACAAAAAGCACCGTCAATGTGTCAGCACCGTTAAACAATCGGTGGATTGGTAACTCATCACAAAATGCCAGTTCATACAAAATATCAGTTGTTGGTTTGACAAAAATGAAGACTAGTAAGAAAGTGTTGTGCCTCTTTGCTCCCTTGAACCACTTGAGATCTACAAACCGCTTGGGGTTGATATGCCGCTTTAGACCAGGAAACACATTCTGCAAAATCACCAATACTTTAAAGACTAGAATACAACATACTGGTTGGAACAAATACTGGTTGAGCCCTAGCTCATACATATAAAGGGGATCTCAATACAAGTGTGTGTCCAATGACAATCACAACATAAATAAACAAAAATGCCAATAGTTGCCACGTAAGCTTTGTGCGCATGAAGGATCTAGCATGAAGAAGACTATTCCTATCTACCTTGGGAATGTGTGAAGTCTGTCAAATGGTGATACCGCGTGATGGGTTATCAGCCACCATGAAATCGGTGGAAAATGGATGATGGAGAATGTCTTGAGATCGATTCAAGACTGTTGCATTTAATGTAGTATGTCTCAACAGTCAGTATTGAACTGCTTGAATTGCTTAACCTTACAGGTTTAGGGTTTAGGGTTTTTGCTATCGACTTGTCTGTTTCCTATAAGCTTGATGTTGTGTTTCTTTCTAGGGTTGTTGGCAAAAGTTGTGAATGTGTATCCAAGGGAACTGATACGTGATTCTTTCCAGACCAAAGGAGAGAAGAGATACCTGCAAAGTGAATGTGCAGAAGGAGAAGAGGAGCATAAATAGATTTGCATTAGCATTGAGTGCTGTTAACAGATCATTGTAATTCTTGTTGATCTCTAACCATTTCAATAGTTGTAAAATCCCCTAACAAGGTAGCCTTAACTGGCTTGATGCAAAATCCCCTAACAGGGTGGTCTTAATAGGCTTGATTCAAATCCCTTAACCGGGTAACTCGAGGTTAATGAGTTCTGAGAAGCTATAGAGCTCTAGAGATCCTTTAGCTATTGAGTTCTTTAAATCCTCTAACAAGGTGACCCTACCGGGTTTAACCCTTAACTGGGCATTATAGCTATCCCTTAATCGGATGATCCCTAATAGGATCGGTTCTAGTAGAACCTATTGTAATGTCTTTAATCAGACAAGGCTCCTAACAAAGCGGACTTCAAAAGAGTTCAAAAGCAACTTGTGGGTATTCATTCCCACCGTGGTTTTCCCAATTGGGTTTCCACGTGAAAAATATGTGTGTCATGTGTGATGCTTTTATCTTGTGATGCTTTGTTATTACCTGTTGAGCATATAATGGTTCTATGTTTTATGCCTGTCTATAAAGCATACTGAACTAACTGTTGTGACAATTAGAGAATAGTTTACCTGTTCATGCATGAGGGTGAAATGGTAGTGTTGTTTTGAGTTAAATGAAAAGCTAAGTGTTCAACCAATCAATGCTTGTTTCAGACACTCTTGGCTTTACCGGTTGCAGTATGTGTTGAATAGGTATTCTTGTTTGCCAGTCATTTGGAGTGTTTGCTATCAAACTAGTCTTGGACTATATTTGTGTTTGTACTGATTCACCCCCCCTTCTCAGTACCGGTTTGGTACTAGTGGTTCTTCATTGAGTTATCAAATAGTTCCTCCTCTTAAGATAATGCAAGACTTAAATTAATTTTGTGTCTAATAATGGTCTCAAGGACTTTATTCCATCTAATAGGAAATTCACATGGACAAACAAAAGGTCAAATTTCCTTCATATTGCTAAGAGATTAGATAGATTCTTCATCAACCCTACTTGGATCTTGCTTCATGGCTATTGTAAATCATAAATTTTTTCCCTCTCTAGACTAGGTCACTTTCCATTGTAGATTAGTTTAAAGACTTTGGTATGACTCATCATAAACCTAAGTCCTTCTAGTTAGAGAAAATATGGATTAGGGATCCGTCCTTCCTTCATCTTCTTAAATTTTGGTGGCAAAACTCCCCTTTCATCAAGGGATCTAGAATGTATCAACTCTATAAGAAACTTCAAAATTTGAAAGCCCACATCAAAGTCGGTACCAAACATGTATTTAAAAATATTTTTACTTCTAAGGCTGAACTTGAGGATCAACTATCCAAGATTAATGCACAAATTGTTGAAAATGGTATAAATCAATCTTCTTACCAAGAGCAAAAACAATCCAACATGCCTATGAGGAGGTAGTCTCTAGAGAAGAGATATTTTGGTGTCAAGAGAAATTTGGCTCAAAGATGGGGATAGAAACACAAAATCCTTCCATTCCTCAACCAAATTGAGAGCCATTTCTAATTCAATCTTTCAAATTAAGGATTCATCTGGGGTCCTCTTAGTTGAGAATGACAAAATTCAGCTTGAGGCAATCCAATTTTTCTCCCACTCTTTGTAGCTCTTCAAAAGGGTGTAAATTCAAGAGCTAGTGATCTCTATGGTCTCCTTGACAATATCATTGCTTTGGTATCCAATCAAAATAACTTAGATCTCCTCGAACCATTTTCCCTTGAAGAAGATAGGGTTGTGGTATTCTCTTTGTTCCCTTACAAATCTCTTGGACATGATGGAGTAATGACCCACTTCTTCCAAAAATGTTAGGAGTTTGTGGGAATCGAGGTCTAGTCAGCTCTTGAGGAGGCTAGAAGGAATGGTAATATCCTCAAAAAATTCAACACAAGTTTCTTAGCTCTTATTCCTAAAAAGAGCTACCTTGATTCCTTTGTTGATTTCATACCAATTTCCCTTTGCAATACAATCTACACAATATTCACCAAGGCTATTTCAATCAAACTTGTGAAGTTGATTCCTAAAATCATCTTAGAGGAACAAGGATGATTTGTCCCTAGAAAGGGGACTTTTGAGGGTGCCTTTATTACCTATGAGGTTCTTCACTATATCAAATGACATAAATTGGAGAGCATGATTATAAAACTGGATACATATGTTAAAGGCATGATAGAGTCAACTGGAAAGTATTAGAGGAAGTGCCTCTCATATTTGGATTCTCAATCAAATGGAGTAGATGGATCATTTCACATTTTTCAAGCATAAAATTTTTTGTGCTAATTAATGGGAAACCACGTGGTTTCTTTTCTCCATCCCAAAGAATCAGACAAGGTGATTGATTATCTCCTTACTTATTTATCATCTTTGTTGAGGCTCTCAATATGTCTATTGTTCCTAAACACCGCCTTCAATTGTGGAGAGGAATCAAAATCCATCTCTTATATGTAGCCATTACATATATCCTCTTTGTTGATGATACAATTTTATTTGGTGAAGCCACTATGCAAGAGGCCCAAGCTATGAAATTGGTGTTGGGCATGTATTGTGATGTCAAAGGTTAGAAAATTAATGCTGCCAAATCAAAGATATTTTTCATATTTTCTCTTCAAATATTTCTCAAAGATTATCTTAGTTTTTTGGATTCAAATAGGAGTTTCTCCTTCTTAGATTCAAACAAGAGCTTCTCCCAAGTAAATACCTATACATTCCTCTCTTTATAGGAAAAATAAAAGATCATTTTGGGATAATATTTCAAACTCAATAAAAATAAATTTTCTTCATGGAAAAACACTTGGCTTTCTCTAGCAGGCAGACTCCTCATGATCAAATATGTTTTGGCTTCCATCCCTAATTACATCATATTATTTCTCCCTATCCACAAAAGAGTTTTGGTTGACATTGAATCTAAACTCAAGAGATTTCTTTGGAAAGGTAATAAAGATCCCAAAGAAAAAATCCATGGTTTATCTTGGGAGAAGGTATGTACACCCAAATCTATTGGAGGATCAGGTATCCACAATATGGAATTTATAAATGTGGCCTTAGGTGCAAATTTAGTTTGGAAAATGTTTGCCAACCATAACTCTAAATGGGCAACAATCATGAGAAAAAAATATTTGGACTCTAATATTTTCATAGTCCTAAATCCACCTTTGGGTTCCCAAATGTGAAACTTCATGGGCAACTATAGAAAGATATTTCTTTCTTTCTTAACCTTGGTCATCGATGATGGGAGAAAATCCTTTTTTTGGAGGACTCTTAGAATGAATTTCCTCCCCTAAACAATCTAGAACCATTAACTTAGTCAAAAGCCCTCCTCAAAAGAGCTTGGGTTGACAAATTGAGTGATTATTTCATCATTAAAGAATGTAATGGGTTGAAATTAGCACACTAGAAAGACCTCTCCTCCACTCCTATTCCTATTGATCAGGTAAACATTCTTCAAAGGGAACTCAATTAGAACCTATTTGTGCATTTTAAAGACTCAAGATTTTATTATTTTGTCTCCTTCTCCATCAGGCAATTATTTAGTCAAACAATGCTACAATATTATTAGGGATCCTAGAGAGATAACAAAGGCAAGATGTTTTTCCTTTTGTTGGTTAGATGTAGGTCTTCCTAAGGTGGGTTCCTTTGCTTGGTTAACATTTAAAGGAGGGATATTAATGAGTGAGATAATTTATCATCTATGGATTGCTCCTATATTTAATTATGTGCTTTATGATTCAAAATTTTAAACCAAAAATCACTTACTCTTGACCAATCCTTTCGCTTAGTCTTGCTGGTTATAGCTGGAAGGTAAACTTCATTCAAGTTCCCCACTTTATTCTAATTTAGTAGAAGTATTTGAATCTTGGCCTCTTATCAACCAAGACTCTTTCATTTTTATATTTGGAAGGTTGCACTAGGCATCCTGATCTAGAAAATCTAGTGGGAAAGATACAAGTGCATCTTTAGGAATGAGAAAAATACTCTGGATATTGTTCTCTTTAACATTGAAAAATCAATTTCAGAATCAATAAATGCATATACTATCAAACATAAGAGAATTGTCTCTTTCTATTCATTCAAGGATGATATGATCCTCTTAGAATGGAAACTCATTTATCTCTCATTCAAAGGGAGTTTGCTTAACAATTTACCCAAGTGTGTTACCAAGAAATAAATCAAATGGAAGCCCCTTGATAAATATTTATGTGGTTTTGAAAGGAAATCCTACTATTTTGGGGGTGGGGTGTATTGTCAGAGATTCCATGGGGTTGGTTATAACAACCCTTTTTTCTAAAGCTCCCAATGATTTGAATCATATGGCTAAAGCAAGGGCTTTGTTGGTAGGTCTTAAAGTAGCAATGAAGTGTAAGATGAGGCAACTTACCATTGAAGGGGATTCCTAGATTTTTTTGTTTGCATTTAGGACAAGGGAAGTTCCAAATTGGAAAATTAATTACATCCCACAAGAAGCTTGGGATTGTCTTCCATTCATCTATCTCCTTCATTGCTTCAGAGAAGCAAACAAGGTTGCAAATGTATTGACAAATAGGGGCTACTCCGAGTTGTTGACGAGGAATCCTTAAATATCCCTAAGATTTTGGTGGATCCCTTTCTATCTTCATTTGTTAAGGATGATGCTAGACATATTTAACTTACTCTATGTTTATCTACTCTTAGGTTTTGATTTTCCCATCTTTCTCCTCAGCATTATGTTTTTTGGACTCTTCTAATGACCAATTTCTTGTGGTTTCAAATGCTTTTTCCAAAGATTCTTTTATACTCACTTCTTGGCATGATGCTCAACATTCAAAACAATATTAATCATGTGACTCCTCCAAATTGTAGGTTCTTGCATCTTTAGACTCATTAGGGGATTCAATTGGTGCATTTTTTTGGTCACATTTTCAAAGATGGTCTAGTCAGTGGATCTCATCATGCATAGCACACTCCTAAGATTTTCCTGGCCCCTTCAAATTAGATGTTTATATTCAATATTTAAGTCCATGTGCTATCTATATCCATGTCAAAAGTTTCAGTTCCTTGATCCTTATACTTTGCACACCCTTGTGCTACCAAAATCCTTTTGTAGGGGTTGTTTTGGTACATTTTTTGGTCTCATGCTTTGAGTACACGAGCTTACCAAATAATTTAATCATACATTGCATAGTTCGTTAGAGATTTATAGAGGGAAGTTGGATTTGATTTGATATGATATGGTGTACTCAAATGTGAATTACTTGATCCTCTCATGAGCAAGGTTCACATGCCTCATTCTTTGCCTCTTCATATGGTCTTTAGTAGCTTTCAAGTAGACATGCGCTCTTAGTAGTTAAGATATGATATTATGCTTGTATTTTGGGCCTCATTGTGTATCTTAGCAGATTGTAACTCGCTCTGAAATGATGACATTCTTTGGTGTTTCATGGAAATGTGAAAATGAGTCCCTAGATCGGTAATGTCATTGAATCTTTCATTTTGAGGATGAGTTTGTTTGGGAGGCAATATTGCTTTTCCTCAAGAACAATGTTGGTGAAGATTACTCTCATATCCACAATGGTTAGATATTTGAATTTTTCTTCACCCCATTACTCCAAGCAGTCCCATTTCCAGATAGGGTTTGTATAGTAGATAGTAAATTGGTGGTTGGCTTGTATTGGCCAAATATAGCTCAAGCTTTGGATGGTGTTGATATTGATCTGATCTTGAGCTCTTTAGGTGAAGTTTTTAATCCTGTAAGGGAAGACGACCAAGATAAAATGAAAGAGGCATGGGACCTCTTCAAATCCTATTTAACCTATGATGACCATGCACTCATGAATATCTTCTATTCAAACAATGAGCATCTCTTTGAGGAAGCTCACAAGTATAATATTTATTTATTTATTCTTAGGCCTTGCCACAATTGTGGCCAAGTTTAATTAAGGGCCTTCTTTATTGAAGCCTCTCTCTCCCATTTTGGTTTGTTTTAGTGTTGATCCTCAATACTTTATTTCTATTATGTGTCTTTGATCCATACAACTATTGGTATTTTGGTATGGTTTTGTCATTGATGTCAACACCTACTAAAACACTAGCACTTTGGAGATCTAGCAGCATTCACCAGAAAGCAAGTAACTATTGCACAGTTATTGGTATATAGTTCACCGGCAGGATATAATGATCACTGACACTTGGAATTATGTGGAAGACACTTGGTGATATCAAAGACATCGTTTGGACATCTTGTCCTAGAGTTATGTTCATTGGTACATTCATATTTGGATATTTTCTTTTACTGGCAAATAGGTCCAGGGTTACCTAGGGTTACACCGACAGGTTTATCTTTTTGAGATTAGCATGGCACGCTATGGAGATGACTAATTATTGTTGTAAATGCATTAAGCTGACATGTTTAATTGGTTATTGCATCGGATATTATATTGTTTGTAAATTTTTTTTATTGTAATATCTTGTAGAGCCGACCTAATAAAATTGGTCTTAGGTTATGGTATAAATGTAAGATCTTATTTGTAAGATCAAGTGTGGAATGCAAAAAAGAATTATGTGAAGGTATATGCAAGATAAACAAAGTTATACATGAAGACATCATTTGAAGGTGAAGCTAGGTTTTTATGAAAGCATATCAGCATTACACCGGTACTGAATCTAGCATCTGAAGATGCTATTTTGTGCAGTACATTCTTATTGGATTTAACCATCCAACTGTAGTTAGTGTGACTCCCATTTTGTGATTGAGCAGTGAGCTCTAGGCTGTTGGCCTTTCCACATGTGCAGACCCCATTTATGTACACTTACTATTTGCAGTAGTATCATCTAATTGTGGGTAAGGTTTCCCACCATGGTTTTTCTCCTTACAGGGTTTCCACATACAAATATTGGTGTTATGTGTTGTGGATGACTTTGTGTTTATGTTTCATGCATTAATCTTTACCGGTATAGCAATTAACTGTTAACACTGTTTACCGACATACTTAACTGGTTTATTAGTATTAAGCATTAAGTTGGTTAAGTTGTTTTTGGTTTGAATTTAGTTGACAATTGATTCACCCCCCCTCTCAGTTGTCTCCGGGACCTAACAATTGGTATCAGAGCTTAGTCCTCTTTTTGCAGAAGTTTAACAACTTGAGGAGATCCAATGTCTACTAATTATTTTAGGAAGGACAGTCCTAAACTTGATGGAACCAACTATGGCATATGGAAGATCAGAATGGAGGCACATCTGAATTGCAGTGGTAAAGACATCTGGGAAGTTACAAAGAAATGTTACATTGCTGCTGTAGCTGGTCAGCCCAGTCCAACTACCTTGGCTAAAGATGAGGAAAATGATTGCAAAGCAAGAGAAGCACTTTTAAGCGCTTTATCAGATCAGAAAATCATGGGATTATCATATAGGTCTACTACTAAAGCTATTTGGGATCATTTGGAAACACTGAATGAAGGAGATTCCATAGTCAAAATTGCAAAACTTGAAAGCTTCCGAGTCAGGTATGAACATCTGAAAATGGAAGAAGATGAAAGGATTTCTACTTTTATGGAAAGAGTAAATGAAATTGTTTTGGGTATTAAATGTTGTGGAGGAACCTTAAGTGAGGATGAAATTGTTTCAAAAATCTTAAGAGGATTGCCACCGGCATATAAAATGAAGGTTACTGCTATAAATGAGTTGAGAACAATGCCTAATACATCAGTAACTAAGGATACATTGATTGGAAAACTTTCAGGTTTTGAAATTGAGGAATTTGGTCTTGTTGCTACTATAAAGATAGATTTGGCCTTTAAAGAATCAACATCATCTACTCCATCATTTGACAAATCAGATTGGAAAGCCTTTTATGCAAGAGAACTTGAAGAAACTAGGAAGGAGAATGAAGAACTTGAAGAACTTGAAACACTATTTGCAAGAAAAATGCCTAAAGGTCCAATTGGAAGTAAGTATGAAGGTAAATCACCCTTTAAATGTTTTAACTACAATAAGATTGGTCATATGGCTTCAAGATACCCTGATAGACATGCTAGACTAAGAGAAGAAGCTAGAAGAACATACAAGCCTAATCCTGAATATCAGAGATAAAAATTTAAGAAGAGCAAAGACAAATCTTGTTACATTGCTAATGAAGGTGTGACTGATGATTCTGATGAGGATCTGATAGATAATGGATGGGTTTTTGTTGCTATAACAGAAGATCAACCAGTACCTACTACTCAACTGGTAGAACAAGTTCTAGCAGCTAAAGTTGAAGTAAAGGATGAATGGGTCATTGACTCAGGATGCTCACATCATATGACATGAGACAAAGGTAAATTCTTGAACTTTCAAGAATACAATGGAGGTTTAGTAAGATTTGGAGATGACAAAGCTTGTTCAATCAAAGGTAAGGGTACAATATCTCTTGATGGTAAGCATAACATTGACAATGTCTACTATGTTGAAGGATTAAAACATAATCTTTTAAGTGTCGGTCAATTGGTTGAGAAAGGACTTCAATTATAATTTAAGAATGGAAAATGCAAAATCATGAATAGAACTGGTTTAGAAATTGCAACCAGTAATCAGACTAGAGGTAATATCTTTCATTTGAATAATAGTGAAAAGGCATGCTTGATTGTACATATAGATGAAAGTTGGTTATGGAATAAGAGACTCTATCATGTAAACTTTGATTGCATGGTAAAGATCAGTACTTCTAAGGCAGTTAGAGATCTACCTAAAATTGTGAAACCTCAGAATACAATATGTAAGGAATGTCAATTTGGAAAGCAAGTTAGAGCTAGTTTCAAAAGTATTCCAGAAAAATCCAATAATGCTCTTGATTTGATTCACACTAATTTATGTGGTCCAGCTAGAACTAAAAGCTTACAAGGTGATAGATATTTCATGCTAATTATTGATGATTATTCTAGAATGTGTTGGGTTACTTTTCTCTAAGAAAAATCAGAAGCACTTGGAAAGTTCAAACTATTCAAAACAATGGTTGAAAATGAAACTGGTAAGAAAATCAAATGTTTAAGATCAGATCAAGGAGGTGAATTCACATCCAAAGACTTTAATACATTCTGTGAAGTAAATGGAATCAGAAGATAGCTATCAGCACCTCAAGCACCACAACAGAATGGAGTTGTTGAAAGGAAAAACAAAACTATCTTGGATGTAGCAAGAAGTATGTTATCTGAAGCAAATTTACCACATGTATATTGGAGAGAAGCAGTCACCACAATGGTTTATACATTCAACAAAGTTCACATCAAAGGTGAAACTGGTAAGACCCCTCATGAACTATGGTTTGGTAATACTCCTACTCTTAGGTATTTTAGAATTTTTGGAAGTAAATGTTATATTAGAAGAGATAAGTATATTGGCAAATTTGATCCTAGAAGTGATGAAGGAATATTTCTTGGTTATTCATCTAAGAGCAAGGCATATAGATGTTTTAACAGGAGATTGCAGAAAATTGTTGAGAGTACAAATATAAAGATTGATGAACAATTCAGAGGAACTTCAAGGTATATAGACTCTGAACCAGTAACATAAATTGTGACAAATGAACCTACACTAAATCCACCGGTACAAAATGAAGATCCAGATACCCCGGTACCATCTGAGGATTCCATAATAATTAAATAACAACAACAAACTAAGACACCCTGGTATGTAAAATTGAATCATTCTGAAGATCAGATAATTTGAAACAAATTTAAGGAGTTATGACAAGAGGAAGATTGGCAAATGAAGAGGTATGTCTTATTTCTCAAATTGAACCATCATCTATAAATGAGACATGTGAAGATAAATTTTGGATTAAAGCTATGGAAGAAGAATTAGAACAAATTGAGAAAAATAATACTTGGACATTAGTTCCCCGACCTAAAGATAAAAATGTAATTGGAACCAAATGGGTATTTAGAAACAAACTTAATGAAGATGGTAAGGTTGCTAGAAATAAAGCAAGACTAGTGTGTAAGGGATATTCTCAGAAAGAAGGAGTTGATTACAATTAAACCATTGCACCAGTAGCTAGAATTGAGGTAGTCAGATTATTCTTGGCTTTTGCAGCTCACAAGAACTACAAAGTTTATCAAATGGATATTAAATGTGCATTCTTCAATGGAAATCTTGAAGAGGAAGTCTATATTAAACAAACTGATGGATTTTCTTTGACAGATGACAATGATATGGTTTGCAGGTTAAGAAAAGCTCTGTATGGACTGAAACAAGCCCCAAGAGCTTGGTATGCAAGATTGGATAAGTATCTTTTGAAGATTGGTTTTACTAAATGAAATACAGACATCAATTTATATTACAAAATAACTAATGATGACATCTTGATTATAGAAGTATTCGTTGATGATATAATCTTTGGAGGAGAAGATGTTTTATGTAAAGAATTTTCTATTAAAATGCAACAAGAATTTGAAATGTCTATGATTGGAGAAATAAAATTCTTTTTAGGATTGCAGATTTCACAGACTAACAAAGGTATATTTTTGAGTCAATCCAAATACTTGAAAGAGTTACCAAAGAAATTTGGGATGGAGAACTCTAAACCGGTAAGCACACCTATGACTAAAAATGACAAATTATCTCAAAGGGATGAATCTACACCTGTTAATCCAACTAGATACAAATCTATGATAGGAGGTTTACTGTATTTGACACAAACCAGACCTGATATTATGAATGTAGTATGTATTGTTTTAAGATTTCAAAGTAATCCTAGAGAAAATCATGACTCAACAGTAAAAAGGATTTTTCGGTACTTACAAGGCACTGCAAATCTTGGATTATGGTATCCTAGAGATGAAAATTTTGATCTATGTGCATACATAGATGCAAATTGGGCAGGAGATGTGGATGATAGAAAAAGCACCATCGGCGGAGCATTCTTTCTTGGAAAAAAATTAGTTTCTTGGTTGAGTAAGAAACAGAGTTGTACATCTTTATCAACAATAGAATCAGAATATGTTGCAGCAGCAACTAACTGTACACAGGTACTATGGCTTAAACAAATGTTGAAAGACATAAAGGTAAAATTCAAGGAACCTATTACAATATATTGTGATAACACTACAACAATTGATATATCTAAGAATCCGGTATTACACTCTAAAACAAAACATGTTTCTATCAAATTGAATTTTCTAAGGGAAAAAGTTGAAGAAAAGGAGATAAAACTAGTTTATGTGAACACTAAAGAATAGCTTGCAGATATTTTCACAAAACCTTTACCTAAGGAGACTTTTTAATATCTCAGAGATCAACTTGGAGTCATACCACCACTGGTAGAGACTTAGACAGTTGATGATTGTCATCAACTGACAGAATTAAAAGACAAATCTTTCACTCCGGTCTTTGATGAGGAAGCTACTTCTTACGGGGAGTAGTTGGTATATTGAATTGATTGGTATTTTGTACTTTGGCATTTGATGTCAAAGGGGGAGAGATATCTATGGAAAAACATATTATCTCTTAATGAGAGATTGGAATTGAAAAACTTTGGATAACACATGTTGCTCCTAGGGGGAGAGATTGTTGTTTAGGAGAGATTGTTGGTTTTTGGTATTTGGCATTTCTATTTTGGCACTTTGATGGTTTTTCCATCTTGTGTTGCCATCAATGCCAAAGGGGGAGATTGTTGGTATTTTGGTATGGTTTTGTCATTGATGTCAACACCTACTAAAAAACTAGCACTTTGGGGATCCAACAACATTCACCGGCAAGCAAGTAACTATTGCACAATTATTGGTATATAGTTCACCGACAGGATATAATGATCACTGACACTTGGAATTATGTGGAAGAAACTTGGTGATATCAAAGACATCATTTGGACATCTTGTCCTAGAGTTATGTTCATCGGTACATTCATATTTGCATATTTGCTTTTACCGGCAAATAGGTCCAGGGTTACCTAGGGTTACACTGGCAGGTTTATCTTTTCCAGATCAGCATGGCATGCTATGAAGATGATTAATTATTGTTTTAAATGCATTAAGCTGACATGTTTAATTAGTTATTGCATCGGATATTATATTGTTTGTAAAATGTTTTTATTGTAATATTTTGTAGAGCCGACCTACTAAAATTGGTCTTAGGTTATGGTATAAATGTAAGATCTTATTTGTAAGATCGAGTGTGGAAAGTGAAAAAGAATTGTGTGAAGGTATATGCGAGATTAAGTAGAGCTATACATGAAGACATCATTTGAAGGTGAAGCTAGGTTTTTGTGAAAGCATATCAGCATTACACCAATACTGAATCTAGCATATGAAGATGCTATTTTGTGCAGTACATTCTTATTGGATTTAGCCATCCAACTATAGTCAGTGTGACTCCCATTTTGTGATTGAGCAGTGAGCTCTAGGCTGTTGGCCTTTCTGCATGTGCAGACCCCATTTATGTACACTTACTATCTGCAGTAGTATCATCTGATTGTGGGTAAGGTTTCCCACTATGGTTTTTCTCCTTATAGGGTTTCCACATACAAATATTGGTGTTATGTGTTGTGGATGACTTTTGGTTTATGTTTCATGCATTAATCTTTACCGATATAGCAATTAACTATTAACACTGTTTACCGACATACTTAACTAGTTTACTAGTATTAAGCATTAAGTTGGTTAAGTTGTTTTTGGTTTGAATTTAGTTGACAACTGATTCACCCCCCCCCCCTCTCAGTTATTTCCGGGACCTAACAACAATTGGTGTTGAACTCTTTCAATTCTATGTCTCTATGACTTTAAATGTAGAGGTGCTAGAGGAGTATTCCTCTTGTCTAGTTAAATACTACTGCCTCAATGGTTGAGCCTTGCTTCCATATTTTATGCAACTGCTTTATCTATGTATTTTTACCATGTATTTTCCCTATTATTAATATATTATATGCTATATGCATTTTATCAAGAATAAAAAACAAAGTTGAATATTTAACAAATCATTATTATCTAGAAGTGAGAGGCCCCTAATCCTAGGGGTCAAATAAGTTTCTCTTAATATGTACTGAATTGTATCTGAAGCTATTACAAATAGAGCAGGGGCTAGGGGGCAACCTTGTTTGATTGATCTTTCCAAAGTAAACACTTCAGAAAGAGAGCCATTGACTTCCACTTATGCAACTACATCTTTTAATAAGGCATTCATTATGTTACAAAAACTAATATAAAAGCCAAATGCCTCAAGAGTCATTCTCAAAAAAGACCACAATACTATGTCATATTTCTTCTCAAAGTCTAAAAGGAACATAGTTGTATTTTGTTTAGAGTACATTGCCCATTCCATTGCCTCCTAATTGATTAGTAAATTTTCTAAGATATATCCACCTTTAATAAAGCTAGTTTGGGTGTTATTAATGAATAAAGGAAAAATATCTACTAGTTTCATTGCGAGGACCTTGGCCAAAATCTTATTAGACACATTAAGTAATGTGATTGGCCAACAATTGTTTATCAGTGCCTTATCTCCATCCTTGCAAAGTAGCATATCCCTTTATTAATGTTTTTACCCAGTGAACCTTTATTAAGAGTTTCCTTATACAATTGAAACAAATCATCAAACAAGAAATCAATGTATTTCTTTCAT
This sequence comes from Cryptomeria japonica, assembly GCF_030272615.1. Lineage (NCBI taxonomy): Eukaryota > Viridiplantae > Streptophyta > Pinopsida > Cupressales > Cupressaceae > Cryptomeria > Cryptomeria japonica. The sequence goes on along the minus strand of NC_081414.1, from coordinate 223,519,600 downwards.
AACTCCATAGGCAATCCATCTGCCCCAAGAGATTTGTCAATGTTCAAGATATTGATAGCTTCTCTAATTTCTTCTAATTTCTTCTAATTTCTTCTTTACATTGTTCAAGACTTGTAAACATCAGTGATTAATAAATGTATTATATAAATGCATACTTACTTTAAACAAACTTATAGTTGAAACATGATATACATTCAATTAGTTGAGGCATTGAATTGGCATTAGGATATTTTCTTCCTAATAGAGCCACTCAATCCGCATCACATTATCCCTCTTAAACAACAATTTTCTACATGATTTATGAGATAGAAATTAATTTTAATTAATAAAATAGATTCAAAATATGTCGGGGTGCACCTCAAGTGCTTCATTACTCCAAGGTAAGAGTTAGTGAAACAATGAACTTTGTAGTTAAAGACATGGAGCTCCCTACAAATTATATAATGAAGCATTCCTGGTTGTTGAATAGAAATTTGGAAAATATTATGAGGCCTAGGTTTCTAGTTTGGCAGACAATCAAGTTTTCACTGCACTCATTCAGTGAGATGTAATTGTTGACTATTTAATAGCTGGAAGAGGAGTCTTGAAATTCTCTCGCTGCACCAAGTGGCCTTCGTGAAAATTGTAATAATGCACAATTTGCTTTACCACAACAAAATATTGAAAATTGACAAGCTGGGAAAATAGCTATGGAGAATTTGGAGAGGAAGTGATGTGGCCTTCTAACACTATTATTAATTATTGTTGAAATATTTATCTCATTAATTACGGATGTGGTTAATCTCCACACAAAACTACATTTCATATGATTTCTAAAATCCGCAAAACACAATGGATTTCCATGAGATTTTTAGGAATTAAATCTTTATGATCTGCATTAATCACTGGAGGATATCACCAAATGATTGCATTAGATTTTATTATAATCTATATAATTCCATAATACTAGAAAGAATTGGAGACATTGAGTCATGATCCTAATGATAGACAAGATTCAAGCTTCATTGAGCATTGTAATGTATGAAACAATTATTCAAACATGTTGTTATAATATATTTAAATTTTCTAGTTTACATGATTTGCAACAGATAAAATCAATTGTAGTTTACATAGGTTTGGATTTATTACATCTTGATGATAACATTTGAAGAACCACATATGACCAAACCTAGAAAACCCACTGCAAAACTATAAGGACTTTCATATTAGTAATATTATAAGATAAATACTTTACACATAATTAATCATTCATTAATACATCTTGCTCAATATACATTGAATAGATGCAAGAAATACAATTTGACAAAATGTTTAAATGCATGAGCCAAAAGATTAGCAAAACATAAGAAAATTATTTATAGTTACAAAAGACCATAAGGTCGATTTACAATGAATATATAAAACATATCTAATATACTTCTTGACAGGAGCTTCAAGCATTTATCTCCCACAAGCACATCATAGGCAAAAAATATTGTAGGGGCGCTTTACCACCTAAACGCAAAGATTTACGCTTCCTTGAAGTTCTTTATGACAAAAAGATCCATTGACCCTGCATGAGGACATCTAGCGACTCAAAACTAGTAGGGGATGGAATCTAGTGCAATTTAGTGTATCTACAATCTAAGATGTTGTTGTAATAACACTAAGATATAGAAGAGAATGGAAATATAATGATTCAATCAGCAAGCATATATTAAGAGATCAACAAAACTTTGGTTAAAGATCTTTTAGGGCCAACTATCAGCAGATGAGTTAAAGCAGAGACTTAAACCTCTATGAAAACTCACCCTTCTCTTTTACTCCATATTCAACACCCATTCGTACTCACACATTGAAGACACACAATGAAATACACAATAAATTATAATGCATAGAGAAGTTCACAACACACATGAGCATAGAAGCGATACAAGAGCAACTAAGTGCATACACAAGATTATACAAGCCTCATGGACATTCAAGGGAAATCAATAATGCATAAAAAACCTACAAAAGTGTGTATGTGTGTGTGTGTGTGTGTGTGTGTTCTATATATACATATATATCACACACACTTAAACCACTCAAGAACTCAATAAAAGACATATGTGGTAACCTCCTCAAAATAAATTTATCTAAAACTTTAGTTATTAAGATCATCAAAAGCTATGATTGATTAACATGGGGAAATAAGTTTAAGTAAGATGATCCACACTAGTTATATATATAATCATTTATGATAATTTAACAAATTATAATCTTTAAATTAAAGTTATGAACATGACTTAATCTAGCACATCGACAAGCTACATTACTTGTTCTTTTATCATTGATTCATGTGTTATATTCTAATATGAATATCTATTTATTAAGTTTAGAACAAGGAGAAGTCAAAACTCCCTTTCACAAGGTATGCCACTTTCAGGTTTTCAATTTTGTTGGTGTAATTATTTATTCATGTTGGATATAATTACACTTTATTTAAGTTTACTTAGGTACATGCACCACATAGTAGTTTTCATATGAGACACTTAGGGAGATGTGTATACATTGGGAGTGTGTATGTAGGAGAATTCCCACTTTTTATGGTGTGATATTGTTGTTACTTTATCATATCCGCTTATTGTGGGATGATAATTCCACGTTCGGTGGGTGATCCACCTCATGTGGAATATTTTACTATTTCTCCTACCTACTCCTACCTACCCTTGCATCTAATTGAGCCACGTGTCATCATTAGGTGCTCTCTTGTCTCTTAGCTTTGCTTTTATAAGAAGACTCCTCTATATTGTATGTGACAATTTTCTTTATGATCCAGTTGATCAGTATTTGCATCTTGATTTGAATACAATTTATTCTTATCAATCTATTTTGTCTCTCTATTTTTCTATTCATTGAGCTCTTGATCTTGGCTATCTTCAACAAATTCTCACATGGTATCAGAGCCATTGGGGCTTCATTGATTAGTCTTTTTGGAAGGCTTTTGGAGGCTTTCATTTTCGGATTTTGGGAGCTACTCATTTTAGAGGTGTCCTTAGACTTCACCATTGAGTTTGGGAGGTTGTTTCCATGAATTTTGAGTATAAATTTGCCTATATTTGATAAAAATTGATTTTGGGACTTAGGAAAAAACAATTAGCCTATAAGGCTATACAATACAGATTATTTAAAAAATAAAATATTTTATTTATGCAAATATTATCAGATCTGGTCAAATATTTTATTGGTGGGTGAAATATATTGTTTTGGTGACATATGTTTGATTTTGGGGTTCTATATAGTTTGCAAACCTGATCTATATTGTCGTAGGCTCTATTTTGATATGCCACCCTCCCTCACTATTGGCTAAATCATTTATATAGAGGTTTGCATGTCATATTTGGAGCAGGAAGAATTCTTTGCAGTTTCTTAACAACATTCTACATTTGTTGTGGCATGTGTTTCATCAAAACACATTGGTGGCTCCTTTTGTTTTGACTAGCGTTGACATTGGATCGAGCTCTTTCTTACAAGATCAGAGTGCTTTGGTGGAGCATTTCATCTTTGACAATCAAAGGTTCATATCATACTATTGTGGTTGTGAAGTAAGGTACCTATAGCTGCAACACAAATACTCAATAGATCATTACAATCATGGTTATCAAATTGAAATCAAATGAAAGATACACCATGACAAAGGGACCTATCGCCTCCTAAGAGATGTGAGTGTGGATTTTCTCTCAGATCTAGATGAGCAATCCCAGTGACTTGACTACACCAAGATGGAGGATTTAAAATGATATGATGTGTAAGCTAGATAAATGCATGATTAAACTAGATTGATCCAAAAAGCTAATTATGCTAATGGTATGCATGATTATGCTAAATGATAGATGCAATTAAGCTAGGTGAGAGATTGATTATGCTATATGATTAAGCAATTATACTAGAAGATGATCAAATTAAGCTAGATCTAAGATGCAATTGCCTATAATAACAATTCTTAAATGATATGCAAGAATGGATATGCCTATAATAACAATTCTTGAAATGGGATGAGATGGGATATGCCTATAATAACAATGCTTGAGATTAGATGAGATGGGATCCTTTGTGCTCCAAAATGGGGGATATTTATAGGATTTCCAAGGCCAAGGGTGAGGTGGCAAGAATCAATGGTCAAGATCAAGTCTGAAGATATCAAGGGTCAAGTTGGAGGAGGTTGGAGAAGAGGTTGGAGGGAGGGACACTTGCCATCTCTATGGTGACAAGTGTCAAGGATTCTTGCTCACAAGAGGGCAAGTGTCCAAGGGAAGAGACATGTGGCATAAGTGCCATGTGTCTCAAGGGGAGAATATCCAACCCATAGGAGGTTAGGATAAGGAGGTTAGGATGTGCCTAAACCTAGGATTAGGTGGGATGGGTTAGGTTAGGGGGTGGTTAGGTTAGGGGGTTAGAAGTTAGGAGGCATGTGGGAAATTTGAATTTAAAAATTTAAATAATAGGAAAAGGCTAATTAACTTTCAACAACTCAAATTAATTTATTTTAATTAATTAGGGGATTAGAAGAATGAATCAAATGGGGTGAGGATTTATTTAGATTAATTAATCAAAGGGGGCTATTGAAATGAACTTATTAAATAAAACCTTAGATTTATTAATAAGCAGGTGAATGGGGAAATTAATCAAATTGCTAATGAATTCAACTAAATTGGGAAGGGGGATTAATTAAATAATTGATCATTTAATTAATTATCTTTAGAATATTTTTAGGTGTATACATTTTTCCCCTCTTTGAAGCGAGGTGTGATGGCATGTTGATTCAAAGAATAATCTCATTTTGATGATGTTGATGTGATATTGGTTCAATAGGATGCCCCAGACATTGATTGATAAATTGTGATACAATGATGCCCCCTCGGGAGATCAATTGAGATAACTGACCTTTGGTGTGTTTGAATCTTTGCGAAATTTATTTCTTGATTAGAAATGAGTTGATTTTTGCAATGTTGATTGATGAAAGTGCAAGTTCTTCGATCACTGTGATGTGGTTCTTGATGTGATGATTGATAGAGTTTCATTGAATTGATAAGATTGATTAGATTGATGAGATTGAAATCAAGTTTGGTTTCAGGAATGACACCTCCTATATAAGACAAAGATGATCAAAGCGTCTGGTTTCAAGAACGATATATCCTATATAAGACTTGATCAAAATGGCTGGTTCCAGGAAAGATACATCATGTATAAGACATGATAGAATAGATCAGATGTGATGGATTGATAGAATTGATAAGATTGATTGGATAAAGAACTGACATTTTGTTGATATCATGTTGCAGGAAGATTTAGATGTGCTTATGTTGGCATATTCGAGGGGGTAGCATAAGATTCACTTTGGGTCGACAACATCTGGAGAGAGATGAGTCATTGATCTAATCGTGTATACACCTATGATGATACATTGATGATTTCTATGATAGATTTGGCCTTGGATAAGATGAGCTTGTTGTGATCCTATGCAAGAATGAAATGCAAGCTAAATGCAAGTGAAAATGAAAATGAAATGCAAAGCTGCGATCGAACCAGTCACTGGGTTATTGCTTTGTGTCATCATTGAGTTTTTTTTTATTTTAAATGTGGGAAGTGAGTGCAAACATCGATGGTATAATTAAACCATGATGATCTGAGCACCAATTTCTTGGATTTTGATATGGCAAGTTAGCACAAGCATTGAGGTATAATTGAACCAAGATTACCTAAGTGTTGCTTGTGTAAAACAAGCAGTATTAACCATTTCTATAAATAAATAAAAAATATCTTCGATGATACTCCAATGATCATGTCCTAAGATAAATTTGCACATATTAATGATTAATTTACAAACAACAGACAAGAAAAATATCATGTTCCTTCCTTGTTCTTCTAGTTAGAAGACATCCTGGAGGCACTCATAAATCATGATGGCAAAAATCAAGATATAAAAGTTGAACCATTGTTGAAATCATTAGTCAAAAGATATCATCCATTGATATGTGTGTGTCGTGCTTAGACTGACATGTGATAGTTTGATGGGTGATAATTTGATCATGTGTTCACCGTTGGATGTGTCTCAATTTCACTTGGCAAGTGTTGGCTAACTGTTGTTCTACCTATTTGATGAAGCTCAAAATGATAAAAAAAAATTCCCTCAGCTAGGTGCAAGATTTTGCCCCAAGCCTAGAAATAAATTTATTATGATATACCCAATGATACAAATCATGGTGAGAAATCAGCTGCGATGTCTGCGTATGTACAAAGGCTTATTTGTGAATATGAACAACGCTGATGGGAAATGAAATGTAAGTGGAAGGATGCATTAACTAATAGATGGAAGAGATAGCTAATAGATAGTGCTTGTTGCCAGGTTTTCATCATCTATTTTTATTGCACTTTTTTTTTTTCGTTGTTTTTATATTTTCCATTTTTTCACCTTTTTTTTTATTTTTCTGCTTTTACACTTCTTTTGAAAATTTCTGCTTTTTTGCTATTTTTGGATTTTTCTGCTTTTTATCTTTTTTTGGATGTTTTTACTTTTGCACTGTTTTTGGATTTTTCTGCTTTTTCACTGTTTTTGGATTTTTTTGCTTTTGCACTATTTTTGGATTTTTCTGCCTTTTTTAGACATAAAAATTCTTCAGATGCATGCTATTGATGGGTTCCTCGAGTTGATACCTATCCTGTGTTGATGTTGATATGCTCCTGACCCAAATACTTCTATGACCACAAATGGACCTAACCGGTTTGGTTCAAACTTCCCTTTCTTTTCTCAAGCTGCTTGGTTGCGTGGATTTTCCTTTAGTACTAGTTCTCCAACTTGAAAGGCTCATGGTTTCACCTTGTGATTATAACTTTGACACATTCATTTCTGATACACCTTCAAATGATCAAAGGAATTTTGTCGTCATTCATGGATCAATTCTAACTCTTGTAGTCTAGATACTCATTGTTCTTCATCTGGGATAAGACCTTTTAATGATACTCGTAGAGAAGGTATCTCTACTTCTATTGTCAGTATTGCTTCTGATCCATAGATAAGAGAGAAAGGTGTGTCGCCTATTAGTGTGTGGAAACTGGTATGGTAGGCCCATATAGCAGGGTTCAATTGATATGCCAATCTCTGCTAACATCATTCACTGTCTTTTTGAGGATTTTTAGAATAGTTTTGTTTAATGCTTCTTCTTGCCTATTCCCTTGTGGATGGTAGGCTGTGGAAAATCTATGTTGGATCTTGAATTTCTCACATAGCTCTTGTACATCATGGTTCTTGAATGGATGCCCATTATCACTGATAATGGTCATGGGTATGCCATAGCGACATATGATGTAGTTCAAGATAAATGCAACAATTTGTTTTCCTATGATATTTATGAGAGGTACAACCTCAATCCATTTTGTGAAATATTTTGTAGCTACACAAATGAATTTCTAACCATTGGATGAAAGAGGATTTATTTTTCCTACTAGATCAAGACCCCATTGGCAGAAAGGCCAATGCGTTGCCAAAGCATGAAGTTCTTATGCTAGTGCATGTCACGAACTGTATTTTTGATAATGTGTTAGTAAGAGAAATAATGTAGGTTTTTATTTATGAATTGAAACTAAAACAGATATGAGCATTCATTTTGAGGATAATTCAGTTGTATACAAATAATAGGAAATGATGTATGCATTTTATTCATGAAATATATAATTCGATATCTAGTATTATCTTAATTGGGGATCGTCAACGCTGATGAATTATTGAGTGCAAGTGATGTAGGGACAAGTGAACGAAGTTGAAGGAAAGAACATGACTTAGGTAGAGTTATTTTTAACTTATGACTTCGGTAGACTAGGGGAATCTCTCACACACCACATTAGGATTTATAAATTGCATCTTGTAATGTTGGATGATTTAAATGACCTTATTTGAATGTTTGTTTTCATTAGAATGATGAACTTGGAATGAGTAGTAGATTGATTTAAATATTTAGACACGTGCATTGATTGCATGATTTGAGTGGTGATTGAATTAAATCTAAGTTGTATGAGTGATTGTGAAATATTATGCTTTATTGTTAAAAGAGATGAAATGTGTAAATGATTCAAAAATGAAATTGACCCTAGGTTTATATGTTCTTTTTGTTCAGATGTGTATAAATGTATAAAAAAATCATACTTATGAGTTTACTTTTGTAAATTGGGTAATAGTATAATATATATATATATATATATATATGAGAAATTGATTCAATCATGTACATATATATATCTATATAGTTATTATATAAATATCCTATGATTGTGGAATTTAATTATGTCATGAATTTTATTTTATCTATACATAATAATTTGAGATTAAATATGTATATGTATTATATATGTATTAGAGTTATAATAATGATTCAATAATAGACTTATAAGTACGTATGTGAATATCGAATATGTAGATAAATTTGCATAACTAAATTATTTTATGAAAATCGATATCATATATATATATATAATCATAGGAACGGTTTAATAAAGAATTTGTTAATGATTTTAATATTTAAAATATATAAATGAAGTCATTATTTATATATATGTGAATATAAATAAAATAAAATAAAAAACAACCATTGGAAGGCGACTTAATTGAAAACCTAATGATGGAAAGGGATGGTGGCGGTTTAATGCAAAATAATGTTAACAAGGGTGGTCGATAGTAATATCGACCACCCCCCTTAATTAAAGGGAGGGATCGGTATTACCACCAACCACCCCTCCTCCCTTTTAATAAAAGCAAAACACGTTGAAAAAATACTTTCTCCCATGTCTAATAAATTAATACACCAACCTTGTTGCAGCTGTGTCTAACAAAGTCATGCGGTGATAGGGTTTAATGCCAGGGTCATAGTCAAACCCACATAGTCATAGTCTACCACGTAGAAGCCATTAAGACTTGAGAGATCACTATTTATGTAACTAACCATTTGCATGCAGAAGTCGATAGTCGACTTAGTAAAAATGTAGTTAACCCCTTCACGTGGTGGCTTGCAACCGTTGGGGGAATAAAAAGACTTGGCACGTAGTGCCATGGCAATTTGAAAACTGCAGAGTTCTCCCCATTTCATGGTGGCAGTAGGAAAGACTAAAGTTCCCATGGAGATAACTGAGAAATCAAACAATCTTGTCCCATGATCCACGATTGGAGGTGGCTGACTTAAGCACTCCATGATTGCAGAGAACAATAGATGATGGCCATAGGATAGGGACACATGTCGACAAGGGCACATAACCCACGAGGTAGGTAAACCGATTGATTATCATGCTCTTGATGTTAATTAAAACTCTAGCTAAGTCAAGAAGTGGTGAAGACATGGAGCATAGGTAAGCAAATCTGTCAACCATAGATACAAGCTTTGTCGATAGGTATGCAACCATTAGAGTTGTAAATCAATTAGAACTAAATGAGAGTTTTATGATTATCAATGGTTTCGTTGTTATGGCCAAGATTATAGCAACTAATTTAGAATGAGGACAGTATAAATAATAGTGAAATCTCAAGAGAAAAAGAGGAAAGAACGACAAGAAAAGATATAGAGGAAGATAGAAAATAGCAAGTTGGAGCAGAGAGAAATAAAGAAAAAGATAGGAAGATAGAGGAAAGCAAGAATGTATAAGAGCGAAAAGAGATTAGAGAGAATAGAATAGTAGAGATTTTGATGTGTTTACGACTAAGTCATAAAATTTCGACGATGCTCATCTCCAATTTAACGTAGAACTTAAGTGTTAGGCTCTTGAATGTGTGTTAGTTGTTTTATTATTATTTGAGAAATTCTTAGAATATAGAAAGGATAATAACTAGGAATAGAGAGCTCATGAGATAGAAGAGTGGCGAGAAGGAAAGCATTGGAATCCGGATGTATTATCGACAATTTGAAGTTATCAAGGATCATAATAGACCTAGATCACATTTCTTGAGGTAGGCTAATATCTAGTATGTTTTGTTGAAGAGATTTAAGAGATAAAGAATGATCTAGTTTTAGATTTATGAAATATTCTAATGAAAGAGGTAGAGTCGCAATATGAATCATTTTTAATTGTTTAAATTATGGTCATGCAAAAATAGATGCAATAATGATATATTTTATGAAAGTTTGTTGATAAAAATTAGTGAAACTCTTAGAAATTAGATCACCCAATCCTCTAGAAACAGAGTAAGAGGATAGAGAGGAACTCTGAAATTGAACTGCGAAGAAGATGAAATATTAGGATTATGACTTATTAAATAGTGAAGTTTATTTTAATATCATAAGAAAAGACTTACACTTTCAAATTAGATCCTTGCATGAAGAGAAAAGATGGTTATCAGGTGTCTCATTAAAAAAAAAGGCCATATAGATAGGCGCTTTATGAATTTTCATCATGTTAGATTGTTGTTATGGTAAATTAGTAAATTTAGTGAGTTGAGTATTTAAATCATGAAAAGTCACATATTAGTATTAAACTAAATATGATGTTTTGAGAAAAGAGGTAAATGAACCAAGACACATGGAAAGATACAGAGCTTAGATGATATAAAACTTAGATTTCTAAACCATAAGAAATGGAATGCATGTTAATGATTACGCTATTTAAATGTTTTGATAATTGAATAAAAGAATGTGTACTCATTTTATTAAATTTATATGTAAGATACATACATGTGTTACACCTTCTTCTTACTTTGTATTTATTCGAATATTTTTGATGAAATTATATTTTCTTTTCAAATTACAAAAGATTGTATTCATTTAGGTGAAAGTAACATAATAGTGTTTAATTTATGAAAGTGATAGGGAAGATGTTATATCAATTAGTTAAAAGATTGCATTCTTAAATGTATTCTTGTTTGTGGGAACCAAGCTATAGATAGGCTTGTGTATAGAAAGTTACCTTTCAGGATTGGTGCCGAATATGGAATCTTAGAGAAAATAGTTGCTTTTTCCAACTATTTATTTTTGCTATGCATGGCATTATACTCAGCTGAGTAATGAATTGAATTATCCATAGAAATAGATGGAATTCTTTATTTTATTCTCTCTACCATATCCTTGCATGATAATGCTTGTTTCTTAAAATAATTAGAAAAATGAAAATGCTTGTATCATCTAGGACCGCACTAGACTCCCTCTTGTCTTTCAAATTCTTTGGTTAAAACAATTCATGAAAGGTCGGGTATTCTTGATTGACCAAGAATTTCGGGGAAGCGTAAGCTTCAAGGTTGGGCGGAAAAAGTGCCTGAATCTTGTTCTCATCTTCATTCGATGGACTGAAAGGAAGTGACTCATATTGGAGATCGACAGATGTATCTCAACTTCTTTATGATTGTATATTACTTAAGGCAATATGAAAGCCTAAGTAGGGTATAATGATATGTAATGAGAAATTTGTACCTTCCATTTTATAAGAAAATTGTATTTAACTCTTTGATATCTATGATTGTTTTATCAATTTATTAAACTTGTTTTATATTATGTATGAAATAGACTTCTTAATTGACCTATGAGTTTATTTATGAATAAAGAGTAGATTATATCTTATAGATTAATTTACATCTTTACATTTTGGTATTAGAGCGCAGTTTATAACTCTAGGGCCTATGAGTCCACTTCATGAATGAAGTCTTGTGCTTGACAAACTTGCTATTGGATATCTAATGTATGATACTTGTAAATAAAGGAGCGCAAAGCCTTTTTAAGGTGAATTTATGATAACATCCTAGAAGAAGGAGGATGGTTGATTAAGGAAGAAATATTTCCCTCCTACTATGAAATGAATTCAGGATATTCAAGATGAGAATGATAAGGTCGAGTAAAGTAGTTGTCTACTTATAGGATGAAAGAAGAAAGGAATCAACTCCTAAACTAAGAAAGAAGAAATAGTTAACCAAGCTAAGTAGGGTAATGGAAATCCCATCTACCATTCCCTCGAGAGACAAGAATAGTTGGACTATCCTACTGAGGAGGTAAACGAAGAATGAACATCTCCCTACTAAGTTAACTATATTTAGTTCATATAAGTCGAAAGGATGCACCCCATTGACTCCATGAGAAGAGATATAAATTTGGGTGATATCATTTATGAACAATCGATAAGTAAAGTTTCTTTTTGCAAAATCAACATGGTGTTCAGATAGATTGAGAAAGAGTATCTCCTAGAATGATATACTTAATGGACACATTCGTCAGATAATAGTTTATTGAGTGAGAGTTGGGTACTTATATAGTAAAGTTGTAGTTGAGGCTTTATTGATATACAAATGATAGTTGAACTATTAGAACCTAGATGCTTGAGATGCTTGATTTATTAGACTGATAATTATTCTAACTTATCTCTTGCGAAAGATATTATTCTATATCTATAGTGTACGAGGTAGGTACTACATGGATAAGAATTATGGACGATATGATGAAATCTTCATAGGACTTTGTATTATAGTTTGTGTCCTTATCTTCAAACATGAAATTGTAGGTACTATGTTTTATACTCTCTCTCAAACACTCTAGAAAAAATACCCCAAGGTGTTGTAACACTCCTTCATATGTTATTAGTCCTAGTCACTAAGTACATTTGATATGTATTCAGTTTGATGCTTTATTTGGTTTATTGATGAATTATTTGATCATTGATTTTGGATTAGTTTTGACTTCTTGACTTGATTATATTTTCTTTTTCATTTTCTAAATGGAATAGCTACCAATTTTTTATTTTGTGACCCTTGGTCACACTTGACTTAATGTTTCATTATGCGCATTTTATAATTTACTGTTGAAATTGATCACATAACCTTTATGGTGGCTTATCTAATGTTTAAAAAATTTCATTGTCTTTTGGTTTCATATTGCATTTTGTCCTTATCATGATCATAGTGAACCCCTAATAGTATGTCCAAGAGAGTAAGAGCAGAGAGTGTACCAAACATAGGTGTTGTGTCAGTTAGGGCAATAATACTATGTGTATGTGTAATTTTTAGTTTGAGTAAATTCAATGTGTGGAATAAGAGGATAGGCATTGCAAAGGTAAATATATTTATATGTATTTAGTAGATAGATAAATTCAAATTAGTTCATCAATTATATGAGATCTTACTTCCTTGGTTTTTACCTTCGAGACCATGTGACCATGCAAGATGTCTTTTGTTAAAAGTGGGTTTTGGAGTCTTGAACATCCAAGGATATTTGGTCTTTGGCATAAAAACACATTTGAGATAATTAATTATAAGGTTGTGCTAGTAGTTGTATAACATATGTTATGATGTTAGGAAATTTTCTGTCGTCATGGTTGCCTTGTTATTTGTCGATTAAGAGCATACATAGTAATTTGGAAATCTGATGGATTGATAGAAGTTTAGGGTATGAAGCAGATTGAGTTGGTTGGAATAGTTGGAAATAAAAAGGAATTCAAATGATGGGTTCTTATAGATCAAGGAAATTTTATCTACTTGGAAGAAGAACATTATTGAGGTTTTGAAAGTAGATATTTTGGATCATAGATTTGATAGATTTGAGTAAAGTGATAGTTCTAATACTAAATATGATTAGTACAGATGCCAATCTAACAACATGAGAGGGGGGGGGGGTGAATCATTCAAACTTAATCTTCAATAAAAACAACAGATTCAACCTGGGTAACCTTATCAGAAAAATAGTAATGCATGCAGACCCATAAATAGATAAGATCACAAACATATAACACTAGATTTAACGTGGAAACCCAAATAGGGAAAAACCAATGTGGGATTTTGGACCCACTAAGAAATATACTCTTCTAGAGTATGCTTGGTTAAAAGCAAATCCGGTTAAAGATTACAAACACATTGCTAGATGTGACCCGATTAAGGGATTTCCCTTAGATCTATTAGGATCTTCACCTTGTTAGAAGTGACCTTGTTAAAGGATTTCAAACACTCAATAAGAATGTCACCTTGCTAGAGGATTTTACAAATAAGACTATTAAGTCCACTCGGTTGAGAGATTTTCTGCTACTTCTCAAAATAACAGTAATAAAAATATGTCTGCAACTTCACATCTAAAAATGCTGAAGCAGATTCTTATTTGCTCAATACAATCAATTCATAGGACTTATCTTGTCCATCTACTGGGCTCTATACTCTGTTATCAAAATAGGTCTTCAAGCTTCTGTGCTCGGTAATCACTATGTAGCATCCCTGTGCATACACTTGCCTGCATACATTGTTTATCAATAGTTTCCTATTTATAAACAATCTTCCAACCACTTAATCTCCTTGATCACATTTCCCATGATCAATCATAGCCATCAGATCTTCAATCTTGTCCAGGTTCAATGCATCTTTTGATCTGAAAATGTTTTACCCCGCCTTGGAACTTGCATTTTCACCTTGGAACTTGTGTTAGGGTATTATGGTTCAATCTGAGTTGTAGATCTTCCTACCGATCTTTCTTTACCATAGATTCTTTAACAATCTTCATACATGGCTTACCAATCATTTAATCCACTCTAGCTCATTAGCTTCCTTCATTAAATATCACATGTAAACATTTAATTCATTCTGTTATAGCTCAGTTGTAACTTGGTAAATACTAAACTTCACTTGGTAGACATTCTGCCTTCATTAACCAATAGCGATAACCTTAGGGTTTACCGACTAGGTTCTTTGCTCGGTAACATAGTATACTATTAACCTTTCAAACAATAGCATATGTAGGATATCAAAACAATCTAAACATCATGGTCTCATCATTGTCTAACTCAGTAATAGTTGCCCATTGAATAACTTATCCCCTTATTCTTCATATTCTTTTTGTGTCTTTTACCGACACTTTATACTCATCAAATCATACTTCTTAAGATATGGCAACATCATACTGAATTAGAAAATCAATTTCTTGACATCAATGACAAAATAATAATATTAAGACAGTAATAATCCTTAATCAGTTATATCCATAGTCATCAACAACCTTCTCAATATCCTTATTGAAATGCCAACAATCTCTCATTGTAATTGGAATGCCTTCTTCTTGTCTGTTTTAATGCCAACAATATCCCCCTTTGGCATTGATGGAAAAACCAATTGATTTGACTTTATTGATTTGGATTCAGATTGCTGTGAAATTCTGAAATGCTCTCCCTCTGTCATTAGTCTTCTCCCCAGTTCTGAAATGTAGTCTTCTCCTTCGGCCAGTAGACTTCTCCCCCATACATTAGTCTTCTCCCCCTTTGACAACAATGCCAAAAATGAAAAGAACTAAAAACATAATTTCTTCCTCTAAGAAGTGAATTCCATGCTGTTATGTATCAATTCAATCTCGGTCATAGCATTTTGTCTTCAATTCCTGCTCCCTATTTATTGTTTCCTACACACCTTTAGAAAACCTCCTAAAGTGTGTAAATCAGCATCAACTCCTAAAAGATATTCTGTAGAGTCATTGAATTGATGCTTTCACCGAACTCGGTCAGTGAATGGAAGATAGGGGTAGGACCCCTAACTAACTTCTGAGATACTGAAAAGTGTCCTTTGGCAGTGGCTTGGTGAAGATGTCTGCAATTTGTTCCTTTGTGCTAACATACTCCAAAACCACTTTCTTCTCTTGAACTTCTTCTCTAAGATAATGATATTTGATAGAGATGTGCTTTGTCTTAGAGTGCATAACAAGATTCTTTGAAATGTTAATGGCACTAGTGTTATCACAGAATATAGTTACTGGCTCGGTAACTTTCTCATTTATACCTTCCAACAGTTGTTTGATCCATGCTATATTGGTGCAATTCAGTGCTACAGCAACATATTCATCTTTTGTTGTTGACTAAGAAACACATCCTTGTTTCTTGCTAAGCCAACTCACTAGTCTTTCTCCTTAAAAGAAAGCTCCTCCACTTGTGCTTTTCCTATCATCAATGTTGCCTGCCCAATCAACATCAGTATAAAATTTTAAATCAAAAACATTTCCTTTCCAATATACTAAGCCATAATCTTCAGTGCCTTTTAAGTATCTGAAAATTCTTTTGATTTCAGTCATGTGTGTTTCCTTAAGATCTGTAGAAAATCTTGCAACAATACCTACTGCATGTGCTATATCTGGCCTACTATGAACAACATATTGCAACTTTCCAATCATAGATCGGTAAAGTATCTCATCAATAGATGCAGATTCATCATTCTTTGATAGTTTACAGTTGGTAGTCATAGGAGTTCTTACTAGTTTTGAATCCTCCATTCCAAATTTCTTCAAGATTTCCTTTATGTACTTGGATTGGATAATAAAAATCTCATCTTTCATTTGCAGTATCTGTAGACCTATAAAATATTTTATCTCACCAATTAATGACATCTCAAATTCTTTACTCATTTCATTTCCAAAGTTCTTGCATAGAGAGTCATTTCCACTAAAGATAATATCATCAACAAATATGGCTGAGATCAGTATTCCATTTTCATCATTATTCATGTACATATTGTTGTTTTCACTTGTTCTTATAAAACCAATTTTGATCAAATATGAGTGCAATCTCTCATACCATGCTCTAGGTGCTTGTTTCAAACCATATAAAGCTTTGTTCAATTTACATACCTGATCATTATTTTCTCCTTCAACACATCCTTCAGGTTGTTCAATGAAAACTTCTTCTTCTAATATACCATTCAGAAATGCAGATTTGACATCCATTTGATATACCTTGAAATTCTTGTAAATAGCATATGCCAACAATGTTCTTACTCCTTCAAGTCTTGCCATAGGTGCAAAAGTCTCACCATAATCAATTCCTTCTTTTTGGGCATAACCTTTGCAAAGTCTTGCTTTATTCTGAATGACCTCACCTTTTTCATTTAGCTTATTTTTGAAGATCCACTTTGTACCGATTACATTTTTGTCCTTCGGTCTTGGGACCACTGTCCATGTGTCATTCTTCTTGATTTGATCAATCTCTTCTGTCATAGCATTTATCCAATCTTCACTATTAAATGCCTCTTTCACTATTCTCGATTCAAATTCAAATATTAGACATGTGTTCTGTCTCAGTTTGTTCCTTGTCATCACTGGATCATTCTTATCTCCTATAATTTGACTTGGTGCATGATTCCTTTTAACATACTTGGCTAATACAGGCTCGGTAGGCTCTGTATGATCTTCTTCATCACTCAGTAACTGGATATTCTCTTCATTTTCTTTAGCAGTCTTCTCGGTAGGAATTCTCAGTTGAACATAAACAAATCCTTCATAATCTTCTGGTTCTTTGGAGTTTCCTTCATCATTTCTTTCTACAAATTCATCAATTTTCACATTTGCACTTTCTACTATTTTGTTAGATGATTTGATCAAACATTTAAATGCTTTGCTTCTAGAAGAATAACCTAGAAATGTTCCTTCTTCACTTTTCTGATCAAACTTACCATTTCTATCATCTTTGTGAACATAGCATCTACTCCCAAAGATTTTAAAATAACTTACATTAGGTTTCTTGTCATACCAGATTTCATAAGGTGTCTTCAAAGTTCCTTTCTTCGATTGTACTCAGTTCAGGGTGTAAACTGCTGTGCTTATTGCTTCTCTCCAAAATGTTTGTGGAACTTTCTTTTCAATCATCAAGGTTCTGGCACAATCCATAATAGATTTGTTCCTTCTCTCAGCTATCCCACTCTATTGTGGAGTTCTCGATGTAGAGACTTGTCTTTTTATACCATGATCATTGCAAAATAAGTTGAACTCATCAGAAGTAAACTCTCCTCCTCTATCTGATCTGAGACATTTCAGTTGTCTTCCTATTTCATTTTCAACTCTAGCCTTGTATCATTTAAACATTTGAAAAGCTTCTAATTTTTCTTTTAAAAACATTACTGACATCATCCTTGAGTAATCATCCACAAATAATATGAAATATTTATCACCATAATAATTCTGAACTTTCATAGGACCACAAAGATAAGTATGCACAAGATCTAAAATTCCCTTAGAAGTGTAGGACTTACTTGTAAAGCTTGATCTTGTCATCTTACCCATCTGGCATCCTTGGCAATAGCATTCTCAGGTTTTTCAAGACTCGGTAGACCTCTTACTGGGTGCTTCTTACTTATTTTGATCAGATTATCAAAATTAACATGACAAAACCTTTTATGCCATAACCAGGTATCATCTATCCTTGCAGATAACCAGGATCTAGGAATGGTGCTAGTGGAGCACATCCAAATTCTTGATCAGAGTAGCGTTAAGTTACATAGAAGAGATTTCATTCAGTATTGAATCCAATCGGACTGATATTATGATAATAGTGCTATTTGGAAGGATGATGTGATGATTGACTATCATATTCATCTTTTGTTTTCTTACAATAGTATTTGCTTGATGCATGAAATACTTGAAAACTTTGATTTTTATTTACATGTAAATTTGGATAGTATAGATGATACTATTATTGTTATATTTGATTGAGACCAATATTTGTGATATTGAGAAAGTATGTGATTATTAATGAGTAGTAAGGCATCGCGAAGATGTCTTTTCCAAGAGGGGAAGGATGTCACGGATAGTATTTTTGATAATGTATTAGTAAGAGATATAATGTAGGTTTTTATTTATGAATTGAAATTGAAACAGATATGAGCATTCATTTTGAGGATAATTCAGTTGTATACAAATAATAGGAAATGATGTATGCATTTTATTCATGCAATATGTAATTCGATATCTAGTATTATCTTAATTGGGGATCGTCAATGCTGATGAATTATTGAGTGCAAGTGATGCAGGGACAGGTGAACAAAGTTGAAGGTGAGAACATGACCTAGGTAGAGTTGCTTTTAACTTATGACTTCGGTAGACTAGGGGAATCTCTCACACACCACATTAGGATTTATAAATTGCATCTTGTAATGTTGGACGATTTAAATGACCTTATTTGAATGTTTGTTTTCATTAGAATGATGAAATTGGAATGAGTAGTAGATTGATTTAAATATTTATACATGTGCATTGATAGCATGATTTGAGTGGTGAATGAATTAAATCTAAGTTGTATGAGTGATTGTGAAATATTATGCTTTATTGTTAAAAGAGATGAAATGTGTAAATGTTTCAAAAACGAATATTGACCCTAGGTTTATATGTTCTTTTTGTTTAGATGTGTATAAATGTATTTAAAAATTGTACTTATGAGTTTACTTTTGTAAATTGGGTAATAGTATAATATATGTATATATATATATATATATGTATGAGAAATTGATTCAATCATGTACATATATATATCTATATAGTTATTATATAAATATCCTATGATTGTGGAATTTAATTACATCATGAATTTTATTTTATCTATACATAATCATTTGAGATTAAATATGTATATGTATTATATATGTATTAGAGTTATAATAATGATTCAATAATAGACTTATAAGTATGTATGTGAATATCGAATATGTAGATAAATTTGCATAACTAAATTATTTTATGAAAATCTATATCATATATATATATATATATATATAATCATAGGAATGGTTTAATAAAGAATTTGTTAACGATTTTAATATTTAATATATATAAATGAAGTCATTATTTATATATATGTAAATATAAATAAAATAAAATAAAAAAACAACCATTGGAAGGCGACTTAATTGAAAACCTAATGATGGAAAGGGATGGTGGCGGTTTAATGCAAAATAATGTTAACAAGGGTGGTCGATAGTCCCCTTAATTAAAGGGAGGGGTCGATATTACCACCAACCACCCCTCCTCCCTTTTAATAAAAGAAAACCATGTTGCAAAAACACTTTCTCCCATGTCTAATAAATTAATACACCAACCTCGTTGCAGCTGTGTCTAACAAAGTCATGCAGTGATAGGGTTTAATGTTGGGGTCGTAGTCAAACCCACATAGTCATAGTCTACCACGTAGAAGCCATTAGGACTTGAGAGATCACTATTTACGTAACTGATCATTTGCATGCAAAAGTCGATAGTCAACTTAGTAAAACTGTAGTTAACCACGTCACATGGTGCCTCGCGACCGTTGTGGAAAGAAAGAGACTTGGCACATAGTGCCATGGAAATTTGAAAATTGCAGACTTCTCCCCATTTCACGCTGGTAGTAGGAAAGACTGAAGTTCCCACAGAGATAACTGAGAAATCAAACAATCTTGTCCCATGATCCACAGTTGGAGGTGGCCGACTTAAGCACTCCACGACTGCAGAGAACAATAGACGATTGCCATAGGATAGGGACAGGTGTCGACAAGGGCACATAACCCACGAGGTAGGCAAACCGACTGATTATCGTGCTCTTGATGTCAATTAAAACTCTAGATAAGTCAAGAAGTGGTGAAGTCATGGAGCATAGGTAAGTAGATCTGTCAACCATAGATACAAGCTTTGTCAACAGGTATGCAACCAGTAGAGTTGTAAATCAATTAGAACTAAATGAGAGTTTTATGATTATCAGTGGTGTCGTTGTTATGGCCAAGATTATAGTAACCAATTTAGACTGAGGATAGTATAAATAAGAGTGAAATCTCGAGAGAAAAGGAGGAAAGAATGATAAGAAAAGATATAGAGGAAGATAGCAAATAGCAAGTTGGAGCAGAGAGAAATAAAGAAAAAGATAGGAAGATAGAGGAAAGCAAGAATGTAGAAGAGCGACAAAATATTAGAGAGAATAGAATAGTAGAGATTTTGATGTGTTTAAGACTGAGTTGTAAAAGGTTGATGATGCTCATCTCCAATTTAACATAGATCTTAAGGGTTAGGATCTTGAACATGTGTTAGTTGTTTTATTATTATTTGAGAAATTTCAAAATGTAGAAAGGATAATAACTGGGAATAGAGAGCTCGTGAGATAGAAGAGTGCCAAGAAGGAAAGCATTGGAATCCAGACTTATTGTCGACAATTTGAAGTTATCAAGGATCATAATAGACCTGGATCATGTTTCTTGAGGTAGGCTCAAATCTAGTATGTTTTGTTGAAGAGATTTAAGAGATAAAGAATGATCTAGTTTTAGATTTATGAAATATTCTAATGGAAGAGTTAGAATGACAATATGAATCATTTTTAATTGTTTAAATTATGGTCATGCAAAAATAGATGCAATAATGATATATTTTATGAAAGTTTGTTGATAAAAATTAGTGAAACTCTTAGAAATTAGATCACCCAATCCTCTAGAAACAGAGTAAGAGGATAGAGAGAGAAACTCTGAAATTGAACTACGAAGAAGATGAAATATTAGGATTATGACTTATTAAATAGTGAAGTTTATTTTAATATCATAAGAAAAGACTTACACTTTCAAATTAGATCCTTGCATGAAGAGAAAATATGGTTTTTAGGTCTCATTAAAAAAAGGCCATATAGATAGGTGCTTTTTAAATTTTCATCATGTTAGATTGTTGTTATGGTAAATTAGTAAAATTAGTGAGTTGAGTATTTAAATCATGAAAGTCATATATTAGTATTAAACTAAATATGATGTTTTGAGAAAAGAGGTAAATGAACCAAGACACATGGAAAGATACAGAGCTTAGACGATATAAAACTTAGATTTCTAAACCATAAAAAATGGAATGCATGTTAATGGTTAAGCTATTTAAATGTTGTGATAATTGAATAAAAGAATGTGTACTCATTTTATTCAATTTATATGTAAGATACATACATGTGTTACACCTTCTTCTTACTTTGTATTTATTCAAATATTTTTGATGAAATTATATTTGCTTTTCAAATTACGAAAGATTGTATTCATCTAGGTGAAAGTAACATAATAGTGTTTAATTTATGAAAGTGATAGGGAAGATGTCATATCAATTAGTCAAAAGATTGTATTCCTAAATGTATTCTTGTTTGTGGGAACCAAGCTATAGATAGGCTTGTGTATATAAAGTTACCTTCTGGGACTGGTGCCGAATATGGAATCTTAGAGAGAATAGTTGCTTTTTCCAACTATTTATTTTTGCTATGCATGGCATTATACTCGGATGAGTAATGAATTGAATTATCCATAGAAATAGATGGAATTCTTTATTTTATGCTCTACCATATCCTTGCATGATAATACTTGTTTCTTAAAAGAATTAGAAAAATGAAAATGCTTGTATCATCTAGGCACACACCAGATTCCCTCTTCTCTTTTGAATTATTTGGTTAAAACAATTCGTGCAGGGTCGGGTATTCTTGATTGACCAAGAATTCTGGGGAAGCGTAAGCTTCAAGGTTGGGCGGAAAAAGCGCCCGAATCTTGTTCTCATCTTCATTCAATGGACTGAAAGGAAGTGGCTCGGATTGGAGATAGATGGATGTATCTCACCTTCTTTATGATTGTATATTACTTAGGGCAATATGAAAGCCTAAGTAGGGTATAATGATATGTAATGAGAAATTTGTACCTTCCATTTTATAAGAAAATTGTATTTAACTCTTTGATATCTATGATTGTTTTATCAATTTATTAAACTTGTTTTATATTATGTATGAAATAGACTTCTTAATTGACCTATGAGTTTATTTATGAATAAAGAGTAGATTATATCTTATAGATTAATTTACATCTTTACAGTGTATGAATCAAATTTCCATGGATCTGACATTGTTTGCATGTTTGAGCTATTTGATATGAATCTTGTTCCATAGTTGGCCAATAATAGTTCAAGTGTATGAGTTTTTTGGAAAGGGTAAGACCACTTGAATGAGTGCCACAAATGTCATTATGGAATTCATTTAAGGCCTTCTCAGATTCTTCTTTCTTGAGACATCTTAAGAGGGTATCATCCAGACCTTGTTTAAAAAGGGTATCCATGACAAGAGTATAATGGGAGGATTGGCAGATGAACTTTCTCTTTTGGCTATTTGACAAGTCAGGAGGGAGTATATTATCTTTCAGGTTTATATAAGTTTGGCCATAGTGGGAGGAATCATGCGCAACAAGATGACAAATAATTTAGGAATCGGGACAATTATAAGCAGGGTAAAACAACTCTTCCACCAGGAATTCATAACACTTGATTTTCCTGTGTCTGAAGTAGAGAAGCAAGTGCTAGCATGGCATCTACTTTTTTGTTCTCATTCCCCTGAATCTGCTCAAAATTTATTTCGACAAAGTATTTCTTGACATCATCAACCATATTCTTATAAGGCATTAGATTTTCATCCTTTGTTTGATAATCGTCATTGATTTGATTGATGATGAGCTGAGAGTCTCCAAAGACCTGTAGTTGTGTAATGTTCCATTCTATGGCCATTTTGATTCGCATGACCAAAGCTTCATATTCCTTTGTATTATTGGTGCATGGAAAGCTTATTTTATACGCTTTGGGAATTGTATGACCTTGTTATTAGGATTCCCAAAGATACTGAGAGGTGGGGGGGTGGGGGTGAAACAGTATCTAATCGGTATATAAATTTACTTGACTTAAAACATGAAAAGCATATCAAAACTATGTACTGGTAAACCAGAAATAATGCAGTAAACAAGAATAACAACAACCACATGAGAAGCACACCATAACATGATATTTTAATGAGGAAACTCGGTGTGGGAAAAACCTTGGTGGGATTTGTGACCCACAATATTTGCTTACTGGCCAATAAAGGAACATTACTCTTACAATAGGGGCCTGCACATGCAGGAAGGCCAAGTGCCTAAAGCTCACTGCTCAATTACAAAAGAAGTCACACTGAATTACAAAAATGGATTATATTAATCCAATGTCTTGTACTACTTCAAATTAGCATCTGCTATGCCAGATCCAGTATTGGTTTAAGCTCTACTACATACATAAACCCTTAACCAATAATTCACATATTAGGTCTGCATATTTCACATCCTTTCTTACATACAAAATGATCTACAATGATCTCATACATATATGAGTCATATTACAACTCGCCATGTCGGCTTACAATGATTTTACAATTAATTACAAAATACATTTTAAACAAAATTCCTATCGGCCAGGATGTCGATATCCTTCCTTTCACTATTGGTGTTATGTGTGCTGGTGTAGAGTTTTTCGTTGCCAGTGCCAGTATCTTTGTCTTGTTGGTGTCATATGATTGCAAGGTTGCCATCAATGACAAAACCTTCAATCACCTACAATTTCTCATTGGAGTGTGCATTTGCCAACAATCTCCTCCTTTGGCATTGAAGGCAACACTCATGAGAAAAATCAAAAGTGTCCAAAATGATATCCAAAAATAGTTTGCCAAAATTGTCTTACCAAAACTATAGGCTCCCCCTGA
This sequence comes from Cryptomeria japonica, assembly GCF_030272615.1. Taxonomy (NCBI): domain Eukaryota; kingdom Viridiplantae; phylum Streptophyta; class Pinopsida; order Cupressales; family Cupressaceae; genus Cryptomeria; species Cryptomeria japonica. Next base: position 223,495,375 of record NC_081414.1, on the reverse strand, counting down.
GCAGATGATGTCCTTTCTTCTAACCATTTTTCTCATCCCACTACTCCCCCTTTGACATCAATGACAAAGGTTGTCATTCATTGTCAGTGGAGTCCTGCCTAGATTCTTGTAACTAGTGGGTTACAATCTGAAAGATATCTATCAAAACTAAATTTATGCCATTGCTGAATGTTTTGTAGTCTTTTATTGCCTCTTGTGTTCACTGAACTGTACCGGTGAGTATGTGCATTTTCTCTTCCGGTGTCTTCAGTCCAAGAACCAGAGCCTCAGATATTTATTTTCTTAAGGAAATAAGATACTCTAGTCTTGGACTAAGTTTGCATTTCAAGTCCTTTGCCTTATCCTTTATTTCTTGTTTGTCATTTTCTAGTTTCTTGATTTTCTCTTCCTGCTCTGCAATCTTCTTTTATAACTCCAAAAATGAATCTGATGCTCCAATCAGATTATCAACAATATTATTTATCTTCTCTTGTGCTTTGTTGATCTCCTTGTTAAGATCCTCTATTAAGACATTCGTTTTGCAAGTATCCTTGTACAGTTTCTTGAAGTCATGGATTATTTCTCTAGGTTCCAATAAAAGGGTGTCCATTTCTTCCTTATTCTTCTTTACAATATCCTCAAAGAATTTCTCTTTTTCTTTTATCATTCTTTCCTTAAATGTATCCTCATTCATTTGATCAACAGTCACTAGGTTGCCAGTGATAAACTTAGACAATGTGTCTAGTTGACCTAAAGAATCTTTATTCTCAACACTGCACTTTGGTGCTATCAATTTAAGAATTGGTATTGTATCATCAATAGCCTTATAGGCTTGTGCATTGCATTCTGTGATCTTCTTTATTGAATCTAATAGGATCTTAGTTACATTAGTAGGTCTGAATTCTGCCATAGTTGTACCAGATGTTTGTCCAATAGTCTTTACAATAGCCATGCTACCGGTTGTGGTTATTTCCTTGCTTGATTTGACCTCTGGTAGGTCTGTCTGTGTTTGCATTTCTACAAACAAAGGTTTATGCTTTTCATTTTGGGTCGGTGGCACTATCTCTGTCTGTACTTGAGCTTCAACCTGTACCGATTTTGGTTTCTCTAACTGTGTCTCAAAAGGTTTCTCTAAGTTTTCAATTGCCGGTTTCTTAGATGTAATCTCAGTTTGTGCCTCTGAACTTTTCTTAGCTGGTTCTTCAGATGGTTTATCTGTTGTATCTACCAATTTCTCAGTGGTATCCTCTGTCGGTTTCTCTGCCTGTGTAGGTTTTTTTGTGTTTAACTCAACCTCTGCACCTGATGATTCAGTAGTCACATCTTTCTCCTTAACCTCAGTAGTTTCTCTGTTAACCATGACATTAACTTCCCGAGTGTCTACATTTACTGTATACAAAATTTTTGATTCAGGGTTTGTATCTTCTACTAGAGTCTCCATACTCTCAGTGGCCAGCACCTACCTTACCTTTTCCCTTATCTCTGTCCTTTTGATATACTTTGATAGTTTTAGGCTTAAGTAATTCTTCCTCTTTTTCTTTTTCCACAAAGAAAATATCCCATGCATCTGCAGTCTCCTCATAAACTTCCTTTACTCTTCGTACCATTAATGCTACATGCTAGTGAGCAATAGAAAATACTGTTTGGTTTGCCTCACTGATTAATTTGTCAATTTCATCAGGTGAGTTAACTAGATGCACTGCTAGCAATTTTTCAATCTTAATCTTTTTATCTAGTTCAACAAAAGCTAATCTTCTAGCTTCTAATCTCGTATACAAGTCATTTGGAATTTCATCGACAACTTCCATTAAGAATTTCTTGTATATATCTAAGTGTAAAATTACACTATTCTTTATACTTTCCTTATCATCAGCTGATAGTGTATTGTATATTTTATTGATATTCTTCAGCTTACCATCCTCTATTATTTTGCTAAGAAGTTTGTCTATAGGAGCAATAGTTTGTTTCACCTTCTTCTTAGGAGTCATTTTCTTCATCGAAGGCCTTACTGCCTGTTGCTTCTGTCTTATCCTTTTTGGTGTAGGAGAAGGTATTGGTGAGGGTTTTCTTTTTATTTCAACCCTTTTAAATACAATAGGTATATCACTTTCAGAAGAAGTTCCAACCAGTGAAAGATGAGTTTCCGGTTGAAGTGCTTCCAACTCACTTTCAGTTATACCAGTTTGTTTTAGCACATCTTCCTTAATTGCCTTCGCCTATCGGGATCCTTTCCTAACCTTTGCTTCTACTCTCTTAACTCTTTTCCTAGATTGTATTGTGCTTTCAATTGTTTCTGCACTACCAAATACTTTCTCTTCCAGTTCTTCAGGAGCTTCAAGGAAGGCTTTTGCATAAGTTTCTATGATGTTATCATTTGTTTCATAGCCCATTTCAGTTACCCAAATGGTTCTAGGGATAACTGCCTCCATCCAATTTTAATCTTTCTTGATCACAAAACATATTTCCTTTTGATACTTATCCACAATAGCTTGTGATAGTCTTACTCTAGTTTTCATTCGAGCCTTCAATGCTTGAAAATGCTCATTTATGTTTTTCTCCCTGTTCTCTCCCATGTTGTTCAATAGATCTGATAGTTGCTTTCCTACCAGTATATCAAATCCAAAATCTCTAGCACTAATATCGGGTACTTGTTTGGTTATGTACAACATCAGACAAACAAGTAAGTTTCCAAATCTGAATGTTCCTTTCTTGTCTCTTTTGATCTTTCCTAGATTGTCTATCAATTCATCTTTAAGCCATTCACATATGTCTATCCTTGCATTGTCATTGACCATATCATAGGCACTCTTGATACATAGGCTAGAAACTGAGTTTAACCTACTTGCATGTGTAGACTTATAACCTAAGATCATACTGATAAATCTGACATTTATATCCTTCACATCGTTTACCCTTAGAGATCTCTTATCAAATGTTGCACCAATTAGGTTTATCACTGTGTCATTTGAAACCTTCTTTGTTTTGTTAGGTTTGTTGCTAGTGGAGGGTAACCCTATTACAACTTTTACTGCTTCTTTTGTGATTTTATGAATAGAGTCTAACAAAAAAAATTCACCATGTACTTTGCTTAACACAATCCTTATAATATCCTTGGGAAAATCTGGGATACTAAGAATTTCAGTGAAACCTAGGGTTTCTACTATCTTATGTTCAGGTTTGACATTTCTGGACTCATCACAAATCACAATTTTAAACATGTTCTTAATCTCATCATCACCTAATTCCTCAATATGATAATGTATATACATCCTAGGGTCTTCAACATATACTACTCCTTTAGGGATTTGAGAAAATGCACCTATGCTATCATCTTTCTTTGCAATTTCGGGAACTAATTGGAATACGGTTCTAGGTCGCTTTACAACTTCAACAATAGTAGGGTTTGCAATAAATTTAGGAGTGGATGAAGATGCCATAGCTATAAATACCTCAATCTACCTTAATGAAGAATGATTTGATGGATTGCTTTACTTCTTCACTTGGAATACCTTCGCTCGGGAATTTTTGTGCTTTCAGAGATTTGAATGCTTGATGAATGAAAAAGGAGCCAAAACACTTGCTTTATAATGTTATTTTTTCCAACTACCACATTTAATGCTTTCTGATTAAGTCACAACTTAACTCATCTGCCGGTATAGATGTAATTTCAACTTCTCACCATCAACCGAGGGAAAATTAGCATGTTTTTCATTTTGTTGCTAAACCCCCAAAAGATTTTCTTTAGTTAGATGAAGATTCTCCTGCCGATGGAGTGTTACTCTGTTCTACCAATGGAGGAGTATTCCCATCAATATTCTGATCTGACTTTCTGATCCATTGTTTGGAGAATTCTTGCTTTACCTCTTCAACTTTTTCTTTACCTTTCAAACTAGGACCTTTGTTATTTGTCGGTGAGGGCTTGCTTCTACCAAATTTAGCAATATGTCCAATCTTGTTATAGGCATAACAAGTCACATTGTTCTTCTGAATAGCTTTACCATATCCTATGCCAGTGTGTGTTTTGCATTGATTAGATAAGTGTCCAAATCTTCCACAAACATAACATCTTACATTCATTTTGCAATTTTCTGAATTATGACCAACTTTGTTGCATTTAGAACATTGACCGGTGGGTGTATTAGTTCTTTGATGATTTCTAGATATACACTGATTTTCTCTATGACCATACTTATTATAGTTAAAGTATTTGCCATTAAACTTGTAAGCAGTAGGTTGTCTTACCAGTTTGCTATGATCATGATTGTTTGTAGTACTAGAGCTTTTACTAGTTTTAAAGCCAAGGCCATTTGTATCACCATAAGGTTTCTGATTCTTCAGCATGTCACCAAGTTCTTCTGAACTTTTCTTGAATTTCTCCTTGTGATGATTTGCAGCAGTCTATTCATTTTCCAAGAAGTCCTTCTATCTCATGAGTTCAGTTCTATCATTTCGTGTGTGTATTAGATCTGTCTTCAACATATCATTTTCATTACTGAGTCTTGTGTTTTCATTAGCAACATCATTCAGTCTTCTAGTCAAGTTCATTTTTCTTTCTATCTTCAATTTCTTTACAAAATCTCATAGTCATATCCTGCATCTCATTCTTTGTTGTACTGCTTTCTTGTCTTAGCTTGTTTACTAGATCATTAAGAGTTTCCTTTTCATCATTCTCATTCTACATCTTTTCACGAAGTTGTCTTCTCTTATTTCTTGCAATAGTGAGATTTTCTTGAAGTGCTTGAATAATATCCTGAGAAGCTTTTAGATCATCTTCAAGTTTGATATTCTTCAACTTATCTACATCATAGCCTGAAAGAGTTGTTTCCAATTGTTTTCTCAAGTTTTCCATCTCTACTAGTGACAAGATCTTCCTCAAGCTGTTAGGCTTCTGAAAATAGAGGACAAAGCTCTGATACCAATTGTTAGGATTCCCAAAGATACTGAGAGGGGGGGGGGGTGAATCAGTATCTAACTGGTATATAAATTTACTTGACTTAAAACATGAAAAGCATATCAAAACTGTGTATCGGTAAACCAGAAATGATGTAGTAAACAAGAATAACAATAACCACATAAGAAGCACACCATAACATAGTATTTTAATGAGGAAACTTGGTGTGGGAAAAACCTCGGTGGGATTTGTGACCCACAATATTCACTTACTGGCCAATAAGGGAATATTACTCTTACAATAGGGGCCTGCACATGTAGGAAGGCCAAGTGCCTAAAGCTCATTGCTCAATTACAAAAGAAGTCACATTGACTTACAAAAATGGATTATATTAATCTAATGTCTTGTACTGCTTCAGATTAGCATTTGCTATGCCAGATCCAGTACCGGTTTAAGCTCTGCTACATACATAAACCCTTAACCAATAATTCACATATTAGGTTTGCATATTTCACATCCTTTCTTACATACAAAATGATCTACAATGATCTCATACATATATGAGTCATATTAAAACTCTCCATGTCGGCTTACAATGATTTTACAATTAATTACAAAATACATTTTAAACAAAATTCCTGTCGGCCAGGGTGTCGATATCCTTCTTTTCACTGCTGGTGTTCTGTGTGTCAGTGTAGAGTTTTTTGTTGCCAATGCTGGTATCTTTGTCTTGCCGGTGTCATATGATTTCAAGGTTGCCATCAATGAAAAAACCTTCAATCACCTACAATTTCTCCTTGTTGAGAAAATACTTCAATGGATTGATTTTAGCAATCAACTTGATGGAGTGAGATAGTAGATAGTGTCTCAATTTTTGAGAAGCAAATACTACTGCCAAGCATGCTTTTTTTGTTGGTGAATAGTTGAGCTCATATCCCACTAATGTTCTACTGATGTAGTAGATAGATCATTATTTTCCTTCATTATCCTATTGTGTGAGGATAGCTCCTAATGACTCTTGTGGTTGATACATATAGTAACAATGACTTTCCTTTAATTGGTGACATTAGGACTGGTGGTTGCATGAGATATTCCTTGATCTTATTGAATGCGTCCTCACATTGATTATCCCATTTGAAATTAACATTCTTGTGCAATAGATGAGTAAATGGTAGACATTTATCTTCTAGCTGAGCGACAAATCATTTGATTGACTGAAGTCTTCCTTGGAGTGATTTGAGTTGACTGATATTCCTGGGAGATGCCATTTCCATGATTGCTTTGACCTTGGATGGATCTACTTCGATACCTCTAGCTGAAACAATGTATCCCAATAGCTTACCTGAAGTAACACTGAAGGCACATTTATTGGGATTAAGCCGTAGGTTGTACTGTTCTAACTGGTCAAAGATATTTTTGAGTATTCATATATGTTCTTCTCTATTGTATGATTTTTCCTACATGTCATCCACATAGTCTTCCATGAATGTATGTATCATGTCATGGAATATCATTGTCATGGCTCTCTGATATGTAGCACCCATATTCTTTAGTCCAAATTAAATGGAATGATGTTCCAGCAAAAAGTACCCCATGGACATGTGAAAATTGTCTTTTCTTGATCTTTAGGTGTTATTTTAATCTAATTGTATCTCGAGAAACCATCCATTAGAAAAAACATGGAATGTCCAGTGGTTAAATCCACAATGATGTCAATATTAGGGAAAGGAAAGTCATCCTTTGGACATGCATTATTAAGATCTCTGAATTCTGTGCACACTTTGATACTTTTATTTGGTTTGGAAATAGGAACAATGTTTGATACCCATTGAGGATATGCTACAGGTCTGATGAATCCCATGTCCAGTCATTTCTTTAGTTTTGCTTTGACAAGAAAAGCGATATGAGGATGCATCTTCCTTAATTTTTGTTTAACTATTTTGGCTCCTGGACTGACATTTAAGTGATGCATAATAAGATCTTGATCCAACCCTGGCATGTCTACATATGACTAGGCGAAATTGATTTTCCATCCTTTGAAGAAGCCCATATATTGTTGCATTTCTTGTTTTGATAGGGACATTGCTGGATGTGGAATATTTGGTTTCTCTATTGTCCCAATGTTAACTTCCTCTGTTGGTTTGATCAATATGGATGACCTTTCTTGATAGTATTTAGGTAAGGTGTCAAATCTCCCATCTTCTGGTGCCTCGAGGAGGTTTTCACCATTAGATGCATCCTTTCTTTTTACTTTTTCTAGGTCTAATGTTGCCAATAAATGGTTTTTCAGCATTAGACCTGATATTGTTTTCTTTATTTTCACTTTTGTGATTGGGAGATTTGGCACCCACTTGACTGGAAGATGCATTGTTGAAATCCCTAGTGAAAGTTGTTGTAGGTTCGATTGCATTAAGATATAAGGATATGGCATGGTCATTAGGAAAGGTATCAATGGCAGTATGTATTTCATTTTTCCAGTCAATAAGTTTAGGATGAATTAAAGGTAAGGGGTCCTCAGGTTGAGATACTTCAGAGGTATTAAGGGTCATGATAGAGATGTAAAAGTTTTCAATATGTATTTCAATGTCTAGCATGATACTCTCATCAAAATGACCTCTCGCAAGTAGCTCCTGATTATCCTCAATTAAGTCCAAGTCAACCGAATGTGATTCTAATTCAAGTGGGCTAGCTCCTAACGTTTTCCCTGCATACGCATGAATAACATCAACACCTACATCTTCTTCAAAGAAATTTTCTTCAGTTGATTTTTCAGAATGATAGGAATCCCATTCCCATTCATTAGAATCTATCTCACTTGCAGCTTGCAATCTGCAGTTTTTTTCATATAGTGTTTGATTTGTTTCTTCTGTCTTTCTTGCTATATGTTTTCTTCTTTCATATTTATCTTCCTTTGGGCTAATATTGAGTTTTGTCAACCTTTCTATCAGCTCTCCTTGATTTATACCAACTTCTTGTTTGTTTTGATTAGGAGTTAACACTGCTTGGGAGGTGCCTTTAGTTTGTTTTTCCTGTTGATTAGAAGCTTTCTTATTTTTGCATTTGATGTTTGTTTGTTCTTATTTCCTGGTATATGTTTCTTCCCTTTCAATTGCAAGTTGCTCTTTTCTATTATCATGTTCATCTTGTTGTTGCCTAGAAGAGGTGTCCTCTTGTAGAGTAACTTGTCCATACCCTAAGCTTGATTTGTCTGTAGCCTGCTGAGTATGAGGTTGTATAGGTTCTGAGATACCTTCTTTTTTTTTTCCTACAAGACCCATTGTAGTGTATCCCATTTTTTGAAGGATGTTAAATCCTTTTCCATATTTTTCTTGTAGGTATTATGAGATTATTGATCTTTTGTTGGAATTCTTCATCCTTGTATAGCTATTGTAGCATATCTTTGTCCTTTGTTAAGGTCCCAACACTAACAAATGTTTCGTCAAATATTGGAAGATGTTTCACAATTGGTTGTTGTTTAGAGTTTGATGGTTTTCCATAGGATTTAGGAGAAAGTGGTAACTATGATAGTGAATATTCTCTGTTCCCTCGATCTCTTAGCTGCATTTGTTTTTCCATACTTGACAAAATTGAGGCAAATGATTTTTCCTTGGATTGTGTGTTTGAAGATGATACCTCCCTATTATGAGGAACAATGACCTCTTGAGCTAGTTTTAGATTACTACAGTAATTGAATGGATTTGAATCTTCTAAGATCATGATTTCCTACCCATTGTAGGGAAATTTCAGGCACTAATGATATGTTGATGGAATAGCTTGTATTTCATGTATCCATGGTCTTCCCAAGAGTATGTTGTATGATAAATCCAAGTCTAGAACTTGACATGTTGTGTCTTTTTGCAAAGGTCCCACTCTAATGGGTAATACCACAATTCCTTTAGAGGAATGCTCTTCTTCATCATATGCTTTGATTGTGATCTTTTTACAGGGATCAACTGCATCTTTAGAATAACCTAAAGCATAAACAAGACTTAATGAGCAAATGTTTAAGCCAACTCCCCCATCTATTAGGACACATTTAATGCGCGTCTTATGAATGAGGACTTCAATATGCAAGGGAGCATTATGGGGATGTTGTAAGGACATGTCATCTTCTTCAGTGAATGATAAGTAGTGAGGGGTTGTGAGGTGTCTCACCATGGTTTGGAATTGATCTACATCAAGATATTTGGACACTATCGTATTTACTAATGCTCTTTCAAGAATTTCTTTGTGTGCAAGTGAAAGCCTTAAAAGTTATAAGATGGATATTTGCACATGAGTTTTCTATAGTTGATCCACTAGACTGTATTTTATTGAAGTGGATGAAGTGTTAGTTATAGGACCCAATAAAACAACTTTGTCTTTGCTTCTTGTAACAACATGAGTAGGTTCTTGATGTTGTTTTTTTTTAACCACAATCACATTTACCACATTTTCATATGCATGAGCATAGTTCACCTTTTCTTTCCCCTTACTATTATGTGTTGCTAACGATTCACGTATGTCCATCCACAGTTATCACTTGATTATCAGTTAAATCTTGGATGACATGTTTTAACTACTGACAATTATCCATGTGGTGTCCCTAGTTTTGATGAAAATTGCAATAATGGTTGTCGTTCCACCAAGAGGGTTTCACTTGAGGTTCAAAGTTTCTTTGTTCTGGCAAAGTAATCAACTTGTTTGCGAGAAGCATATTTAATGTTGACCCAAGTGGTTCACCAATGTTTATAAATTTCCTTTGAAAGAAATTGTTGAAAGTTGATTTTTGGTGATTGTTGCCTTGTTGAGCCGCTGCTGAGTGATTGGATAAATTGAAAACTGATTGCTTTGGTTTTACATTGTTGTTATCCACTATCCCATTATTGACAACATTTCAATTTCTATTCCAAAATTTGGGCTTATCATTGTTGTTGTTACTAGTATTGTTGTTAGGAGGATTAACTCCTTTGTAGAGTTTCAACTCACCTTTCTTTACCATGGCTTCATCCATTCTAATTCCATTATCAATCATCTTTTCAAAATTTTGATGGCATTGCATTTTTAGATGATAGCTCATTTGTCCATTTGGGTTGTCAATGAATATGTCCATTTTCTCGTATTTTGGCACCGTACGAGGATATTGTGAAGCTAACTATCTCCATCTTTGTAGAAACGTCATGAAAGGTTCTCCACTCTTTTGTTTAGTATTACATAGGTATAACATTGTGACCTCATGTTGAATGTTATAAGAGTATTGTGAAACAAACATATCCATTCTAATTCCATTATCAATCATCTTTTCAAAATTTTGATGGCATTGCATTTTTAGATGATAGCTCATTTGTCCATTTGGGTTGTCGATGAATATGTCCATTTTCTCGTATTTTGGCACCGTACGAGGATATTGTGAAGCTAACTATCTCCATCTCTGTAGAAACGTCATGAAAGGTTCTCCACTCTTTTGTTTAGTATTACATAGGTATAACGTTGTGACCTCATGTTGAATGTTATAAGAGTATTGTGAAACAAACATATCCACCAATTCTATGAATGATCTAATTCCAGGCGGAAGTTTGGAGAACCATTCCATAGCTAGTCCACTTAAGCTCTTTGGAAATAATCTCATCAAGTATGTATCTTCATGTGAAAACTCCATACTCATCATGCAAAAATCTTGTATATGATCTTGGGGATCAATGCTTCCATTATATTTATCATATATAGGACTTTCACAACCTGTAGGAAATGGTATCATGTTTAGATTTATGTTAAATGGGTAAGGACAAATTTCTTGAAGTGAGTATCTTCTAATAGTTCCTCTCTACATATCTTGAATTTGTGTTTGTTGTGTTTGTATTTGTTGTGTAAGAGTTGTGAGAGGATTATCAACATGATTTATTCTTGTATAACCATGAGTTTGCATTCTAGTATGATCTTGATCTCTTCTTATATTATCTCGACTCTTTCTTGTGTCCTCATTAGATTTAGCCTTGTTGAGAATTTCTACATCATCCCTATTAGGAATGAAAGTTTCCTCATTAGTTCTTGTGTTATCAGAAATTGATGTGTCATCCTTTTTGTGACCAGAAATATCCTCATGTCATTCATTATCATGGAAATGGTCACTTCTCTCTTGTCCTAAATTACTCACATCAAAATCTTGGGGGAGTGTAGAACCAAATTTTGCTAACATTAGGAAGTATTTTTCCTTTTCTCCCTCCAATATTTTCTCCATAAATTTATCAAATTTAGGATCTTGTTTAATTTCTGTGATATGTTGATCTGTTATGTCTTCTTCTTGTATTTCATTTTGGTATGCCATGTTCCTATAATCTTCCGTCATTTTAAATGTTTTTATTTTCCGTTTCTGCGATCTTACATCTCTGTGCTCTAGTTAAAATGAGCATACATGTGTGTTGAATATTGTGCAAGGATTCAATTGTCTAAAAGGTGTTTCGATAAGTGACTAACTATCAATGTAGATATGATAGAGTGATATGACATGAAAAGATAATTCAATTATTTGTAAGTTTGTAAGTTTTTTGATCTTTGGTTGGAGTACAATGATGATGATTTTGATAAGATCAAGTCCAATAGGAATGATATATCCTATGATATGGGATGAGGTTATCCTGATCAAATGTTGTAGTTTCATGACAAAGGAGGATAGATCCTAATGAGAAACTATGTTTTGAGTGATTAGTTTACCAAAGAAGGTGATGATACACTTTGAGATTTTAGATATTCAACTTGTTGAAGATGAATACTTGAAAATCTTGGGGTGTCTAGTTCTAGAATTCATTTTGACAGAAGATTACTTAACCAAGCAAAACCAAGAAGACAACCTAAGCACAAAATGATAGATATTAGGTGTATACACTCACTGTAAATTGACCAAGCAAATATGAAAGATTTGAAAAAGACATGTAATAAGACAACTCTGGACTGACAAAGAACACCTCGTACAATAGATTAAGGACTCCTAGATGACAATTTAAATAGTCCATATGATAAACTAGGAATCTCATACAAAAATTTAGGGCCAACCATATGATAACTGATAACAAAGAATTTCTGCTGATATGAATCATGCGAAAATTTAGACAGGACAGAACAATGAACTAGCTTTCTCATACGACAAACTAAGAAACTCGTACGGCTTAGGACAAAGCATAGACAAATTTTTGACTTTGACAGATTTTTGACCAATGATGTTTGATGTTTTTTATTATGTTTTCAAGTTTTAGATGTTTCAGTCTTAGTGCCAAGGATAAAAACACAACAAACACGCGATATGATAAGTGGCCTCAAGCACAACACGCTAAATCCTAAGGAAGTTGGCTGAGAGAGAAAACCTTTGCTTGCAAACTTAGGTACACACCCAATAGCTAATCAGAATATGACCACTGAGTCTCACATAATGGATTATCAACGCTGTATTATCCGACTCCAAATGCTAATGGGGGCACAATATGGCAAGTGTCTTGGGAGAGTTAGTATCTCTCTTGCACAAAGATTATCCCCCTTTCGGAGGTGAATCGAGTAGCTTCTATCTTAGAATTCATAGTAAGGATTTCCATTTGGAATTACCCCTTGCAGTCACGCAAGCATGATTGAGGCCTATAGCCCAACAATATACCAAAACAAGTAGTCATGCAAGAGTGATTGAGACCTCGAGGCCCTATTGAATGTCGGATATGAATGATCTCAAAAGAGAAAACTCAAATAATCCCATCCTCTAAGACTTTAATCCTGAGAGGCCTACTTTTTAGAGTGAGTTGGAAAGATTAGGTCTAGCTGTACTCACTTTGGTTGTTCTCACAAGGTGATTATGTTTTACCACTATGACAGGCCCACTAAAGGTATTCAAATCTCAAACATAGAAGCACTTCATGGGTTGGGATTTTTTATTATTCATATGGACAAGAGCATACTCTCCTACCTTTTAGACAACTTTTCAAGCATAGAAAACAAGATTATTCATTTACCAATTAGCAAATTAAGTGTGCCTAGAAAACTTTAAGAAGACACAAAGTTTGGCTGAGTTTGCCTTAGGTAACCTGCAAAACCAGTACATTAGTAATCATGTTGTTTTGGAGTAAAATGATTCTTTGGCTTGCGTAATCTTGGACAAAAATGTTCTATAGAAAACCAGTTAGGTTGCTAGAAAAATCAGAATCAGACCAAGGTTAGCATTAGTAATAGCCAGATTTAAGCATAAAAAACCTAAAATGAACTCTGTTTATTAAAAAATAGAAACATAAAATCGTATGAGTTTCTTCACCTAGTAGTACGAGCATTCCCATATACCTGTATGAGTTCACAAAGAAAATCATACGGTACTGAAAAGGTACTCGTATGAGATTCTTAAGACAATGCAGCCAAAGATCCATGAGATTGAAGATTTGAAGATGCAAGAGGCCAAGAAATTAGATTTCCAACCCCACGGTGGGCACCAAAATGTCATGGTTGTGAAGTAGGGTACCTGCAGCTGCAACACAAACACTCAATAGATCATTACAAGAATGGTTAGCAGATTGAAATCAAATGAAAGATAAACCATGACAAAGCGACCTATCACTTCCTAAGAGATGTGAGTGTGGATTTTCTCTCAGATCTAGATGAGCAATCCTAGTGACTTGACTAACCAAGATAGAGGATTTAAAATGATATGATGTGCAAGCTAGATAAATGTATGATTAAACTAGATTGATCCAAGAAGCTAATTATGCTAATGGTATGCATGATAATGCTAAATGATAGATGCAATTAAGCTAGATGAGAGATTGATTATTCTATATGATTAAGAAATTTGTCATGCCCAAACTTTTGGGCAAAAACCCAAACAATAAATTTTTTTGAAACACTTAATTATATGCATCCTATGCTTAATTAGATGTGACAACTTAACAGGTTGTTCCAAGCGAAATCTTAAATTATAACAAAATGTTTTTCTAACATGAACGATGAATAGAACAAATTTATCTAAAAGCCTTAGGTTTCTATAAAACTCCTAGACAACAAAGTTAGGATATTCCTAACATATCAAATGACAATAACTCCTATAATCAAACGGAACAAAAGTGATTTTATAAGGACAGTAATAAATTCACATCGAATGTCCCTTTTATTACAGTTGCAAATTATAATTCTTAATTAGATCGACTTCTACTAAATAGGCATTAATATAATTACTTGATTTAATAATAATTATTTATCTCCTAACAAGTTTCCTCCATCCATGATAATACATCCTTCCTTTATACTTGATTAAATCTTGCATCTATAAATTAATTATTAATATGATTTTAACGTAATAATACCAATTAATCGAGCAATTGAAAATTGAAGTGTCAAACTTTAAAATGTTAATTGCTTTTGTTTAGTATAAGATTCCATCTAGGCTGAAAGAGTTCGTAAGATCAAGGTCTTGGACTTATTTTCGAATATATATAATCCCACCACGATATCCTCTTCCAAAGAAATTATTGTCATCCCACCATTTAATAAGTAAATAAATTCATTTACGCAAAAATCTCTAAAATTAATTGACAAAGATAATATTAATCTCCAATAACCATTATTTGCTTTTAGGAACTAAATAAATTAGTCCTAGCATTTAGATTATTAATGTCTATATTTTATCCTAACAATAATTAAAATGTGATTAAACTAATTCGACTAAAGGGTCAATTAAATTCCATAATGTAAATTGCCCTATAAAATTTAGTCTAGAATAGCCTAAATTTAGGTGGACTGACTAATCCCCTAAAGTCAAAATAACTTATAAAGTCAATATAATTTCCTATAGGATTACACTCTAAAAGATATTTAAAATTAAAAAAAACATTATATTCGAATATTTACATGCCCATATGTTTATATAAAACATATATAAAATATAAATACATTTTAACATAATAATCTAAAAATTTGACCCTTACATGCATATATATAATCATGTGCATATATATATATATATATATATATATATATATATATATATATATATATATATATATATATATATATATATATATATATATATATATATATATATATATATATATATATATATATATATATATATATATATAATTCTTTTGTTTCCTAAATAATTGAATAACAACAAACCCTAAAATTTCTAACCTTATTATTATATCTCTTACCCTCATTCCATATTTTTCTTTATATTTTATTCCTACCCTAACCCAAACCAGGTTAGGGTTTTATGTTATTGTGCAGGGCCAAGGGAGGAGTGGCGACCATGGAGGAGGAGCGGCGAAGAGTTTGTTTTGCAGGAGTGGTGGTGGTGACCATGGGGGCTCCTTCCAGGGATGGCCGCAGTCGTGCCTGCGGGTCGCGTCCCACAGAGGCAACCTTGGCTGCCGCTATGAGGCGCAACCCATAGCCTGGCTATGCCGTCGCTATGGGGCACCGCCCACAGTGGGGGCTGAAGCCTCCCAACTAAGGGTTGCAGCCCACAGTGGCAGTTGCGGTCGCCGCTGGGGGTCGCCACCCACTGTCCGGGGGGGGGGGGAGGGGGGGCGCCCTGCGGGGGTTCTGCAGGGGCCGAGCCCTCTTTTTTTTTGTTATTTATTTTTTAAAATTTTTTATTTTATGTTATTTTAAATATATATATATATAGGTATATATGTAAATAAATGTATACACACACACACATATATACATATATATAGTTACCTTCAAAAGTATATATATATATATATATATATATATATATATATATATATATATATGATATTTTAGGGCACGATTTAATATGTGTGTGTATATATATATATATATATATATTGAAACCAACTTGCAGGATATTAACAAAATAATGACAGTAAAAAAAAACACCAAGTTTATTTGTTTATTTTTGTTTTATCAAGACCATTTCTTGGATAACTTATAGACAAATTTATTTAAAATTTTCAGATTTAAAACAATGTATTTTTTTATTTTTTTAAAATACCGTGTAGCTAAAATTAGAGATAGACTAATTAACCCTAGATTTAGTTTCTGTAATTAAGTAAAAGGACATAATTAAATAAATTTAAGCATCAACTATATTAGACTAAAAATTATTGAAATAAATCTTAGAGGTATGCATGTTAAATTTATTAAACCATGATATGTATTTGGAAATAATAATTAGAACTAAATGCAAAATTTTCTTTTACTAACATGCAAGCTTTCTACTTTACTCCTTTCCCATTTTTTCAATATGCATAAGAAGATAAAATGAACCTTTATTTTCAAAACTAACATGCATACTACAAATATTATTTTGGTAACTATAGGGAACTTAATCCAAGATAAACATTTCATTTTTGCAACAAAATGATACTTAATAAAAATAATGCATTTCTTTAAAGTGTGTTTAAAATACAAAATAGCCAACAATACAAATGGGTGGTATACCCAACTAGTCTCTCATTTCTATCAAATGAGGACTTTAAATAAAATAGATACATTTTCTTTTTAAGGTAAATACAACATGCAACTTTTTATTTACATTCCTGCAGCTGAAAATATAGCATCCCTTTTCTTAATCTTTTTCTACAAACCAAGTAAAAACAACAACTCCTAGCTTGACTTTTTCCTTTCATTCCAAGCAACTTGCAAATAAATCATAAGGCTTGACCATGGAGTGCTCACCTCCCAGCCTAGGCTTACTAGAAGCCAACCCCCGAGCTTGGAGAACCAAGCCCTAGACAGTTTACATATATGCAAACACAACAAGCAAGGGAAAAACATATAGCAAACACTTTCCCGACCAAGGCTACACTTCATCACAAAATGTGATGTTTTTACATGGGTGGTAGTGGACCAAATACCCTGAGGAGCCTGCAAGAATAGTAGATCACAAAGCCACCACATGGAAAACAAAGATATATCACAAGTTCATTAACCCCATATCCTTATGCCCCCCAAGGCATCCATGCCATACTTTCCCTCCTTATGACCCCCAAATGCATACACAAGGCTATGCAGCAAGGGTCACATATACACCCCTTGAGTTCGCTCTCATAATGAGAGCCTCTCACTCGAGGGCTGTCAAACTCCTACCACCCGCAAGTCCATCCTACTCTCCCAAGAGTAGAAGGCCTTGGTTACTTCCAAATCATAGGAAATGCATAAAATAAATAACAGATAGGTCACATAATAATTTTCACAAGGGAAAATACAAGAAACCAACTTTTACATACAAGCAATCTTTCCAACATAAACATGCAACATGAAAGGGAGAAGATAAATCCAACCTTCAATCTGCCCAAAGGTTTGCTAGAGCTAGTTTGAGGATGAGCAACCCAATTCCACCATTCTTCTTTCTACACTCAGCCAAAATTCTATCCCAAAACTATTCTTTTTTCCAAAATTGCATGATCTCCAAAAATGGAGAGTGGGTGATTACCCACAAAGTCTCTCATTCTTGCCTAAAAAGACCTCAGTGAGAGTTCTCCCAGGTTTCTAAAACTAAAAAGGGAAAAGTAAAAGAAAGTGGGAAAAAGATCTCACATCAAAAAGGAAAGTTATCTAACCTAGATGGCACCTTCTAATTTCAATTTTCGCTCACCTTAGGAAACCCACTTTTTGAGGTGACTAAATAGTCACATGGGAGTAGACACATGCCTAAAAATACTCCTAACCCATAGGTATACCTTATGGACTTTAAGAAACACCTTTAAACTACCCCTAGGAGTCCATTTGACCCCTCATAAACCCATCTGAAGCTAACTTTCGGGTCAAACCTGAGTTGACCACTCCAAAGACTCTCTACCCAAGGAAAATTTTAGAACCACATTCCAATGTTTGAAAAAGCTATAGTTGAACCACAGTCTTCTTTCATGCATACACACACATATCTCACATCTCTTGTATATCTCTCTTTTTCTAACCCTAAAATCATGCTATATAAATAGATCTCTTATAGTGGTGATCTGATTCATTGCTTCGATCTTACAAAAAGATTCCTCGAATGAATAACTAAACAAAATATTTCATTGGATAGTTTGACCTTGTAATCATACACAATCTCCTAGTGCAATTTCCAATGCAAAAATGGTTAGATGTGCCTCGATCTTGTAACACATTTTCATGTGCATGTCCAGGTTCAATGTATCTAGTAAAACATTTCACATGGTGAATATCAACTCGATGAGTTAACTTTATCACTCGGTAGCCATGAAACATTACTCAGTAAACAACTTGGTGAATACTGCGTTCTGTGACTGCTTTCTTCTGTAACTGACTAGACTGTTCATACCGACTTCTCTGTGTGTACCAACTGCATGATTCAGTAATACTAACCGACTAGAATATATAGTATGACTTTGGATATGAAACTAATGGCAATTTGATAAGTAGTAACAATCTCCCCTTTTGACATTAGTTGAGATGTTTGACAAAAACTACTTTCAAAGTAATAACTCAAAAACTATATACTTGCAAAATGACTATACTTGACAATATATACAATAGTCAATAAAATAGTATATGCAGATATACTCCCCTTATCATTATTCTGTACATAACTCTGAATTTTACATGTTTGATTTTGTTCTATACTTGTGTGCTCTGAATGCTCTGTATATTTTGCACGGTATACTCCCCTTGTATACAATACTCAAAACTGTATTACTCTCCAAATGTAGAATTACTCCCCCTTTGCTAGGTATTACTTTCCTTTATGTAGTATCATAATATTACTCCCCCTTTTTTACAAACATTAAAAACTTAATTTCCATTCGAAGGTGGTAACTGATCAAAAATAGTCTTAAACATGGTCCGGGTGTCGGTGAGGGCAACTGAGAGCGAGTCCTTGACACTTTCCATTAATGAGTTTTGTGCTTTAATATCAGATAAGAGTGATATTAAGCCATCAAGAGTGCTTCCCTCTGGTGTAGTTGATAAGCATGTAGCTCGGTTGATCTGTTCCTGTACTGATGAGAGATGAGGAAGGAATAATGTCTGAAGGGTTATTATATCCATCCTGATTTTATGCTCTTCATTCCTTAGTTCTAATTGTTGAGCCATGACTTGTTGTAGCTTTGTGTAAAAGTTCTGAACTGAATTAGGCTTAGTGGTCAACTTAGATGAGAGATCAATGATCTCTTTCTCAATTGCATCATTTTTATTTTTGATATCTTTAATAAATAAGGAAAATGTACACAATTTTTGGAATAAATAAAGAATATGCTTGAGTTGAGGGGACAACTCAGCAATGAATTTGACAAGTTTTACCTTGCCAATAGTAATTGATTTTTGTACTTCCTCTATCATTTTTGTTGTATGCTCTTTATCCTTGAGCTTGCTTAAGTACTTAGATGCATCAACTCCAGATGTTTCAATCTGATTGAGGAGTTCATCCAACTGAATATGGATGGCTGCATCGGTTGACACTGTTGCTGATGGTAGCATTTCTGTTAGTAGTGTCCTAACCTTCTGAAGTACTTTATTCTTTTTTTGTATGGCTAGTTGCTTCTCCTGTTCAGCCTTTGCTTTGCATAGTTCACCGAATTCAGTGAGTGCTTGCCCTTTCAATTTGGAAATGTCTACATTGGGCAACATGATCGGTTTAGATAAGTCAAATTTAAAACCATGCTTTCTCACCTTCTTTTCTTTTCCTTTGGTCTAAGGCACTAAGACAAGTGCTTGTGAGGCTTGCTGACCCTTGTGAGGCTTGCTGACCTTTGGTAGGCTGCTCAGTAGATGAAACACTTTGGTCGGTTCCTGTAGTTGTTGCAGTGCCTTTGGGTGGCTTGGTGATAGGGGTCTCAATTGTGACATTTGCAGTGCTTGTCTGTGCTTGAGATGTCTGATCTTTGGTTGTATCTCCTACAACTTTAGATTTGTTACTTGTATCTCCTATAGCTTCAGATTTGTTACCTTTGGTGCCTTGCTCGGTGTCCTTGGGAGCTTCGGTTGAGACTAGTGGCTTCACTGGCGGATAAGGCTGAACTTGTTCTAAGACAAATTCACTAGAGACAAGTTTTGCATAAGTGGTGCCTTCAATCATTTCCTACTTAGGTGCGGCTTCATCCATTACATCTTCATCAGTTTGTATAGTGTCATCCGGGTCTGGACCTTGCTTGGTGACATCTGGATCTTGCTCGGTGACATCAACAATTTCAATTTGAGATTGTTCACCAACATCCTTTTGTTTGAAGATCTCCTGCCACTTGGCTTTAGTCTCATTCTCCACATCTATATATAGCCCATTCATCAATTTTAAGGCTTTTTATTTCACAAGAAATTTAGAATTGTATGTGGTCAAATGCTCCTTGATTTATGTTACGGACATGTTAGGAAATAGATGGACTAGACTTCTTTCTCTTATTTGTCTCTCTGAGTCCATTGCATATTTCCATTTGTTATCAATATGTAAGTAGAGTTCACTCGGAAGTAACTTTGCTAGTTCTAATGGTGCTAACCAAAACTTCAGAAGTGTACAGATGACAGCTTCTTCAATCTGTCGCTTCTCATCATTATTCCTAGTCTCATACTTAACATATCTAAATCCTGCAAATCCACCGTATTCTTTAAGATTGGCACAAAAATTTTCAACACTGTGAATGTTTACCTTTTTGCTTTTCACAATCTGGAATTTGTTTGCATCATCAGACTCTGTATCACTTGACTCTTTTTCCAAAATGAGTCTCTGAGTAGATTTCTTGTAAGTTCTAGTTACCATAGGAAAGACAATAGTCTTTTGTTTCTTACTCGGTGAAGCATTTGATGCTCTGGTGTTGGGTCTCTTTGTTGGTAGAGTCGGTAGGGCCTTTGTGATGTCCCATTTCTTTCTTTTCAGAACTTTACCCTTTGGCAACTCTGTGCTTAATGTTATTGCAACCTCCTATGCTTCTGATTCCTCTTTGGTAATGGCAAGATTGCCTTTGACAGGTGTAGAGGAGGATTCTTCTCTGAATTTCTTAGATAAAACCTTTATCATCTTTGTAGCTTTTCTTGTAGCCTTAGGTACTACAATGCTCATTTTTACTTTCTCCTTCACCTCTTCATAGGTTCCATACCTTAGTTCAGTTGCATGCCTTGGCAGTGATAAATCGACACCAGTTTGTTGCTGTGTAATATCATAATCAATCTCATAACCCATTGGTTGCAATGATTGAGTCCTCGGTTCAATAGCATTTACATAGCAATAATTAGTGTCGACCTCAAAGCATATTTCATCCTTGTATTTTTTGACCAGCTGCGGTGGAATCCTGTACCTATTGTGTATTTTCTCTTGGAATTTGCTGAAGTAATCATTCATGATATCATTAAAGTTATCTCCTAACTTCTTGATGTAGTCATTGATTTGATGGGTGATAGGTCGGTGTAGCTCCCATACTACTTTATTGACTGAGGGAAAGAACTTCTCAAAATAGAAAAACATACATACAAGTAGTGAACCGAACTTTAGTGTATTTGCCAAGTTTTTCTTCTTCGGCTTCCTTATTTTTTTCAGGTTCTCAAACAAGTTCTTCAGTAGCACTTCACATAAGTCTACTTTCATTCCCTTCTTCACTATTTTGTAGGCCAAGTCCACTGCAGCACATGGTACACTATTTTCCCTTGCAGATTGGAAGAAATAGTAACCAATAACTCTAATTGCAAACTTTAGTTCTGCATTAGTGACATTATCCAATTTTAGTCCTTGGTAATCAGATTCTACTCTAGTTAGACTGATTAGCTCCTTTTGTGATATCATTTTCTGTGCATGAGCATGATCGTAGATGGGATACCCGGTGATCAAGTGAATGACTTCCTTCGTGATCTTGAACAGTTGCTCTTGTAGCCACATGAAATCATCATGTGCTCTGCTCAAGACAAACTTAACCCACTGGGGTTTGAACACACAGGGACAAACTAGGGCTTTAGTTAATCCCTTGATTTTGATATGCTCAAATTTTCTATCCAGTTTGCCATCAATGCACAGTTCATCATATGTGTCACTAATCTCTACATGACCAAGTTCCTCAACACAACATTTGGTAAAGAATCTAACATCTTCCACTAACAAGACTCGATCCGGGATGAGTGAGAATGTAGTTTTATCATCCGGTTCTGAGGCAACTTTAGGAGTTAGAGAATATTTCAGCGAGGGCTTCTTCACATTTTGGACAACTACAGGGTCTTGGATCTTGGGCGCCATGGTAGGTTTCAGGTAAGATTTGACAAATTATCCTTAGGGTTTACAAACGATTGACACTTCACACTCTGTAGACAATAGTAATTTGACTAGATCGGAAACCAACTTAACAGTGTGAATAGGTTGATGTAAATACCTCAAAATTCGCTCTGAATGAAGTTTGATCACTTTGATTCACTCTGCTCTGCTTCTCAAAAACTTGGGTGCATGAAAATGACTGCAAAAACACTTTTAAGTACTCAAGAATACCTTATCGGGCTCCATGCAAGTTAGGTCAAGATATTAAATGCATTCAATTCACCTTTTACTAATTTACCCTTTTTGTGTTTTAACCAGGTAACCAACTTGACAGGTTTCCTGTATACACTGACTTACAGGTTTCCTGTATAGTATATAAACTGACTAATTGCATCTTAACTATGCAGATTTTGAATTTTGTACATAATAGAATAGGATCTGTTATGATTTAACTTTTAAAGAATGCAGTCCCTTCATACCTTTTCTTGACTAATTTGTAATAGGTGCACCTAACTCGGTAGGTAAGGTGCTTTCTTCATTAGACATAATTTCTTTCTTTTTCCAAATCATCTTGAATTTTTCTTTTATCTCTTCAGTGTCTCTTCTCGGTTGATCTCTACAATCTCCAGCTAAATGTCCAGCTTTATGACAATGAAAACATGCCATACCAGGATTTCTCCATGATCTCCGGTTGTTCAATCCAAATCTTATAAAACGGTTGGCACTTGTATGTCCATATCTTCCACAACATTTACACCATATCCTTGTATTGTAATCCCATGGTACTGCTGCATATTGTCAGTAAGGATTTCTGTGTGAGTTTGGTAACCTCTAGTGTTTGCTCGATGTGGATACTTCATGTAGTTCTTTTGCTTAAACTAGCACTTCTCAGTACTATGTCCATATCTATTGTAGTTTTTACAAAACCCTTTGAACTTTGCCTTCTGATAGTTGTTAATAGACTTTGTCCTACATTGATTAGGTGTGTGACCATATTTATTGCAATTATAACAATATCCATTGGATTTAGTGATATTCGGTTGCTTACCTTTTCTGATCTGGCATATGTTGGCAGTATGACCTTGATTTCCATAGTAGTAGAAAATAGGCTTCTTCCTTTTGATGTTAATCCTATTTCTAGCTTGTTTTGATGATTCTCCTCTCTCGGTAGTATGAATTCCTTTCTCAGTAGAGTCTTTTCCTTTGTAATCAAGTCCTGCATCTTTGTAGGGTCTTCTTGTATTTAGTTTCTCATCCAACATCTTTGATGCTTCATAACTTTTCTCTAATGATTCTTTGGATTTATTCTCTGTTTGAAGTTCACCAGTCAACCTTGATACTTCAAGTTTCAATGATTGATTTTCATCATTCTTTAGAATTGCTTCATGATGTGCATAACCTAGTTGATCTGTCATATTTTGTTGAATACCAATTAACCTTATGATTTCATCATCCTTATCAGATACTAGAGCTTCAAGTTGTTGTTTCTCTCTTTGTAGATCTCTTGCTTTATCCTCAGCTATCCTTAATGCATCTAGATTTTCAGTCATCTGTGTACTGAAATGTTCATGTTCTCTTTTCATTGCTTTTAGTTGATCAACCAATGCTTTGTTCTTTTCTTTCAACATTCCAATCATTTCTTCAGTCTCTTTAGATATACTGTTCTTAGATGATGTCTCAATTTGTTCCACTAGCTCTTGAGAATCTTGCAAGTCATCAGATAATCTTCTTCTCACTTTCAGAGATTTTTGCATTTGCCTCTGCATGTCTGCAATCACTTGATTCGCATTATCCAGCTCTTCTTGAAGATGCACAATCCTCCGAGATTGTTTGTAGCCTTCCATTGATAAGATCTTTCTCTTTAGGTAGTTAAACCCTTTTCCAAGATTCAGGCTCTGATACCAATTGTTAGGCCCAATATGGAATGCTAATATACTAAGAGGGGAGGGGTGAATCAGTACTCCAAAAAATTTCTTTGATAATAACCTTACTGTTATGCATAAATAGAATAGTGCAGTAACATAAAATAAAACTAAAATCAACAGATAACAATCATACATGATTCACTCCATAACACATATATTTTGGTCATGCAGAAACTCTTGGTTAGAGAGAAAAACTGCGGTGGGGATGGCACCCACAACTTCACTACTGCAATAATAAAGAATGCTCGATTAGAGATACATTTAGCTATTTCTGATAGCTTACCTTGTTAGGAGTATCAAGATCAATTAGATCTACCTTACTAAAGGATTTTACAACACTATATAAATGTTGCACCTGGTTAAAGGATTTACAATTTATAGACTTGGTTAGAGTCTTTTACCCTGTTAAAGGTTTCTCTTACAACTTGAAAATATTACAATAAAATCATTACAAATGTCTGCATCTTTACATCTGAAATGTTATAGTAGATTCTATGTGCTCAAAATAAGATTACCTAGCTTGTAGCATACCTCGATAACCCATATTGTAACTCGGTAAACCCTTCTATTTACTCTGTTCTTCGACTATTCACTGATAACCTTCTTGGTGACCTCTCTGTGTCTCTATAATAGTCTTCTTTCATGCATATACACACATATCTCACATCTCTTGTATATCTCTCTTTTCCTAACCCTAAAATCATGCTGTATAAATAGATCTCTTACAACGGTGATCTGAATCATTGCTTCGATCTTACAAAAAGATTCCTCGAATGACTAACTAACCAAAATATTTCATTGGATAGATTGACCTTGTAATCATACACAATCTCCTAGTGCAATTTCCAATGCAAAAATAGTTAGATGTGCCTCGATCTTGTAACACATTTTCATGTGCATGTCCAGGTTCAATGTATTTGGTAAAATGTTTCACTCGGTGAATATCAACTCGGTGAGTTAACTTTACTGCTTGGTAGCCATGAAACATTACTTAGTAAACAGCTCGGTGAATACTGCATTCTGTGACTACTTTCTTCTGTAACCGACTAGACTGTTCATACTGACTTCTCTATGTGTACCGACTGCATGATTCGGTAATACTGACTGACTAGAATATATAGTATGACTTTGGATATGAAACTAATGGCAATTTGATAAGTAGTAACAGGTATACCTTATGGACTTTAAGAAACACCTTTAAACTACCCCTAGGAGTCCATTTGACCCCTTATAAACCCATCTGAAGTTAACTTTTGGGTCAAACCTGAGTTGACCACTCCAAAGATTCTCTACCCAAGGAAAATTTTAGAACCACATTCCAATGTTTGAAAAAGCTATAGTTGAACAACTCCCTCCAAGAGACAAGTCAAAAATTAAGACATAAATCGACACATGTGTCAAGTGACACAATAAAATACATTACAAAATTACACATGAAATTTGTCTCTTGTTGGATTTACACAAATAAATAAATTCAATTTAACACACATGCATCGTTTACTTTCACAAATAAAATATGATACATACGGGGTGTTGTCTCTCCAAATAGACAACCCCTGGTTTTACGAACGTACATAGGTCTAGGTTTGGTTCTCCATAATGTTTCCATGGTCACATGGATAATTTTCCTGCACATCTCAATTACACATTAGTAATTCCAAATAAACTCATATAATATTAAACACATGAATACAAATACACATTAAACACTCTGCATACAATTTACATTCAAACAAATCGATATATCTTATATCCAAATAAATCCACATAAGCAATTATTATAATCCTCATAATTTTGATCCATACATAAGACATGCATCCTATTTCTGTCATCATAGTAAAGTCCTGCAAATCCAATAATGGCATTCATCATCTCAAAGTTATCCTATTCTAGAATCATATAAAGTTATGTATCCATAACACATCAAAATGTACACCTCAAGGTGAAATGATTCCTTAACCTAGTTCAATTACTTTTCTCACCAATCTATCTGTCTAACATAGCCCATCCTATTGACTTCTAGCATTTATTAGTAAGGTCAACCATGATCAATTGAGTTAACTAGAGCTTGATCGGGGAGGGGCTCTACAAAATTATACTTGAAGATGATCAAATTAAGCAAGATCTAAGATGCAATTGCCTATAATAACAATGCTTCAATGATATACAAGAATGGATATGCCTATAATAACAATGCTTGAAATGAGATGAGATGGGATATGCCTATAATAACAATGCTTGAGATGAGATGAGATGAGATCCTTTGTGCTCCAAAATGGAGGATATTTATAGGATTTCTAAGGCCAGGGGTGAGGTGACAAGAATCAATGGTCAAGATTGAGTCTGAAGATATCAAGGGTCAAATTGGAGGAGGTTGGAGGGAGGGACCCTTGTCATCTTTGTGGTGACAAGTGTCAAGGATTCTTGCTCATAAGAGGGCAAGTGTCCAAGGAAAGAGACATGTCGCATAAGTGCCATGTGTCTCAAGGGGAGAATATCCAACCCATAGGAGGTTAGGATAAGGAGGTTAGAATGTACAAGAGGATAGGGTTAGCTAAACCCAGGATTAGGTGGGATGGGTTAGGTTAGGGGGTTAGAAGTTAGGAGGCATGTGCGAAATTTGAATTTAAAAATTCAAATAATAGGAAAAGGCTAATTAACTTTCAACAACTCATAAATTTATTTGTTTTAATTAATTAGGGGATTAGAAGAATGAATCAAATGGGGGAAGGATTAATTAATTTAGATTAATTAATCAAAGGGGACTATTGAAATGAACTTATTAAATAAATTATTAGTTTATTAATAAGCAGGTGAATGGGGAAATTAATCAAATTGCTAATGAATTCAATTAAATTAGGAAGGGGGATTAATTAAATAATTGCTTATTTAATTAATTATCTTCAAACTATTTATAGGTGTATACACATACTTTGGCACAATGCTTTGTGCTTCATAATTTCTTCATCAGCCCTCTATAGACATCACCATCTATGATGTGACTCCTTCATTCACTGTGCAATTATTGTTTTGATCGGATTCATTGGTGGCTCGTGGTGTTTTCACAGGCATCCCATGCTTCTTGTTTTTTCTTGTGCATCATTATTGAATGATATGATCCCTTTGTGGAGAGAGGAACACTCTTGTTTTCTCTACTATGTTGGGTTTTTCTTGGGCGGTGCAGAGTGACTCGTTTTCCTTTCCATATTGTTTGCCATCGTTTTACATCTCTGGCAAAGGTCGTATTTTAACTTGCATGCTAATTTTTGTTTTAAAAGAATTCACAGCTACTCTATAGGTCTACATACTCTCAAAGGAGCCTTCATATGTGTGGGTGAGGCTCATGTGGCCTCCACATATTCTCATTTTTTTACTTTTCCTAAAGTTTTTTTAAGAAAAATTGAAACTTTTGGAAAATAATATTTTTTTGGCACAAGGAATATGGTCAAAATCAGAGAATATTATTTGCTGATATGATTTTGATGTCATCATTTGTTAGAGAATTTTTGCCCCCCTCTTCATTTGCATTTTCAATCTTATAGGCAATTTTAAAATGGCGATATCTTGGGCCCTGAACCTCCTTTTCCAGTGTAATGTTTTTTGATTTTAGCTAATTTTTCGTGCTCTTCATAGTGGTGGAGGAGTTTTCTAGTTTTGACGGAATTTTTTTTCACAATTTGCAATTTTTGATGACTGTACCTATCTAATCCTTAATTTTGCATTTTCAGAGGCTTCGTTTGGGGTCATATGACCTCCTTTTCAGGTGCCTTATTTTTTGAAAGTGCATATTTTTTTGTCTACTTTCATAATCTGCTATCATTTTGTAGTGATTTTGAGTATAAATTGTACTTTTTGCAGTTGATCATTTTTGGCCTATTTGGTACTTGTATTTTGCTTGGATCTCAGTTTAGATCACTTGAAATATTTTTGGGGGTCTCTTATAGCCTATTTGAGCTAGTTGTAAAGTTGCAATTAGAAGTCCACCTTGCCTTGTTTTGTAAGTGGCCATTGTACATGCAATAAGTATAAAGTGTCAAATCATCATTTTTTTTTATTTTTTATTTTTTTTTGGGGGGGGGTCTTGATCAAGTAATTTGAGGGGGAGTCTTATGTGATTGTGCCTCTCTATCTTGTGTTTTTTCATTTTGGTGCTATGGGTTTACCTCAATTTTGACATTTAACTCCACATAATTATGCATCATGGAAGATTAAGGCATAGAGTAAACTAATGAAAAAAAAACTCATTCATTATGTAAATGGAACAATAACAACACCACCTGATCCTAAGGCTGATCCTAATGCTCATGTTGAATGGCTCACTAAAAATTCTATGGCACTTGGAACATTGAAAAAGTATGTATCAGATGACCTCATTTTTCACATTGAGAAGTGTACAACAATTAAAGAGACTTGGGATATTTATGACAAATTGTACGGTCAAGTTGATGAGATTAAGGGCTTCAAGATTGATAGTTAACTCACAACATTGGATCCCAAGGATTTTGATAAATCCAAGATTATGTCACAAAATGAAATGAGCTACAAGCAAAGCTAAAGGATTGTGGCATTGAAAAAAAGGATTCTCAATTGGTTTACAAGATTCCATCAGAGTATACAGCCTTTATCTCTAGCTTTCATGCCCATCGATTGGTTCAAGGTGCCTCCTACACTCCACCATCCTTTGATGCATTCATGGAGATGTTGATACTTGAGCAATCTAAATTGACTAAGATGGGGATTCTCAAATCTTCAAAGTCACAAGATTTGGTGGATAATAAAGGGAATCAAAGCAATCATGGAAAAGGAAAGAACCAAAAGCAACCTAAGCCTAAGCCACAACAAGATGAAGCACAATCCTCCTCTCCACAACAAGGTGATTCTACATCCTCACCTAAGAGGAAATCATATAAAGACAATCTTTTTTGAGCATATTGCAAGAAGTCAGGACATGATGAACAACGTTGTTACAAGAAGGATATTGATGAATTGAAACATCTTCTTGAGAAGAATAAAATCAGTTTGCCTTCTAGAATGTCTACATCGGCTTCTTCTTCTAAATAAAAGGACAAAGGAAAGGATCAATCTTTTGAGATAGATAAAGGAAAGGGACAAGCTCTTTATGCTACTATAGGTCATGATTCAAGGAGATGGTTTATTGATTCAGGGGCTTCTCATCATATGATATCTTCAAGTCTATGTTATCCTCATTTGAGCCTTACACCATGCCACACATTTTGATGGGCAATCATACATACATGGATGTGATTAGAAAAGTATCTATGTCCACTGGGAATAACTCCTTCAAAGATGTGTTATGTGTACCCCATTTGAAAAATAATCTTCTTTCCATCTATGAAATTACACATGGGGCAACAAGGAAAATTGTGGAGTTCACACCTAATTTTGTTAGCACTAGATAATTAGAGAGTAGATCTATCATTGCAACTGGAGTGGTTGATCATGCATCTTGGTTATACTTGTTTTCACATTTTGGTCCTATTGATGAGGTTGATTCTTCATATGTTGATGATTCAGATTTTGAGGAGAACTTTGGGTACTTGAGATTGGGGATTCTCACATGTGACCCCATTCTTGAGCCTTGCATTTCATCTCCTCCTATTGATATCACATCACCTATTACACTTGATGAATCGGATAGTATAACAATTTTTTCTTCTTGTGATTCAATGCAACAAGATATTCCTTGTCTTCCAGCTTCAGTTCATTGGGATGACTACTTGACAGACATTGTAGGTTTGTTTGTGGAGTCCTACATTGCAAATTTGGGAGACATCATTGATGGGATTCATCTTCTGTTTGACGAAGATGATCCTTCTTTGATTGTTGCGAGGGAACACTCTAACCCTCTTGTGCATTTTCTACATGATCCTTCTATCGAGGTTGACATGATTGTGGATTCTTATGTACAACAGTTGGAGGAGGTCTCTATATCTTTAGAGGAGACATGTGAGTCTTTGGATATTGTTCTACATTAATCTCCACTATATCTTGGAGTTCCCTTTTCAGTAGTGTGGATTAGTACACCACCTTTGGAGGGGGTCACTTTTAGTATTGACATGGGGACACTTGGAGCAGTTTTCAAAGACTTCATTCATCATGAATTATTTTGCTACATCTTCCCTTCATGATTGGGGAGACTTCATGGATACATCTTTGGTTTTGTTTCTTTCAAAGGGGGGGAACATTGTTCGACATTCATGGACCAGTTTCTTCATTCAACTTTCAAATTCTACCATTAGTGAAAATTCTACATTAAGGCGGGGCTACTTGGTCTCTCTTCTTCTCTCAAATGGGGAGAACTTTTTCCACACATGGGGTTTGTCCTTCTCATACTTCTTTAAGAGTTGGACTTTGTATATAGTTTTCATCTCTCTTTTGGAGGAGGGTTTTTTTCCATTGGGTTTTTCTCTCTTTCCTTGCTTTACGAGAGATTGCATTTGGATTTGTACATGGGTACCTAACATGGCCTAGTAGTCAGGACCCATCTTGCATTACTTAGTTGCATTGTAGACTTAAGTGCATTCCCCTAAGTTGCACTTCAGGGGGGTGTTAGTGTAATTATTTATTTATGTTGGATTTAACCACACTTTACTTAAGTTTACTTAGGCATATGCACTACATTTTAGTTTTCATATGAGACACTTAGGGAGATGTGCATGTAGGAGAATTTCCACCTATTATGGTGTGATGTTGTTGTTACTTTATCACATCCACTTATTATGGGATGATAATTCCACCTTCAGTGGGTGATCCACCTCATGTGGAATATTTTATTATTTCTCCTACCTACTCCTACCTACCCTTGCATCTCATTGAGCCACATGCCATTGTTGTGTGCTCTCTTGTCTCCTAGCCTTGCCTTTATAAGCAGGCTCATCTACATTGTATGTGACAATTTTCTCGATGATCCAGTTGATCAGTATTTGCATCTTGATTTGAATATAGTTTATTCTTATCAATCTATTTTGTCTCTATATTGTGCTATTCATTGAGCTCTTGATCTTGGCTATCTTCAATAAATTCTCACAAATTTTATATTGGGTGATTGCATAATACTAGGTTACACTTCTTGGTCAACATTTTGCACTAAATATTGATAGTTCTAATACTTAATATAAGTACAAATCCAATAGCCAACAAGATGAAGCGGGGGGGGAGGGGTGAATCATACAAACTTAATCTTCCATAAAAACATCAGATTCAACCTCGGTAACATATATTTCAGTAATATAACCAAAACTGTTAAACATACAAATTAAAAAGCATATAAACACCATAAACCTCATAACACCAGATTTAATGTGGAAACCCAAATAGGGAAAAACCACTGTGGGATTTCAGACCCACTAAGAAATATACTCTTCTAGAGTATGCTTGGTTAAAAGCAAATCCTGTTAAAGATTACAAACACATTGCTAGATGTGACCCGGTTAAGGGATTTCCCTCAGATCTGTTAGGATCTTCACCATGTTAGAAGTGACCTTGTTAAAGGATTTCAACACTCAATCAAAATGTCACCTTGCTAGAGGGTTTTACAAATAAGACTGTTAAGTCCACTCGGTTAAGAGATTTTCTGTCACTTTAACAAAATAACAGTAATAAAAACTATCTGCAACTTCACATCTAAAATGCTAAAGTAGATTCTTATTTTCTCAATACAATCTAGACATAGAACTAATCTTGTCCATATGGTTGGCTTCTATACTCTATTATTCAAACAAGTCTTCAAGCTTCTATGCTTGGTAATCACTATGTAGCATCCTTGTGCATACACTTGCCCGCATGCATTGTTTATCAATAGTTCCCTATTTATAAACAATTAGCTAACCGCTTAATCTCCTTGATCACATTTCCCATGGTTAATCATAGCCATCAGATCTTCAAACTTGACCAGGTTTAATGTATCTTTCGATTTGAAAAACATTTTACCTCGCCTTGGAACTTGCATACATTTCTTGGAACTTGTGCTAGGGTATTGTGGTTCAATCTGAACTGTAGATCTTCCTACCAATTTTCCTTTGCCATAGATTCATTAAAAAACTTTATTTACGGCATATCAATCATTTAATCAGTTCCAGCTCATCAACTTCCTTCATTAAATAACACATGTAACCATTTAATGCATTTTGTTACAGCTTGGTTACAACTTGGTTACAACTCGGTAAATACTAAACTTTACTTGGTAGACATTCCGCCTTCATTAACCGATAGCGATAACCTTAGGGTTTACCGACTAGGTTCCTTAGGGTTTATCGACTAGGTTCTTTGCTCGATAACATAGTATAGTATTAACCTTACAATTTAGAACATATGTATGATGTTAAAACAATCTAAACATCATGACCTGATCATTGTCTGACTCAGTAATAGTTTCCCATTGAATACCTTATTCATCTTCTTATTCATCATAATCTTTCTGTGTCTTTTACCGACATCTTAATACTCTTTAATGTTGGATACAATTGTTTAATTGTGTATTGTCTTTGATGTTACACAAATGTCATATCAGTCTACCGAGCTTAGAATGTTCGGCAAGGCAGTTAGACAGAGTCTACCGAGCTCAGAATGTTCGGCAAGGCAGTTAGACAGAGTCTACCGAGTTCAGATGGTAAGAGAAGCAAGTCACAGAGTCTACCTAGCACTCCAGTATGCTATACCAAGTTCGCAGTCTTTACCGAGTTCAGTCGGTCTTCGAAGAATATGTGAAGGAAAGTCAGTCTTTACCGAGTTTGCAGTACTTACCGAGTTCAGTCGGTTACCGAAGAATCAGCAGTGTTCACCGAGCATCAGTGAAATGTTTATGCAGCCGACCGAAGCAATATTTATTTATTGAAACTTGTATATGTAGCCGACCTATGTAATATTTATTTTAACTTGTAATTGGGCCGACTTGGTAACCTGAATGATATATACAAGAGATCAAGTTGCGATTTCGAAGTGTGGTGAAGTATGAAAAGTATGGAAATGTGAAGGAGCAGAAATGTGCGAATTCTGATGAAGGATCAGTGATATCCTTGAGGTGCAGAAAAGATATATGTGATCAGTAAGGATCTATTGGCTCAAAACAGAGATCTGTATCAGCAAGATAAGTTGTATTTAATTCAGATCACTTCATTGTTGCTTTCTAACCATTGTAGCAGTGATACCGAAATCTCTTAACAGAGTTGG
This sequence comes from Cryptomeria japonica, assembly GCF_030272615.1. Classification (NCBI taxonomy): domain Eukaryota; kingdom Viridiplantae; phylum Streptophyta; class Pinopsida; order Cupressales; family Cupressaceae; genus Cryptomeria; species Cryptomeria japonica. Next base: position 223,462,229 of record NC_081414.1, on the reverse strand, counting down.
TCTAACAACCATTCTTGTAAATCCTCTGACAAGGTGACAATTCGGTTGAATTGTTCTTAAGACCTTTCACAAGGCCACTACTAGCAGGGTGATTAAATCCTCTAACAGGGTCACACCTAACAGTGTGTTTTGTAACCTTTAATAGGGTTGGCTCCTAACAGGGCTCACTTCAGAAGAGTGAAAATCAGTAACTAGTTACATTGGTGGTTTTCCCAAAATTGGGTTTCCACGTTATATCTGGTGTTACTTGTGTTCATGTTATTTGTTTTATGCATGTTAATGTTTAATGAACACTGATAAGTTAATTTACCGAGTTTCAGCAGTTTATATTTAAGACATCTAAGGGACTTGTGGATTTATTTTTGTGGTAACTGATTCACCCCTCCCCTCTCAGTTACTCCATCCATATTTCCAACAATTGGTATCAGAGCTCTCGGTGCTTGTAGGAAGGATTTCAAGGATCTAAGCTAAAGATCAAGATGTCTTACAAGAGGGAAATTCCAAGGCTAAACAGAAATAACTTTTCAGCATGGCAAGGTCTCATGAGACTCCATTTGGCTTCCATTGGAGATACAGGATTGACACATCTTGACACAGAATATGTGACACCCACTGGTACACTAACTGTTGCTGATATTGCTGCAAAGAAGACTCATAACACCATGATGATAGACATTGCATCTACCCTAAGCTATGAAGAGTTTGATGATGTCAAAGATTGCAAAAGTGCATTTGAAATGTGGAACAAGCTAAAAGATATCTATGGTAGTGATGACAATGTGAGAAGAGCCAAAGCAAAAAGCTTGAGAGGACAGTTTGATCAATTAAAAATGAGTGAGGATGAAAATATTGCAAAATATGTTGAAAGAGTCAAAGCCAGTGTCAGTGCAATCAAAGCTTCTGGAGGTGATATCTTGGAGGAAACAGTCATAAGCAAAGTTCTCAGAACATTACTACCCATTTATGCAATCAGAGTTTCTGCAATTCAGGAAAGAAGATGTGAAGCAAATCATAAGATAAATTTAGAGGCCATAGTTGGAAGATTAACTACATTTGAGTTAGACAACTATGACAACTATGTTCCAGCTTCCAAAAATATGGAATCAGCATTTGAAGCTAAGGTTTCACTCAAGGAGAAAGGCAAAAAGAAAAAGGAATCTCGGTCAGAAAGTGAAGATGAATCAGAACCAAGTTCAGACAGTGATCTTGAAATAATTGAAGCTCTTCTAGCAAAGAAATATTCCAAAGGCAGAGGAAAATACAGAGGCAAAGTTCCTCTAATCTGTTTTTCATGTGATGAAGTCGGTCATATTGCTGCTAGATGCCCAAACAAGCAGAGCAAAGATGAGAAGAAAGATCACAAATGGAATGGCAAAAAGGACTACAAATCATTCAAAGGTAAGAAAATATGCTTTATGGCTAAGGATTCTGATAATAGTGAAGATGAAATTGTTTATATTGCTATAAGAGATGATTCTGATAATGATGAGGAAGATAAGAAGGCACTTATTTCTCATATAAGCAAAAATGATACGTGGATCATAGACAGTGGTTGCTCTGATCATATGACTGGTGATAAAACCAAGTTTGAACATTTTATAGACTATGATGGAGGTAGTGTAAGGTTTGGTAATAATGAACCTCGCTACATAAAAGGAAGAGGTAGAATCCCTATAACCAAAGAACTTGTATTTGATGATGCCTACTGGGTTGAAGGTCTCAATCACAACTTGATGAGTGTGGCACAGCTACTTAATAGTGGACTCAAGGTGGAATTCATGCATGGAAAGGCCAAACTGCTAAATAATCAAGGAAAGTTGATTGCATCAAGCACTCAAACAAAAGGTAATTTGTTCCGACTTGAAACAAGTGAAAATTCATGTTTTATTGCTCAAGTTGAAGAAAGTTGGTTATGGCACAAAAGGTTATGTCATGTAAATTTTGATAACCTAGTGAAAATAAGTAAATTCAGAAAAGTAAGAGGTATTCTAGATATAAAGAAACCTGAGGTCGGTCTATGTAAGAATTGTCAAATTGGAAAGATGGGGAAGACTAGTTTCAAAAGCAAAAACTATCAATCTGAAGATATATTAGAAATTGTGCATACCGATTTATGTGGACCCATAGGAACTGAAAGTTATACTGGAGAAAAGTTCTTCATTCTTTTTGTTGATGATTACTCAAGAATGATGACTGTCATGTATTTAAGGAACAAATCAGAAGCATTTGAAAAGTTCAAATGGTATTTGGCCAGAGTAGAAAAAGAAACAGGTAAAAGACTTAAATGTCTAAGGTCAGACAGAGGTGGTGAATTCATCTCTCATGAATTCAATAACTTTTGCATTGAAAGAGGAATCAAAAGACAAGTATCAGCCCCTAGAACTCCTGAGCAAAATGGAATAGCTGAAAGAAGGAACAGATCTATCATGGATTGTGCAAGAACCTTAATGATTGAAAAGAATATTGCTATCAAATACTGGAAGGAAGCTATCAGCACTGCTGTTCATACCTTGAACCGAGTACAGCTGAAGAAGGACTCATTCAAAACCCCCTATGAATTATGGTATGGCTACAAACCTAATGTAAGTTACCTAAAAGTATTTGGAAGTAAATGTTACATTTTGAAAGAATCTAGAAAAGGAAAATTTGATGTGAAAGGTGATGAAGGTATATTCCTCGGATATTCTTGCAAGAGTAAAGCATATAGATGTTTGAACTTGTCTACTCATAAAGTTATAGAAAGTGCACATGTGAAAGTTGATGAGTTTGCAGAAAGATCTGAAGAAGAAAGCAAAAGAGAACCAGAAGATTATAGAAGATTTGTGTCTATTGAACCTGATACAATACCAGATACATCTGCTAATCAGGAATCTTCTACTCCCGAGTCATCAGTAACCGAGTTACAGAAAGAGCAAACCGAGCCAGTATCTACCGAGTCTGATGAACCAAAACCAGTGTCTACCAAGTCTGAAGAAACCGAGCCAATATTTACCGAGCCGGACCAGCCAGTTGAAGAACAAGAGGACAATGATGAAATTCATTCTAAAGGCAAGAAACCTGTATTAGCCGAGTATGTCAGACGACATCATTCAGCAGATCAGATCATTGGAGACAAATCTGAAGGAACCATGACAAGAGGTAAGTTGAAAAGCACTTGTTTACTTGCTGATTTTGAACCTAGAAATGTCAAAGATGCATTGAGAAATGATAGTTGGACAGAGGCTATGAAAGAAGAGATAGAACAGATAGAGAAAAACAAGACATGGACTCTTGTACCCAGACCTAAGGATAAAAATGTGATTGGAACTAAGTGGGTATTCAGAAATAAACTGAATGAAGATGGCAAAGTTTCAAGAAACAAAGCAAGACTAGTATGCAAAGGATATGCTCAACAAGAAGGAATAGACTATGGAGAAACTTTTTCTCCTGTTGCAAGATTGGAAGGAGTCAGAACCTTACTTGCATATGCCACCTACAAAGGATTCAAAGTTTATCAGATGGATGTTAAATCTGCATTTCTTAATGGTATATTGGATGAAGAGGTTTATATTGAACAACCTGAAGGTTTTGTTGATCCACAAAAGAAGGACATGGTCTGCAAATTACATAAAGCATTGTATGGTCTGAAACAAGCCCCTAGAGCATGGTATGAAAGATTGCATAACTATCTTATTCAGATTGGATTTCAAAGAACTAATGATAACAGTAGCTTGTATATCAAGGAAGGATCAGATAACAAAATTGTCTTAGCAGAAATATTTGTAGATGATACTATTTTCACAGGAAATGATGATCTTTGCAAAGAATTTTCAGTACAAATGAATAAGGAATTTGAAATGTCCATGTTTGGTAAGATCAAATTCTTTGTTGGTCTTCAAATTCAACAAAACAAAAATGGTATCTACATTACACAATCAAAATACATCAAAGAGATACTGAAAAAGTTCGGTATGGAAGATTGTAAGCCAGTTGGAACTCTTATGTGTACTGGATTGAAGCTTACCAAGGAAGATGAATCACAAGAAGTAGATCAAACACTGTATAGATCTATGATTGGAAAGCTGCAGTATGTTGTTCATACTAGGCCAGATATTGCTCTTGCAGTTGGTATTGTTGCAAGATTCTCAGCAAAACCAAGAGAAAGTCACATGACGGCAATCAAAAGAATAATGAGATATTTGAAAGGAACTGAAGAGTATGGATTATGGTACAAATTTGGAAGAAATTTTGATTTGAAAGTATTTACTGATGCTGATTGGGTAGGAAACATTGATGACAGAAAAAGTACAAGCGGAGGAGCATTCTTTCTAGGAAAGAGATTGGTTTCCTGGACAAGCAAAAAGTAGAATTGTATATCCCAATCTACAGCAGAGGTAGAATATGTTGCTGCAGCAGTAAATTGTTCAAATGTTGTTTGGTTTAAACAGCTATTGGCAGGCATGAAAATGGAAATCAAAGAACCAATTGTTATGTTCTGTGATAATACAAGTGCAATTGACATGTCCAAGAATCCAGTGATGCATCCCAAAACCAAGCACATTGCAATAAAATATCATTTTGTCCGAGAATTGGTGCAGGACAAGGAGATCAGATTGGAATATATTCACACAAAGGAATAAATTGCTGACATATTCACAAAACCATTGGCTAAGGATGCATTTTTGTATCTAAGAGATAAGTTAGGGGTCACTCCCCTATCTGAAATTCACTAAAGAAAAGTTTTAGTGATGCATCAACTCATCCTAAGTAGTTGATGCAGTATAATCAAGAAAATATTGCATATGAATCAGTACAAAAGGTACATTATAACTCAGATGAAGTCTTATTGTCTTTGGCATGTGTTGTCAAAGAGGGAGAGTTTTACTGTCATATCCTACTAAAATTTGAAAGAAAGTTCATTAAGATAAAGAGAGAGAGTTGTTTGATAAAGAGGGAGAGTTTCACCGTCCAAAGATGAAGTTACTTCATAGAGGGAGATTATTGAAAGAAGGAGTGTTCTCTATCCAAAGGGAAAGTTATGTTGGCATGTTGCTGTCATAAAAGAAAAGACCTGTTTTCAAATTTCATTCTGCTATGACATGTTGTGTTGCCATCAATGCCAAAGAGGGAGATTGTTGGATACAATTGTTTAATTGTGTATTGTCTTTGATGTTACACAAATGTCATATCAGTCTACCGAGCTCAGAATGTTCGGCAAGGCAGTTAGACAGAGTCTACCGAGCTCAGAATGTTCAGCAAGGCAGTTAGACAGAGTCTACCGAGTTCAGACGGTAAGAGAAGCAAGTCATAGAGTCTACCTAGCACTCCAGTATGCTATACCGAGTTCGCAGTCTTTACCAAGTTCAGTCGGTCTTCGAAGAATATGTGAAGGAAAGTCAGTCTTTACCGAGTTCGCAGTACTTACCGAGTTCAGTCGGTTACCGAAGAATCAGCAGTGTTCACCGAGCATCAGTGAAATGTTTATGCAGCCGACCGAAGCAATATTTATTTATTGAAACTTGTATATGTAGCCGACCTATGTAATATTTATTTTAACTTGTAATTGGGCCGACTTGGTAACCTGAATGATATATACAAGAGATCAAGTTGCGATTTCGAAGTGTGGTGAAGTATGAAAAGTATGGAAATGTGAAGGAGCAGAAATGTGCGAATTCTGATGAAGGATCAGTGATATTCTTGAGGCACAGAAAAGATATATGTGATCAGTAAGGATCTATTGGCTCAGAACAGAGATCTGTATCAGCAAGATAAGTTGTATTTAATTCAGATCACTTCATTGTTGCTTTCTAACCATTGTAGCAGTGATACCGAAATCTCTTAACAGAGTTGGTCTAACAACCATTCTTGTAAATCCTCTGACAATGTGACAATTCGGTTGAATTGTTCTTAAGACCTTTCACAAGGCCACTCCTAGCAGGGTGATTAAATCCTCTAACAGGGTCACACCTAACAGTGTGTTTTGTAACCTTTAACAGGGTTGGCTCCTAACAGGGCTCACTTCAGAAGAGTGAAAATCAGTAACTAGTTACATTGGTGGTTTTCCCAAAATTGGGTTTCCACGTTATATCTGGTGTTACTTGTGTTCATGTTATTTGTTTTATGCATGTTAATGTTTAATGAACACTGATAAGTTAATTTACCGAGTTTCAGCAGTTTATATTTAAGACATCTAAGGGACTTGTGGATTTATTTTTGTGGCAACTGATCCACCCCTCCCCTCTCAGTTACTCCATCCATATTTCTAACACTTTAAATCATACTTCTCAAGATATGGCAACATCATACTGAATTAGAAAATCAATTTCTTGACATCAATGACAAAATAATAATATCAAGACTGCAAAACATCCTTAATCAGTTATATCCTAATCATCAACAACCTTCTCAATATCCTTATTGAAATACCAACAATCTTCCATTGTTTGTTATAATGCCAAATGCTAACAAATCTTTCCTTTCTAATACTTATAGCAGCTAAACCATAAAGAATTTGAAGATGAATTAAATTATTAATTTGTGATATTTTCATATAGATTCTAAATATTTTTTTTTTAAATAATTAGAAATAAATTATCCATATTTTTATGTAACTTTTAATAACTTATTATTTACAGTATTCAACATTTTTTCAAAAGTTACATTTAGGTTGTAGTGCATAACATTTTTTATAGCAAGAAGAAAATTTTAGTTTTTAAAACATGGATTTGTCACATCATCATCTAGTGGATGGATGTTTTTCATAATTTTTTGACAATAAAGAGGGTTACAAAATTATTCCAAACAAAAAGAGAGATACAACAAACGAGGCGAACCACCCAAGGATATGAGGACACTGTGAGTCTAGTGTGAACTGGGGCATTCCTTGTTTGTGACTGTCTTAGCTCCATGCAAACAGGTACAATGACTTTCTGGGTCGAACATATGCCTTGATTGTCATAACCTACTTGCCATAATAAAGCTCAATGATGATAATGCAAAAGAAGCTTTTTCACGTTCATATCTTATGTCTTTCATCCCCCCTTTCTTGATTGACTTCCATCATCCTTCTCGAGTCCGTGTAGCCGGCTATCACATGACTGAGTATAATGACACACCAAAAACATTTGCATTTCATGTAGTTTCACCTACATTACCACATATAAGCATTTCATACATACATATAGATATCACAATTACATCACATCCTGCACACAACACCTGTTAGCACAATTTACATTTGCATTTACATTACATACATTCACATTTGCATCATGCATATACAACATAAAAGAACAAAAAAAAAAAAAAACATTGCATTGCATTATATACATATTTGCATCCATATCATAAACATACATCATTAAACATCTCATCACATAGGTACGCATGCATATAGCTGCCGCAAAAATGAATCATCTCATATATATAATCAAAAGTGTCATGATACAATGATGTCAAAAAAAATCATATGGCTACAAAATCACCCGCAGGTGTCTACAATACAAAAATAGTACAAAACTGATACAATGGGAGCCCTCTATGGCTATGATGAACTCCCTCCCTCAGAGCCAGCTAGCCTCAGTGGAATCTGAGCCCCTGAAGGACCTGCCCCAGGATCATCCTGCTTGTCCCCTCTATCTAGTGCTGGTGGTGGTGGAGGACCCATGACCCCACCACTAGATGCCTGCCTCCTCCGACTCCCTCCCGTAGCTATCACTATGCACGACGGTCTATGGAAGCTCCTCGCCCGCTAGTTTGCTGGCACTACACCATAGTAGAGGTCCCTCCAATAGGCTATCTCCTATCCTGCCCGTAGGACATAAGCATATCCTGCTCCTGTGTCCTTAGCTGCCTATCTCCCTACCCTAAGCGCTGTCTTAGCCTCTGTATAGCGCTAAATTGCCTGATCTCTCTCCAGCTCAGTATCTCTAAGCTGTCTCCTGAGATGATCCCTCTCCCTCTCCAGCTCCTGAATCTCATCTGCCTAACCCTGGCAGGTCTCTCTCAGATCCAGTAGCTCAGCCTCCACTGGGTCAACCCCCTTTGCCTCTGCCTGTGGCTCCCCCTCTGCGGGTGCCTACCCCTGTACTTGTACCTGTACTGGTGCCTGTACTGGCACCTGTCCCTATACCTGTCCCTGTCCCTATCCCTGTAGCTGTCTCTGTACCTGCCTGGGACCCTGTGCTGCTGGTACTTGTAGAGGCAATCCACCGCGACCCCTCACCACCCGAGCCTGCCTCTCCTCTCCACCCTCCCTCCGAGGTGAAACTCGCCTCTCTCCAACTACTCCTCTCCTCCTCCGTCGGCCTCGGCCCCCATCACCTCCATCATCATCCTCCTCCCCACCACCATCTCCCTCCAGTGCCTCTCCTGGATCTATCAATCGGGGGAATGGATGCTCTGCCCAATATGCTGAATACTCAGCATCCATCTCGGCGTCCTCGATCTCAGGCCACATATCCCAGGGTAGGGGCACCATCTCTGTCAGCTGTGTGACTACCTGATCATATGACAGTAACGGCCCAAACTGTGCCTGATCTCTGACTGTGCGGGCATACATGCCTGAGCCCCGTGGCATCCTCTGGATCCTACCATACTGCCTGCAAACCCTGTCCACAAGCTGCCTCTCTAGCACATAGGGCATCCGCCCAATCAGGTACCTACTCCAGAAGGTGTATGGAAGCTCCACTGCATCATCCTCCCACTCCTCACAGCCTAGATATGGTCTCCATATGACCACATCGATATCATCTAGCACTCGCCGCCAATGCTCCAACCTGCCAATCCGTGGCTGCGAGGTGATCATATCGTACAGATGCACAAAACTGCGTCCATGCCCCCTACCTCTGAAGTGTATCGGCCTTGTCACTGGCAGATGCTCGTAAGCCCACACCTGCAGTAGTGTCACCCCGTAGCCCAATCCTACTGACTCGTGATAAATGAACTGGTGAAGCTCATAATACAAATGGGCCAGCACACATGGTCCCCAAGTATATCTGGTGTGCTGCGTCACCAGTGTCTCCAGTGCTCCCCCCAGCCCACAGCCAACCCCCGTGTCGCCCTGTCTGGACACAGGAACCCACTGATAACTCCTCCGATCACTGCCGACAATGCTAACCCTGTGGCTGTCATGGTGTCCCATGCCACGTGTCCTACCCTCATCTCCAATCCAAGGTCTTGAAACACCCATCTCAATGCCTCTCGGTCTCCATCTCGATCATAGGGGATCAAATCTCCATCGATCGGCACCCGCAAAATCCTATAAACATCCTCTAGGGTGACTGTCATCTCACCCATCAGTAAATGGAATGTGCACGTCTCAGAGTGCCATCTCTCAGCAAGTGCAGTCAGCAAACCCATGTTTGCCCGAAACTCAGGCACATATAACACTCAAGCCCATCACCTCGATGGTAGCTCGGTCTCCAAGTGTCAACTCAGGTCGCAACCTCTGCGTTGATGGGAATCTCTCCCGTGACTCCAGCATCGGCAAGTACTCCTGCAGTCAAACAAATCAATCATGTCAGTTATAGTGGCATTCACTGTTTATCACAAAATGCTACTCGCTATCTAAATGCATATGGCTATCTATCCTAGTGACACTCACTGTTCATCACAAAGTGTTGCTTCTATCCTAGTAGTACTCCTTGTTCATCACAAAGTACTACGTGTGTGACACTCACTGTTCATCACAAAGTGTTATTCACATTTGCACTCCCTGTTCATCACAAAGTGCTGCTCATACTTTGGGTACTCCCTGTTCATCACAAAGTACTCTATCTTGGTACTCACTATTCATCACAAAGTGCCTTGATCTATCCTAGTCTTCCCTAGAGGACCTGCTTGAGTGTATCCTCTCAGCAGCTTATCCAATCGACATCGTATGTTCATCACAGAATTGTTGATTTGACCTAGAAGACCAAAACTTGCATTTTTCAACGTAAACATGCTTACATTACATAAACGCGCCTACAGATTGCACAGACGCGCCTGTATAACACAAACATGCCTATGTCGGGCATAAACCCAACTAGACTACGCAGACGCCCCTGAACATCGCAGACGTGCCTACATTCGACACAGACGTGGTTCCAGACACAAATGCGCCTGGCACCTGCACAGACACATCTGGCGGACACAAACGCGCCTGGCACCGACATAGATGCAATTAAACAGTTTTGACATTTTTTAAGCCCTACTTCTAAGTGCATTTATTGCTCTAACTAGCATGCATTAATGACAAAAATTAAATGCATCAAAGTACAAGGAGGTTTGGCGGTACTTATTGGCTCTCCTGCCTCTGCTGGCCTCTGGAATCGGCGAACACGGTCAAATCTATGAGTGAAAGCCATCACTGCTGACTGCTCCTGCTCTATTTTCACTCTGCAATATGCTCTTGTGAAGGTGTAGATGACAATGAGGATGTATTTTCCCTCATGGTCTATCTTATAGCCTACCCTAGCCCTCACATTCATTTCCTGAGTCAGTCTTCGTTATCCCGTGACTTTGTCACTTTATCCGGTCAATCCATTCTAGCCTTTCTTTCTCATCGAGAGATTGTCTGCGATCTTTTCAGACATTTTCATCCAATCTCTCGAGGGGGCATATCATTCCCATCCTGGGGCAACTCTGTATCAGTTCATCTTATCTTCTTTGAAATAATGCGACAAGCCGCATTGTCTCAAAGAGGGGCAAAATGTAGACACCTAAAATTGTCCAGTCTAATTAAATAAATATTTTATTTATTTAATTATCTAAACCTAATTCTTCTATTAATTAAATAAATCTTTATTTATTTAATTAATTCATTTATCCTCTTCTAGCCTTATTTCTCATTTAAATAAATACATTTATTTATTTAAATTATCCTTTTCCTAAATTAAATAAATATTTTATTTATTTAATTGATCTCATTTCTTCTATTAATTAAATAAATCTTTATTTATTTAATTAATTCATTAGCTTTTTCCACACATGACACGTCATTCATCTCTTAATTCATACACTACCTACCCCTTTCATTATTTTATTATTTCTTTTACCTACCCTCTAATCATAGCCAACCTCCTTTTACACCTCTCAATCTTATCCCTCCATTTCTTATTGTGTCTTCTATTTAAGGAGATGCCTTCTTCATTATCAAACCCTAATGATCATTTTTGGCTACACTACGATCCTACTTGCAACCACATTCCATTCTTTGTTGAGCTCTTGTGCATATAAAATCAGAGAGAAAATATATCAAGCAAGATCAATGGAGATAGGAAGAATGGAGATTCAAACCCTATTGGACATGTGATGGTATCATCTTTGTGATTTTGTTTTATTTACATTGTCTTAGGTAATCTTCATATGTTATGGTGGATCTTTGTTGTTGTTAGGCTAGGGTTTTGTGGTTGAATTCATTTAGCCTTTCAATCTTTTTATTATTGTTATCCATTTTCACCATAAACAGTCTGAATTTAAAATTCCTTCTATTGGCTATCTATTGCAATATGCATCTTTTGAAAATGTCAATATCAATTCCTCTAGTTTTTAATGAAACATCTTTGCGCCATTTGGATTATCTCCAATTCAATGCCAAAACTGAGGATACATACAACCCATGGCTTCAAGTATTTCTTCTCAAGGGAATATTTCATGAATCTCAGTTGAAAGTTCATATGCAATAGACTTCAAATTATCACTAATAGATTTAACAATCCTGTCAAAATCTTCCTTTTTAACTAGTAGTGCTCTGCCTCGCTTGCCCATCTTAGATTGGTGCATTGGTATTTGAAATCCTTTTACAAAGACACATAACTCATTTTTTGTATTGAAATGTAAAAAAAATTCAGCATGATTCAAATCTGTAATTATCTGCCACCTAAAAAAATTTGGGCTTCACCCTGTTAGATCTGAATATAGACCATCCCAGCTCAAGCATGTCATTTTCAAATTTGGTCACAACAACTTCACAAATTGGAAAAATTTACAGTCCAACAAACAAGAGCAATCAATTTTAGAATTCTTGAGCTTCGTAAGCTCTCTTTAGGTTTTCATCTAGCATTCAACCTATCTTTGGGTCTCACAAATTCCATAATTGCTTTACACCTTACATTACATTCATATTTGTCTAAACTTGAGTCAAAAGGTCACTTACTTGTCCTCAGCATACTTTGTCGACACACTACATACAACAACATTTTTCTAAGTGGTCCCTCATCAAGGTCTATCACCTTTGGGTCTCATTTGGTCTTACTTAGAGTCAAGGTCAACTTACCTCATCAAGAGAAACTATCATCTCTTTGGAAGCCACACCTATTCTACTACATACATACTTAGTCTTACACTTTGGACATTGCAAGTACACCTCAGATTCGTTTACATTCCATCCAAACTCTTGGTTTTCCATACTCTTTCCATTTTCATCTAGTCTCAAACATCTCGGTCAATACCTAGTTCATGGTTGAAACCCATTCCCAAAAATCTAGGAGAGAAGCTAAAGAGGCTCAAGAGTCCACAAACATGAGTGCCTATGAGTATGACAATAATGTCTTTTTCAATTCTGATCATACTACATTACCTGACATGGATGCCTATAGAAAAATTCCAAATGTTGAGAACATGGACATTATAAACAACAATGATACACACAATGACAATATGGACAACTTTTCTGTACATTTAGCAGAAGTGGAAGACTCCATTATGGATCCCCATTTCAATCAATTGGTTGAGGAAATAATGATGAGGGATAGACAATTTTTCTTACAAATGATGGCACAAAGTGGAGCCAAGATACCTCATGATTTTGACATGTCTCAAATAATGGAAAATCGACCTTTGCAACAACCTCACCTCAACATGGATCACAAGAGGCCTAATAGTGGAGGCAATAGAGGACCACATCTTGTACCTGAATCATCATCATCTTTGTTTCAAAAACCAAAGGTCCCACATACACATGGTCAAGCATATGATACTCACCTTCGCGGACCATTATGGAAGTCTTATGCAAAAAAATATGCTCAATCACATACCAATGCTAAGGATCAACCACCAAAGCAATTGGATATTCAAAGGCATGCTCAAAATTTGGACACAAGGAAACCCTGCGTCAAATTTGGGGGCAACACACTAGAACATGACATTCCTATAGAGTATGGTATACATGGACAAAGCAGATATGTCATTCCTCAACATGACTCTATACCAAGTGGTCCATATACGTAGCATCATTATAGACCTCCTCCATATGAACATGTGTATGATCAATATCATCCATATATGCAACATTCTCCTCCTCCACCCAGTGGTTCAGGTATGGGGTATGGTCCAAGAAGTTGGTCTCCACCTAAGAACAATTTGGAACAACAAATTAAGGACTTACAAAAGAAAATGGAGGACATAAATACACTGAAGCCAACTTACACAATGAGAGACATATGTCCTTATCCATTTGAAAAGAGCATTCCAATGCCTCCATTTCTACACACTTTGTGATGCCTAAGTTTGATAAGTATAGAGGAAAAGGGGATCCTAAGGCACCCATAAGACAATTTTTCACAGCTTGCATTGAGGTAGCAGCAGAAGAGATATATTTGATGAGATTATTCCCACAGAGCTTAGGTGATCAAGCTATAGAATGGTTCTCCCAACTCCCACCTGGTATTAAGTCATGGGGTGACTTAGCTGAGGCATTTATACAACATTTCTCATACAACATAGAGATAGACATATCAATTACTACCTTGTGCAACACCAAGCAAAAGGATGGAGAATCTTTTTCATCATTTTTACAAAGATGGAGGAATTTAGCCAGCATATGCTCTTGTGAAATTCCACAAAAAAAAATGGTAGAGATGTTCACCCAAAATGTTAACAAAGACATTGGTTATGACCTAAGAAAATCTTGTTTGTCCACCTTCAAGGATGTCATTGAAAAAGGATTAGCGATAGAGAAAGTCCTAATTGAGTAAGGCATTATCAAGATATTCAAAGAAAACAAAGATGACTTTAAAGGAAAAGACAAGCCAAGATTTTGGAATAAAAACAAGAACACAGTCAATGATGGTGTTGTGGATGCCAATACAATACGACCCAAAATCATTTTTTCTAGATCAAGTGCTACAAACAATCAAATGAATACTCAAACAACTTCAAATTCATGAAGGAAGTACACTCTATTGGGAGAACCACTTGAGTCCGTTTTCAAAAAGCTAGTGGCAAACAAGATAATCACAATTCTAGATTTTCCTCCATATGAGCCAAAGGTCAAACCAAATTGGTGGAATGATGATGAATATTGTGAATTTCATAAGAGCAAAGGTCATAAGATAGGAAATTGCTATCAACTGAAGAACATCATACAAGATCTCATTGATAGAGGTGACATTGAGATTGAAGGACACTCATCTAATCAAGAACATGAGATGTTTAAAGAACCATTCCCAAAACATGACAAGGGAGAATCTAAAGCCGCAAATAACCAAACCAACTATACCAGAGCATCTTATAACTATGATTCAACTATCAATCACATTTCAATGGACAATTATGTCTCTACCATTATCATCAAGGACGAAACATTGGAAAGTTCTACCCAAAGACCCAAGATTGTCCTAAAAGGCATTGGATCTTCTTCTGAACCTACCTCTAAATGTAATGTCACAACTCATCGAGGTAACTTCTCTTTGCAAGGTGCTCCAGCTAAAAATACTACTTCCTCATCAACCAAACCTGAGTATGACCTTGTAGAATAGTTGGGGAAGACACCCGCGCTCATCTCCATCCTTGATCTCTTACGCATATCCCCCGCACATAAAGCCATTCTTGATAAAATCTTGTGAGACACTTCTATCCCTACTAATCTGAACGTGGACCAGTTTCAAGCCATGGTGGGATACCATTCTGTTCCACATTCCCTTACATTCACAGGAGCTGATGATGCCTCTGTAAGTCAGCCACATAATGCACCTTTACACATTGAAGCCTTCCTACACAAACATCAAATAAAATGAGTCCTGATAGATGGAGGAGCAGGTCTAAACATTTGTACATTGAGCACTATTAAACAATTCAGATATTCTGAAAAAGTTGTGAATGCTACAAACAAAAATACCATCAAGTCATATGATGATGAAGAGCGTTCATCCAAAGGTACAATCACCTTGCCTCTCAGAGTTGGGCCAGTTACAAAAGATGTCATTTGTCAAGTCCTTGATCTAAAGCTCACATACAACATATTACTAGGACATCCTTGGATTCATGAGATGAACATAGTCCCATCTACATATCATCGATGTATCAAGTTTCCACACAATGGAGTTGAAGTGACCATTAAAGTGGATCCAAATCCATTCATATATTGCAACAATCTACAACCTCGATCAAAAATAACAATCCTAGTCAATCGAGAAGCTATTCCTTCATCAGCATATGTGGATCTAGAATCCTTGAAACCTTCTACATCAAAGCAAATAGAGCTCGAAGAAAACTTCAAGATTAAAGATATGGGATGTGGTGAGTATATCTTTCATGTTGATCAACTCCCACTATCTCCTAAGACATTCAATAGATAGGAACAATCTATAAACAATTTGCAATGCCAAGGAATTGGGTGTGAACCACCTAGCATTGTGGCTACTAAGTATGAATGCAAATCTCCTCTAGTGGTGCAAGCATCTCTTGACATCAATAGTCCTAAGAGTGGTTCCAACAAAGAATCTATTGAGCGTATCGCCAACCCTCTTGAGAACTCACATAGCCTTACCATATCATCTGCTCATTCCATTTCCACTCCACTTCCAGACTTGGATCAACAAGAATTACAAAAGCCCTTACTCATTGGGGATGAAAAATCAAGCTATGAACTGAAAAGACTAAAAGTCAAAACTAAAGAAAAGTCCTTCAATCCAAATCAAAATCAAAATCTACTGGACTCTGCAAAAATCAAAGTCAAGGATAAAAATCCTATGAATCAAAAAGAACAAGAGTTGATCTCCCCTAATACCAAAATAACTAGGGGAAAAGCTCTAAAATTTTAAGCCAGAAAGAATACTTATTGATCCTAAGTCTTCATCATGCCATCTTACTTTCACTTCTTTTCACAATCATAAGTCTTCATAACTCATCCACTTGTTTCGCACATCCTTTTCCTTCTAGCAATACATCATGGACCTTTAATGGAACTTCCTCAAAGGACTTTGTTATTAGGGATGCCCAAATTTCTTCATGTGACACACATACGGGCCTATGTAGTCCACAAACTAGTAATTCTATCTCAGTTCCTTTATCAAGGAAGACAGACACTCAAGCTACACATCATTTAGTCAAGGAATAATGCAGTTACAATCACAAGGTAAAACCTCACACATTTGAGGTAGGTGACTTGGTTCTCAGAGAAAATCCTAAAAATCAGCAAGACAGAGAGAAGAAGGGCAAGCTCGAACCAAACTGGCTTGGTCCTTACATCATCACAATAGCATATGGGTCAGGTGCATATCAGCTCTCAACTCCAGATGGTGAACCTTTGGAGGATCCTATCAACAACATGCACCTTCACAGGTTTTACACATAGCTCTTCAAAATATCCTAATTCAAAAAAAACAAAAAAATATAAAAAAATTCAAAAAATTCAAAATACAAAAAAAATCATAAAATAAATAAAAAAATCGTTACTTGGTGAAAACCTGGCAAACAGGCGCCTTGTAACACAAAAAATTTGAAAAAAGTAAAAACAGAAAAACATTTCGCCCAATGGTGAAAACCACTTCGGTGGTGCCCTAGGCAAGTACCATGGTGAAAACTAGGTCACCAGCGCCATGTGTAGAGACATTGCTCCTCCCTCCAAGATTCCATTTCATCCTTCAGTTTGCACACACTCATAGCCTATCCATTCATAATAAACTTATCCACTCCCATCATGGCTTGTTATTGATCTACCCAAGATTGGTTAGCCATTCATAATAAACATTCCTTTTCATCCCTTTCCATCCATAATAAATCAACTCCTATCTGTGGCTAAGGTAGATCCTACGTCTAGTGATGGATGTGGAACCGAGAGCATCACATGTTTTGAGGAGTACAATTTCTTCCACTTTTCTTCAGTCTATCCGTGCACAATCTGCAATAAAGCAACACTTGCATCACCAATCCGCAATAAAGTTCCATCTTCTCTGCAATACAGTATCAGTTGAATGGATTTAGTCAGTTTCAAATGAGACACAACAACAACAATGGGCTTCAACAAATCAAATCTTTCAACAGACTCAGACAACATTATGGTTCAGTGCTATCTATCCTTTTTGTGAAAGTAAACATTATGACCACAATCAAATAAGACTTATACAAGTGACAAGAGACACTAAACTTGAGAACTACAATCGATGTTGGTGTCTAGTCTTGGTGTTATTTTGATTTTATCTTTTGGTGACATGTCTTTTAGCTTTTCCAGGATGTCTCTAACTAGAGATTCTATCTCCAGGATGTCTTTGACTAGAAAGACGAGGATGGGGTATCGTCACCTATTTTTCTTTGCTTTCTATGGATTGTCTCTTAGTAATGCTATGACTTGTCCAAGGATATGAGGACACTGAGAGTCTAGTATGAACTGGGGCATTCCTTGTTTGCAACTGTCTTATCTCCATGCAAACAAGTACAATGACTTTCTGGGTCAAACATATGCCTCGATTGTCATAACCTACTTTCCATAATAAAGCTCAATGATGATAACGCACAAGAAGCTCTTTCACTTTCATATCTTCTATCTTCCATCCCCTTTCTTGATTGACTTCCATTGTCCTTCTTGAGTCCGTGTAGCCTTCTATCACATGACTAAGTATAATGACACACCAAAAAATATATGCATTTCATGTAGTTGCACCTACATTACCACATATAAGCATTTCATACATACATATAGATATCACAATTAGATCACATCCTGCACACAACACATGTTAGCACATTTTACATTCTCATCATTTGCATTTGCATAAACATTTAAAAACATAAAAGAACAAAAATATTGCATTTCATCATGTACATATTTGCATCCATATCATAACCATCACATAGAAACATACATCATGAAACATCTCATCACATAGGTACACATGCATATACTTTCCGCAAAGATGAATCATCTCACATATATATCAAAAATCATGTGTCATGATACAATGATGTCAAAATACATATGGCTACAGCCAACCCTTGAGTCGCCCTATCCGGATAGAGGAAACCACTGATCACTCCTGCCAACACTACTGGTAGTGCTAATCCTGTCCATGTCATGGTATCCCAAGCCACATGTCCAGCCCTCATCTCCAATCCCGGATCTTGGAACACTCATCTCAATGCATCCATGTCTCCCTCTCAATAATAAGGAACTAACTCCCCATCGATCGATATCTATAGTATCCTGTATACATCCTCCAAGGTGATTGTCATCTCACCCATCGACAAATGAAAACTACAAGTATCTGAGTGCCATCTCTCAGCAAGCACAGTCAACATCCTCATGTTCACCTAAAACTCAGGCACATACAGAATAAATCACAGACCCATAACTTCAATCACAGCTCTGTCCTCAAATGTCAGCTTCGGTCATAAACTCTGATTCGATGGGAATCTCTCCCGTGACTCTAGCATAGGTAGGTACTCCTGTAGTCAAGCAAATCAATCATGTCAGTCATAGTGGCATTCCTTGTTCATCACAAAATGTTGCTCTTTATCCTAGTGCTTATATTTATCATATGGTGCTATTTATCCTAGTGACACTCACTGTTCATCACAAAGTGTTGCTATTTATCCTAGTGGTACTCCCTGTTCATCACAAAGTACTACGTGTTTTTGCACTCTCTGTTCATCATAAAGTGCTGCTTACATTTGCACTCACTGTTCATCACAAAGTGCTGCTCTTTTTTTTTGTACTCCCTGTTCATCACAAAGTACTTTGTCTTGGTACTCCCTGTTCATCACAAAGTGCCTTGATCTATCTTATCCTAGGGCCTCTTCTTGAGTGTATCCTCTTGAGTAGTTTCCTAATTGGTAACGTATGTTCTATCACAAAATTGTCAATCCTAGCCCTATTTGCTATCCTAGTCTTCTCTAGAGGACCTGCTTGAGTGTATCCTCTCAGTAGCTTATCCAATCGACAACGTATGTTCATCACAAAACTGCTGATTCAACCTTGAAGACATATTACTCTAGCTAGCATGCATTAATGACAATAATTAATGTGAAAAAGTACAAAGAGGTTTTGTGGTACTCACCGGTTCTCTTGTGTCGGCTGGCCTCTGAAATCCGTGAACGCGATCGAATCTATGCACCAATGCCATCGCTACTGACTGCTTCTACTCTATTCTCTCTCTGCACTCTGATCTCTTGGATGTGTGGATGACAATGAGGATTTTTTCCCCTCGTGGTCTATTTTATAGACTTCCCTAGCCCTAGCTCTAGCCTTTGTTTCCCGAGTCAGTCTTCATTATCCTATGACTCTGTCACTCTATGCTATCTTGTCAGTCCATTCTAGCCCTTTCTTTCTTATCGAGAGATTGTCTGTGATCTTTTCAGACATTTTCATCAATCTCTCAAGGGGGCATATCATTCCCATCTTGGGGCAACTTTGTATCAGTTCATCTTATCTTCTTTGAAACAATGCAACAAGCTACATTGTCTCAAAGAGGGGCAAAATGTAGACACCTAAAATTGTCATGTCTAATTAAATAAATATTTTTATTTATCTTTATTTATTTAATTAATTCCTTTATCCTCTTCTAGCCTTATTTCTCATTTAAATAAATACCTTTATTTATTTAAATTATCCTTTTCCTAAATTAAATACATATCTTATTTATTTAATTGATCCCACTTCTACTATTAATTAAATAAATCTTTATTTATTTAATTAATTCATTAACCTTTTCTACCTATGACACATGTCATTCATCTCTTAATTCCTACACTACCTACCCTCTCATTATTTTATTATTTCTTTTACCTACCCTCTAATCATAGCTGACTATTTATCTTTTACACCTCTCAATCTTATCCCTCCATTTCATATACTGTCTTCTATATAAGAGGATACTTCCTTCATTATCAAACCTAATCAATCTATGTATCCTAATCAATTGACTAAACTCTTTCATATGTGATCAAGCCTACTTGCAACCACATTTTCGTTCTTTGTTGAGCTCTTGTGCCCATAAAATCTGAGAGCAAATATATCAAGCAAGATCAATGGAGATAGGAAGAATGGAGATCCAAACCCTATTGGACATGTGATGGTATAATCTTTGTGATTTCATTTGATTTGCATTGTCTTAGGTAATCTTCATATGTTATGGTGGATCTTTGTTGTTGTTAGGCTAGGGTTTTGTGGTTGAATTCATTTAGCCTTTCAATGTTGTTGTTATCCATTTTCACCATATACAATACTCATTGATATACATAGTTCTATCTTGGGATTTCTTAGCAAGTTTGTTCATTGAATCCAGCATGGGGAGAAGACTAGCTAAAGTTAACAGATTCTCTATATCACTTAACTTATGTAAGAGATTAGGAGCTTTGTCTACTATGAGGCATTGCTCATACATTAGTCCGATCAAAGATTGATATTCTGTTAGAACTCATTTCTCTAGTCCATGCAAGGAGATCCATCTGGTCTCAATATCCCTGAGAAGCTTGTTTCCTGTTGTTACTCCCTCAACAAAAATCTAAAATTCTACAAAATGTTTAGGACTTCGGCAAAAGTATGAGTGGAGCTCATGGACCAGATCTTCAACTTTTGACACTATAGGGAAATTACTTACAATTATATATGCTAAATTCATTCGATGGGCCATGCAGTGAATGCTAACCATGTATGGTGCAATACTAGTTTGTAATGTTGTGCAAAGACCGGTCCTTTGACCTTGCATTATTGCAGCTCCATCAGCTCCAACACACACCAACTTCTTGGCAATTGTCAAGTCATCCATACCAGCAATTTCATTCAAAGCTTTCTTAACTTCCAAATATAAATTTTCTGTTGTTGAATTGCCCCTCATTTTATGAACACAGAGTAGATGAGCTCGATGGATGTGTTCTTTTATGGTATACACATGCATACAAACCCAAGCAGTGTTATCTACCGCAGTAACTTCATCTATGGATAATGAAATGAAATTTGACTGTTTTACACTCTCTTGTAAATTTTGCTTTTCCACCTAAGCGAGACAATTTGTCATTTCCCATCCAGCGTTTATTGACCAATGTGACATAGGATAGTGAGGAACATTCAAAAAAGATAATACATTACTAAATTCTGGGAAATCTTTCATAGGACGCCCTCTCGACAGAATATGAAAAATAACACTCATTTGAACAATCTTTGCCAGGTTTGCATCTTTCCCTGCATGTTCAAGCCCAGCCTTGATTGTATTTCCAAATCCACTATTACCAATCAGTGCAATTTTGTGGTTATGCTCTTCATATTCCACAACATACTTAACATGAAGACATTCTTCCTTTGATTTCTATCTTACTACTTATGTTTCCTTTCCATCTATGATATATTTTTCATAAACCTTACCAATATGCTTTTCTATGGTGTCAAGCTTTAGCTACATCTTCTTCTCTCTTTTAGTTTTCCAGCTACAAATCTTACACCTGCATTTTGTTGGTTGTTCATCATTGTTTGGGATCGATTCAATGAATGGGTACTTTTCTACCCAATCAATCTTAAAACTCCTTGTCATCTCCCACTCTTGCCCTAGTTTTACTTTCCTTTTTATTTTCTTCCTACCAACATCATCTTCAATACTAGCATTTGCATCCAAGTGAACTATCTCATTGTGTGTATCCATTAGAACATCTTCTATCATGTCGGTATTGTCATCCTCATTTGATGCATTTAACTCAATGACAATCCTACCTTGTGGTGTTGGTGAGCTACTGTGAATGGCTTCTGCAACTGCAGAAGTTGATGGACCAGAAACTTTGCCAATTCCAAAGAAAGACTTTATGGTAGTATCTCTAAGTTTAAGTTTTGGGAATTTTGATGGCCTCCCAATCCCTTCAATTTCACCACCCTGAGGAGTCTTACCCTTGTCTGACATCCCAATCCCTTCACCACCCTAAGGAGTCTCAGTCTCACCCTTGTGTGACATCTCAATCCCTTCACCACCTTGAGGAGTCTGACCCATGTCTGACTATGACATCTTGAGTCTTGACTTCTCACTATGAATTAAAAGTTAAAACTAATACTATCAAGTATGAAGAAATGATGTCTGGCCTTTATTCCTTCTCAATTCTCTGAATCAGGAATCAGGAATGCTTGGGCTTGTGTTGCAGGATTGTAACTCTGGCCCTCTACTCTACAATGAACTTTGACTTTCCAACTTAATTTGTGGAATGCGAATCGAGACTCAAGAGCTCCTAATTTACTAATTAGACATGAACAAATTGTAAGAAAGAGTGTAAGAAATAGTGTATTTATAGCAATCCATGATTGCATTTTTGGCAAATTGCGTAGGGCCCGGGCATCACAATTGCCAATGAACATTTAATTTAATTGCATTTTTGGTGAATTGCGTGGGCGTGCAATGAACATTTAATTTAAGCAGGGCGAAATGGGTCCTCGAATGCTTATAATGTTTTAATTGATATTGGTGAATTTGGTCGACGTGTGCAATGAACACTTAATTTACCATTGGTGAATTAGGTCCTGGGTATGTGGTCATTTTACTATTGCTGGCGAATAACGGAGGTGATCTAATACCCATGTCTAAGTGATTCTAGGTGAATATTACGGGCATGCACGTTGATGGTGTGTGGTCAATGGTGAAGCCAGATTCTACAATGTACTGTTAACCCCGAAATTCTGGGCGATTTGACCACGATGTTGCCCCAGACAATTCGCGCGGATTTTGCCAGTTGGAAAATATTTGCCACTAAAAAAATCTCTGCTCTTCCTTCATGAAAGTGCATTTCTTAAGGTTTATCAACAACTTCACTTCTCTCAATCTCTGCAAAACTTGTCTCAAATGTAACATATGTTCCTCTTTTATCTTACTAAAAATTAAAATGTCATCCAAGTAAACAATAACAAACTTACCCAAGAATTTCTTCAATACCTCATTTGTCAACCTCATGAAGTTAATCGGTGCATTAGTTAACCCAAAAGGCATCACCACCACTCATAGTGCTTCATTTGTCTTGAATTTTGTCTTCCACTCATCTCCTTCTCTGATCCTAATTTGATGATATCCACTCTTCAAATCTATCCGTGTAAAGTATCTCACTCCACTCAAATAGTCCATTATGTCATCCATCCTAGGCAAAGGAAACCGATATTGCACTATGATATTGTTTATTTCTCTTGAATTAGTACACATTCTGCATTCTCCATTATTCTGAGGTGCCAATATTGCTAATACTGCACAAGGACTCAAACTTTCTTTGATCAAACCTTTCTTCAACAACTCATGTACTTGTCTACTTAACTGCTCATTATTTGCTGGTGTCAACTAGTGTGCAACTCTATTAGGCAAACTAGCTTCAGGAATCAAATCCATGCAATGACTGATACTTCTTACTGGTGCTAATCCATCAAGCATATTATTTGAAATGATGTCTTCATACTCTGCCAATGAGTCTTTTATTTCCTCTGGTTGCTCTTCTTCTGGTTCCGGTCTCTCAGTCTTCTTAGGAATCAAGGAAAAACACACATTCTCATGTCTCATTCCATCTAGGAACTTCCTTCCATTCACCAAACAGATCCTAACATTTGTACATATTTCACTCTTCAAAGGCTCATCCAAAGGTAACAGGGTTTGCTTCATTCCATTTGCCACAATGGTGTATATGTTCTTCCTTCCATCATTCATGGCCTGCCTGTCAAACTGCCAAGGTCTACCCAACAAAAGGTGACAAATATCCATTAGTATAATATCACACAAGACTTCATCATGATAATTCCCAATTTTTAACTTCACCAAACATTGCTCACTTACCAATAGCTTATGTTCATCTTGAATCCATGCTATCTGATAAGGCTTAGGGTGTTTCAATCTTTCCAAATTCAACTTATTCACCATCTCTTCTGAAATAATATTATCTAAACTACCACTATCAATAACAACTTTATAGAACTTACCAGATACCTTACATCTAGTTTTGAACAAATTCCTCCTTTGTAAGGGCTCCTCATCTTCACCAGTATGACACAAACCTCATCATCAATAGTTCTTCATCTTTCGGTTTGTTAGCTGATCCAGTGGGTTTTTCTTCCACCATTATTGCTTCTCTGATATTATCTATCTTCATACATTCAAATGCATGATGTCCTTCTCCTCCACACTTAAAACAAGTTCCTCTAAACATTCTCTTATCTTGTCTTCTATCATCTTTTCCAAAATTGTCATTTTGGTAGTCATCTGGTTCTCTCCTCTAGTAGAAATTTCTATCATCTTTCCAGTATGAATTACCTTCCTTGCTTACTTCTTTATCCTTGCTCTGATTTGTATTGATAACTCTTCCTCTGGTATATCCTCTTCCTCCTTGAAATCTACCTCTGGTAAACCTTCCACCTCTAGGTCTCTTTGCCTCTTCTCATGTCTTTTGTTCAACTTTTCTTCAACCTTCAGGGCATATTGGTAAGCTTCTTCAACACTCTCCAATTTTATCAAACTGAGTTCATCTTGTATAGACATTCGCAACCCATTCAAGTACGTTTCAAATTTTTCAACTTCATCATCAACATGTCCAGATTTGATATTTAGCTTGTAAAATGCTTCGGTGTACTCCTTCACACTAGATTCCTTCTGTCTCAAATTCTGCAACTTCTATAATAATTCCACTTGATAATTTGTCGGCATAAACTTTGATTTCAACTTTGCAACCATCTGATCACATGTCTTAATCTTCTCTTTATCTCTTCTCTGTCTATCAACTTGTAAATGTTCCCACCAAAGATATGCATGACCTTTCTACCGGGTACATGCATATTTCACCTTCCTTTCTTCTGTAGTGTTTTCAAAATCAAAATACTTCTCCATTTTCGAGATCCAATCCATCAATTCATTGGAATCCAAATTTCCATCATATTCTAGTGGGGTAAAATGTGGTTTAGTATTAGCCCTACTCAAAACCCTAAAAAACCTCTCTTCATCTGGATCAACCGCCGATGGGTTTTCTTGTTTTGTCGGGGCTCCTTTAGACTCATGTTCACTTAGATATTCAATATGTTGACCTCTTCTTTGTGTTGTCTCCATGACTTCCAATCGGGATGCTATACCTTGCAACATTTCCATTATAGCAAGGTCTGCATTCCCATGCACTCCACCATTCCTAGTTCTTCTTCGCACCATCTTCGCTAGTCCTCTGTAGTTGTAAGTTGGATCCTTTGTCCACCACCCCACAATAAATTCTTAGGACAACTGGAATGAAAATCACTTTGATACCACTTGGTGTAGCTACCGGAAAGGAGAAACCTCAGAGAGATCTGTCCTACCGGTCAACAAGAGTAAACAAAATGAAAACAAAGAGACATGATGGAGGCAATGCAAAACTAATGGATTTATATCAAGAATTTTAAATACAATCAACTGGTAATTATCCAGGTTACATAAACTAGCACACAAGCCTGCAGTAACATACAAAACAAGTTGCAACTGGGACCTTGAATCAAAGGATCTATCTTCTATGACCTTATTTCATCTACTATGATCCCGTCCTCTAATGCTCAATTACAATGATATATATATAGACGATCTAATGGAATCCAGTCGTCCCAAAGGATCAACACCCGAAGAACAAGATCAAACATGTACAACCAACAAGTTTGGCTTCCGCCAAGAGAATCCTCTGGAGAATTCAAATGATGGAGTGTAGATCATGGGGAAAAGGTCAACCACACACCAAGGAACATCAAAATAAATGCTCAAGGCTCCGCAAGCTTTAGAAGGGGTTCTGATAGATCACCAAAATAGGTCCAAGCAATCCGGTAACATGAAACTGACATGGGAAACCGGTAGTGATATCTTGCTGGAAGAATGATCCAAATGCAATGTCATATTGACACAAGAAAGATGATCAAGTCTTCAAGTCAAATCCAACTCCAGAGGTTTTGGTGAGCCAAAACCGGTACACACAAAAAGAAATGCTGAAACTGCAAACAGAAAGAAAAACAAAACAAAAATATTTTTGGTTGATGCAAGATTGCCATGAACCGAGGGTGCTCGTGCATCACAAGCTCTTAGAAAAACACCTTTGTAGTAATGCAAAGGGTTTATCCTTGTCTTCCAAGCTCTGCTATATGGAATGGTGAGCAGGAACTTGTGTGTTGTTATTTATAATATACTGGTAGTTAATGCCTAAGAAATCAATTTAATTGCAAAAGCAATATTATGCATTCTTAAATCTTAAACTACCTTGGGTTTTATCTATTAGGATAACTGGTGAACAATTAAGAGGGGTAGAGGGTGAATCAATTGTTAATAGATTATAACTTTTAATCCACAATATGACCTTAAACAAATTAAGTATCGGTAAAGCACATACAGATGCTGGTAGGAATAGATACTAGTAACCAATACAACTTAATAGTTAACCAAATAATCAATGTAAAGTAGCCATACCACATAACACCATGATTTGTACGTGAAAAACTTGGAAAAGGAAAAACCACAATGGGAAACCTACCCACAGTCAGATGATACTTCTGCAGAAAGTATGTGTTACAGTGAGGGGCCTGCACTTGTAGGAAGGCACACTACCTAGAGCCTACTGCTCATTACAAAAGAGTCTCACTGACTACAAAGAGGCTACAACCTTCTCAAGATAAGTGGACAACAATCTAATAGAGTGAACTTTTGGAAATGGCATCTACTATGCTTGATTACAATCTTGATTAAGCTCAATGTCGGAGGACTAAATCCTCTTCTGAATCCAATTCAATCACCAATGATCGATCAACTCCTCTGCCTAAATGATATTACAATATTCGCACATTACATTCCTTGACCATGACCTTTTCCAATAACCATGATACTTTACAAAGAGTTTCTACCTCTTATTTATACAAACCCTAAGGCCTAAACCAATTAGGTTGGCCACCTAAAGATATTACAATAAGATCATTACATAATTCTTTATTACAATGATATGCCATGTTGGCTTAAGACCAAAACAATAATAACAAATCTATAAATCATCTCGAATCATCTAGGTAATGTGTAGAGTACACACTAGCATGATACCAGCCCATAACCTAGGTAGGTACCAGACCTATTCTGGGTCTACCACGCTAAAGCAACATCTTCAAGAATTTGAAGCACAATCAATGAACATCTTCAACATCTTGAAATCCATGAAGAAGTTATCTTGTCACACTTCCTCAATGAAAGCTCTGCCAATAAAGCCTTAAGCCAGTGCCAGTAAGGGTTTACCAAAGGGTATGATAGCATCTGATTACCAAGCCAATACCAGCTGACCAAAACATGCTCATGGAGAATATAACACATGGAATCTAATATACTTCATTGATTAAACATGTCAAAAGTGTCCAACAGATAATCTCTTCTGTCGTTAACACTAGATCTTCTACTGGTAACCTATCTGTCGGTAACCATCCATAATAGCTAGTGTTGACATCAATGATAAAACATCAATGCAACACATAATCAATTCATCCATAATGCCAACAATCTTCCCTTTTGGCATCGATGGCAACACTAGATGTGAAAAACATCTAAGTACCAAGAGATGCCAAACAAGTCTCCCCCTGTGGAAGACAACCAATCAATCAATAGCTCTCCCCCTATGAATGATATCTCTGTAACATTCAGAATGATTTTTCACATAACTATCACTCTCCCTTTGACTTCAATGCTAGAAACCTGACAAAAAATATCAAAGCAATGATATAAACCTCTGAATCTCAAAGCTAACTACTCCCCTTGAGTAGTAGCACCACTCATTAGTGCCAGAATGAATAATGTCTCTGATAATGCATACCGGACTGATGACAAAATTCATCAATCAAGTCTCTGTCAGAGGGGCAGAAACCCCTAACCTATCTCTCAAATATTCAAATGATTCATTAGACAACAGTTTAGTCAATATGTCTGCAATCTATCCTTTAGTGTTCACATAAACCAATTTGACTTCCTTTGCTTCAACCTTGTCCTTCCAAAAGTTATACTTTATTAAAATATGCTTAGTCTTAGAGTGAAATACTAGATTCTTAGACGTGTCAATAGCTATAGAGTTATCATAGTAGATAACTACCAGTTCACTACAATTTACCCTGATATCCTTCAACATTTGCTTCATCCACAAAACTTGAGTGCAATTAGTTGTTGTTGTAACATATTCAGCTTCTGCAGTAGATAAAGAAATGCATGACTATTTTTGCTTATCCATGAAACCAGTTTCTTTCCAAGAAAGAAAGCTCCACCAGAAGTGCTCTTCCTATCATCAGTATCACCTGCCCAATCTGAGTTAGTATATGCACATAAAGTGAAATCATCATCTCTGGAATACCATAAACCATAATTTGTTGTTCCTTGTAAATATCAGAATATCCTCTTTATTGCGCATTCATGATTTTCTTTAGGATTACTTTGATATCTTGAAACAATACTTACTGCATTCATAATATCAAGTCTAGTCTGAGTTCAATATAATAGACCACCAATCATAGATTTATAAGTTGTCATATTTACCAATGTAGAAGTATCCTTGATAGATAATTTCTCACTTGTAGCCATAGGAGTACTTACCGATTTGGAATTCTCCATACAAAACATTTTCAACAATTCCCTCTGATACTTAGTTTGATAGATAAAAATGCCTTTGTCAATTTGAGTAATCTGCAAACCTAAGAAAAATTTCATCTCACCAATCATGGACATTTCAAATTCATTTTTCATGTTGTTAGCAAATTCCATGCACAGTTTATCTTCTCCTCCAAAAATGATATCATCAACAAAAAATTCAATAATCAGAATATCATTATCAATCATCTTATAATATAGATTACTATCAGCACCACCTTTAATAAAACCAAGCTTCAAAAGATATTTATCCAACCTTGCATACCAAGCTCTAGGAGCCTGTTTCAAACCATATAAAGCTTTGTTCAATCTACAAACCATATCTTTATCATCTGTCGATGAAAATCCATTAGGTTTCTCAATGTAAATTTCTTCCTCAAGCTCACCATTCAAAAATGCACATTTGACATCCCTTTGATAAACCTTATAGTTCTTATAGGCTGCATATGCAAGAAATAGTCTAACAGCTTCAATTCTAGCTACAGGTGCAAATGTCTCACCATAATCAATTCCTTCCATCTGAGAATATCATTTACAAACCAATCTAGCCTTTTTTCTTATAACTTGACCATCCTCATTCAGTTTATTCCTAAAAACCCATTTAGTTCCAATAAAATTCTTATTTTTAGGGCGGGGAACTAAGGACCAAGTTTCATTCTTTTCTATTTGGTCTAATTCATCCTTCATAGCCTTTAACCAATGTTTATCCTTACAAGCTTCAAAAATAGTTGCCGGTTCAACTTGAGAAATAAGACATACCTCTTCATTTGCCAGTTTTGTTCTTGTGATAACTCCCTTGTTTCTATCTCCAATAATTTGATCTTCAGAATAATTTAATCTTATATACCTTGGTGTCTTTTGAACTTCAGGTTCATTGTTCTGATCATCAGTCATAGTTGAATGTTCTGATTATGCCGGTGTATCTGTTTCAGCTTCCTGTACCCATTGAGGAATTGTTGGTTTAGTGATAATCATTTCCATTGCTGGTTTCCTGTCATATGATATAGAATGATTTTTGTATTGCTCATCCACTTTCACATTAGCACTTTCCACAATTTTCTGCAATCTTTTGTTATAACATCTATATGTTTTGCTCTAAATTGAATAAGCAGGGAAATATCCTTTCATCACATCTAGGATCAAACTTTCCAATTGAATCATCTCTTTTGATATATCATTTACTTCCAAAAATTCTAAAATACTTAACAGTAGGTGTATGTCCAAACTGTAGTTCATAAGGGGTCTTACCGGTTTCACCTTTGATGTGAACTTTGTTAAATGTGTAGACTGTTGTACTCACTACTTCTCTCCAGTAGATATGAGGCAATTTGGCTTCCATCATCATAGATCTAGCTGCATCCAAAATGCTTTTGTTCTTCCTTTCAACTACTCCATTTTGCTGACGAGTCCTAGGTGCAGATAGCTACCTCCTGATTCCATTTGTCTCCCAATAATGGTTAAATTCATGAGAAGTGAATTCACCGCCATGATGTGATCTTAGACGTTTGATTTTCAATCCAGTTTCTATTTCAACCTTCGCTTCAAAGATCTTGAATTTCTCAAAAGCTTCAGACTTCTCCCTCAGAAAAGTCACCCACATTATTATAGAATAGTCATCAATAATCAACATGAAATACCTATCACTTTGAAAGCTTCTAGTCATTGCTGGACCACATAAGTTAGTGTGAATCAAACCTTCTAGTATTATGCTTGCCAACCAAAGAAATAATACCTCTACCTTTGATCATACATGTCTTTTCATCTCCAAATTTGACTTGACCACCATTGTATTCTTGCAAGGACAAAAATTTCTTTCTATCTCCGGTCATATGGTGTAAGCATCCACTATCAATTACCCATTCATCTTTATCTTCAACTTTTTCTGCCAGGGCCTTTTCTTTAGTTTTGATAGCTAGTTCTAGTTCATCTTCCTTCAAAGCATAGAACACCCATTCTTTACTATTTCCAGATCCACTAGCAAAGTCTTTTGTTGGTTCATCTCCAGAGTCATTTGTTATTCCTTCCTCATCTGCTATGTAGCAATGTAACTTGTTTTTCTTGAATCTATATCTATTCAAGTTACTCTTAAAAGTTTTCTTAACTCTTTCCTCAAACCTTGAATTCCTTTCATGACATCTAGATGCAAAATGACCAATCTTATTACATGCAAAACATTTAAAAGGTGCTTTTCCTTCATACTTACTTCCAGTTGGTTCTTTAGGTACTCTCCTAGAAAATAAGGCTTCATGTTGCTCAAGCTCTTCATCTTCTTTCCTCATGTCTTCTAGTTCTTTTGCATATAGGGCTCTCCAATCACTTTTTCCAGTAGATGTTGATGATGATGCATGAAAAGAAGGTTCAGATTTTACAGCTCCAGAAGATCCAAACTCTTCAAGCTCAAAAGCAGATAATTTCCCAATCAGAATATCTTTGTTAACTGAAGTGTTTGCCATTTTTATTAGCTCATTAATTGTAGTTTCCTTCATCTTGTAAGCCGGTGGAAGGGCTCTCAAGACTTTGGAAACTATTTCATCTTTACTTAGAAATCCTCCACAACATTGAATTCACATAACAATCTCATTTACTCTTTCCATAAACACAACAATTCTTTCATTATCTTCCATCTTCAAGTTTTCATACCTTACCCAGTAACCATCAAGTTTAGCAATTTTGACAGTAGGGTCACCTTCATTCAGAGTGCAATTTGTCCCACATAACCTTAGCTGATGATTTGTCAGTTAATCCCATAATCTGTTGATCAGTAAGTGCACATAGGAGGGCTTCTCTAGCTCTGCAATCATTTTCAATATTCTTATCCAAGTCTGTAGGAGAAGGATTTCCAGATGTCGAATCAGAAGGTGTGTATCCTTTCTCAGTGATCTCCCAAATATCCTTGCCAAGACATCTAAGATGAGTCTCCATTTGAATTTTCCATATCCCATAATTTGTTTCATCAAGCTTAGGGATTTCTCTTCTGAAAATAGTTGTCAGTGGATTAGTTGTGTTAGCTACCATAGGATCTACCTCAAGTGGTTAAGCTTCTGCAAAAGAGGACCAAAGATTTGATACCAATTTTTAGGATAACCGGTGAACAACTAAGAGAGGGGGGGTGAACTAGTTGTTAATAGATTATAACTTTTAATCCACAATATGACCTTAAACAAATTAAGTACTAGCAAAGCACAGAGAGATGACAGTAGGAACAAAAACCAGTAAACAATACAACTTAATAATTAACCAGATAATCAATGTAAAACAACCATACCACATAACACCATGATTTGTATGTGGAAAACCTAGAAAGGGAAAAACCATGGTGGGAAACTTGCCTACAGTCAGATGATACTTCTGCAGAAAGTATGTGTTACAATGAGGGGCCTGCACTTGCAGGAAGGCACACTGCCTAGAGCGTATTGCTCATTACAAAATATTCTCACTAACTACAAAGAGGCTACAACCTTCTCAAGATAAGTGGACAAAAATCCAATAGAGTGAACTGCTAGAAATAGCATCTACTATGCCTGATTACAATCCCAATTAAGCTCAATGTCGGAGGACTAAATCCTCTTTTGAATCCAATTCGATCACCAATGATCAATCAAATCCTTTGCCTGAATGATATTACAATATTCACACATTACATTCCTTGACCATGACCTTTTACAATAACCATGATACTTTACAAAGAGTTTCTACCTCTTATTTATACAAACCCTAAGGCCTAACCAATTAGGTCGGGCACCTAAAGATATTACAATAAGATCACTCCATAATTCCTTATTACAATGATATGCCATGTCGGCTTAAGACCAAAATACTAATAACAAATCCATAAATCATCTCGAATCATCCAGGTAACATGTAGAGTACACGCTAGCATGATACCATTCCATAACCTAGATAGGTACCAGACCTATTCTATGTCCACCATGCTAAAGCAACGCCTTCAAGGATTTAAAGCACGATCAATGAAAATCTTCAGCATCCTAAAATCCATGAAGAAGCTACACCAACACCAATTATGAATCCTGTCACAATTCCTCAATGAAAGCTCTATTGGTAAAACCTTAAACCAATGCCGGTAAGGGTTTACCAAAGTGTATGATATCATCCGATTACCAAGCCAATACCAACTAACCAAAACATGCTCATGGAGCATATAACAAATGAAATCCAATATACTTCACTGATTAAACATGCTGGAAGTGTCCAATAGATAATCTCTTCTGCCGACAACACTAGATCTTCTACCGATAACCTGTCTACTGGTAACCATCCATAACAGCTAGCGTTGACATCAATGACAAAACATCAATGCAACACATAATCAATTCATCCATAATGCCAACATTATCAAGATAAAACCAATCCCATTTGACAAATAGGAGAATAGTAAAGGTTATAAGAGATAATATCTTTTAACAAATTTGAATCCTTCTCTCCAAAGAAAGGTATTGTCTATTCCAACCATCAAGATTTTTGATGAAGATTATTACCCTTGTAGAGAGAAACACAACAACGATAGAGAAATAAACACAAAATGTGAGAGAGAAAATACTTTCTTTCTATTATCTCAAATAAAATGAAATTACAACATTTAGAAAATAAAATGTTATAGCCATATGGGCATTCTCATTACAATAATTTGCAAGGAAGAACCACAATCTACACTACTAGAGGGTAAGTGCACCAAGATGGTGAACCAAAAATTGGCCAACATCTAAAAAAATTAAAAAAGAACCTAATGTGTACAAGTTATTTTGAATGATAAACCAACACTCATGGGTTACAACTAGGAAAATTTGAACCATAAACCGAATGTGTTAATAATCTTATTAGTAACGCATACGGGTTACTAATAAGATTAGTACACATTACTAATCTTAGTAGTAACCCATGTGCATTACTAATAAGATTATTAAGATTAGTAATGTGTATGGGTTACTAATAAGATTAGTAAAGCGTACTAATCTTATTAGTAACTCGTACATGTTACTAAAAAGATTATTAACGCATTCGCGATGTTTTTAGTTTTAATAGCCCGTACTCATTTTTCTGATTATAATTTCTTTTTGAAAAACAATTGGAACCATTCTACCCACGGCCTCCACAAAAAATGGAAGACAACCAAGTTATAGTGCTAAAACCACGATTGCGATTTTAGCCCTATAAGCCAAAACAAAATGCCACACCATTAGAGAGGTTAGTTTACAATTTATTTATGCATTTTTATTGTTCTCTATCTCAAATTTTTCTATATCTTTTTAGTTTTTGACTAATTTTATTTTATTTTGTAAATTTGATATTAAATGCTCAACAAAACATACCCACTCAACACAATATGCATTGTAATCCTCCTAATCATTCAATAAAGCCTTCCCAAATCACACAAGAGGATTTACTAGGTCGACTAGTACAAAATAGGGTAATCATTTCCAACCTAGTGGCTAGATTGAAAGCATCAGAACACCAACACCATGTAGAACTTGCCCAAGCCCTAGAAACAATGGTGAATAATGTTGACAAAGTTTCAAAACAAGTCAATTAATGGAATGTAGAACACAATATCTCATTGAGAGGGGGGGTCAATCAGTGATTTCAAAGAAACTCAGGTAGTGTGTGCAACTGGTAACAATGAGAATAATAACTATCATTCATACACAAAATACACACTACATAACACCGTTTATATGATAAAAACCCAATGTGGGAAAAACCTCGGTGAGAAATGTTGTTGGAGTCTACTGCTCCAATCCAGCCTCACAATGAAACTATTGGCATTTTGGATATGTTGATATGGTTTTGTCATTGATGTCAACACTTGTCATTGCTTGTCAACACTTATCAGCACTTGGAGATTTTGGTTATGTTCACCGGCAAGTCAGAGACTTATGCACAGTCACTGGTAATTGGTTCATAGATAGATTATATTGTTCACCAGCACTTGGAATGACTTGGAAACTACTTGGTTATGTCAAATACATTATTCGATCACTTGGTTTTGGCGATTTGGTTAATTGTTTATTCAGGTTTACATATTTTCTTTTACTGGCAAATAGGTCTAGGATAAGCACCGACAAACATATCTATTCTAGATTAGCACGACATGTTATGGAGATGATTTATTATTATTGTAATGCATTGAGCCAACATCATGCATTGAATATTGATTTATTTGTAATTGATTTTATTGTAATATCTTTTAGTGAGCTGACCTATTCAATTGGTCTTAGGTTATGGTATAAATGAAAGATCTCATTTGTGAGATTAAGAAGTAGATGCAAAAAGGATTGCAATAAGGTATATGCGAAAATAAGCAGAGACATACACGCAGACATTATTTGAAGGTTGAAGGAAGGATTTTGTGAAGGCAATTAGAACTAAACCAGTACTGAATCCAGCATATGAAGATGTTATTTTATGTAGTACATTATCATTGGATTTATCCATCCAATTGTAGTCAGTGTGACTCTAATTTTGTGATTGAGCAGTGAGCTCTAGGCAGTTGGCCTTTCTACATGTGCAGAATCCATATTGTACACACATACTTGTTACTACTTATCAAGTTGCCATTAGTTTTTGTATTCAAAGTCATACTTTATATTCTAGTCGATTAGCACTATTGAATCATGCAGTCTGTATAAACAGAGAAGTCGGTATGCACAGTCTAGTCGGTTATAGAAGAAAGCAGTCATAGAACACAGTATTCACCAAGCTATCTACCAAGTATCTTTTTATGGCTACCGAGTAGTAAAGTTGACACACTGAGTTGATATTCACCGAGTGAAACGTGTTACTAGATACATTGAACCTGGACATGCACATGAGAACATGTTACAAGATCGAGGCACATCTAACCGTTATTACATTGGAAATTGCACTAGAAGATTGTGTATGATTGTGAGGTCAATTTAACCAATGAAATATTTTGTTTAGTTATTCATTCGAGGAATCTTGTTTGTAAGATCAAAGCAATGAATTAGATCACTATTTTAAGAGATATATACAACATGAATTAAGAGAAAGGTGTGTGCATATATGTATGAAGGAGGACTATTACAAAGACACAGAGGTCACCGAGAAGGTTTTAAGAGAACAGTCAAAGAACAGAGTAAATAGAAGGGTTTACTGAGTTACTATATGAGTTACCGAGGTATGCTATAAGCAAGGTAATCTTATCCTGAGCACATAGAATCTGCTATAACATTTTAGATGTAAAGTTGCAGATGTTTGTAATGATTTTATTGTAATATTGTGAAGTTGAAAGAGAAACCTTTAACAGGGCAAAAGACTCTAACCAAGTCTATAAATTGTAAAGCCTCTAACCAAGTGCAGCATTCAGAATAAATGTTGTAAAATCCTTTAGCAAGGTAGATCTAATAGATCTTGTTACTCCTAATAGGGTAAGCTATTAGAAATAGCTAAATGTAGCTCTAATCGAGCATTCTTTATTATTGCAGTAGTGAAGTTGTGGGTGCCATCCCCACCGTAGTTTCTCTCTCTAACCAAGAGTTTCTGCATAACCAAAATTTATGTGTTATGGAGTGAATCATGTATGATTATTATCTATTTGTTTTAACTTTATTTTATGTTACTGCACTATTCTGTTTATGCATAATAGTAAGGTTATTATTAAAGAAAGGTTTTGAAGTACTAATTCACCCCTCCCCTCTCAGTACATTAGCTTTCCTTATTGGGCCTAACAATTGGTATCAGAGCTTGAATCTTGGAAAAGGGTTTAACTACCTAAAGAGAAAGATCTTATCAATGGAAGGCTATAAACAATCTCGAAGGATTGTGTATCTACAAGAAGAGCTGGATCATGCAAATCAAGTGATTGCAGACATGCAAAGGCAAATGCAAAAATCTCTGAAAGTAAGAAGAAGATTATTTGATGACTTGCAAGATTCTCAAGAGTTAGTGGAACAAATTGAGACATCATCTAAGAATAGTATATCTGAAGAGACTGAAGAAATGATTGGAGTATTGAAAGAAAAGAACAAAGCATTGGCTAATCAACTAAAAGCAATGAAAAGAGAACATGAACATTTTAGTACACAGATGACTAAAAACCTAGATGAATTGAGGATAGCAGAGGATAAAGCAAGAGATCTACAAAGAGAGAAACAACAACTTGAAGTCTTAGTATCTGATAAGAATGATGAAGTCATAAGGTTAACTGGGATTCAACAAAATATGACAGATCAACTAGGTTATGCACATCATGAAGCAATCCTAAAGAATGATGAAAATCAAGCATTAAAACTTGAAGTATCAAGGTTGACTGATGAACTTGGAACAGAGAAGAAATCCAAAGAAACAAATATGTTGGATGAGCAACTGAATACAAGAAGACCCAACAAAGATGCAGGACTTGGTTACAAAGGAAGAGAATCAACCGAGAAAGGAATTCATACTACCGAGAGAGGAGAATCATCAAAGCAAGCTGGAAACAGGAATAACATCAAAAGGAAGAAGCCTATTTGCTACTACTATGGAAATCAAGGTCATACTGCCAACATATGCTAGATTAGAAAAGGTAAGCAACCAAATTTCACTAAGTCCAATGGATATTGTTACAATTGCAATAAATATGGTCACACATCTAATCAATGTGGGACAAAGTCTATTAACAACTATCAGAAGGCAAAATTCAAAGGGTTTTGTAGAAACTGCAATAGATATGAACATAGTATCGAGAAGTGCTGGTCTAAGCAAAAGAACTACATGCGGTGTCCACAGCGAGCAAACACTAGAGGTTACCAAACTCACACAGATCCTTACCGACAATATGCAGCAGTACCATGGGATTACAATACAAGGATATGGTCTGAATGTTGTGGAAGATATGGACATATTAGTGCCAACTGTTTTATAAGGTTTGGAATGAACAATCGAAGATCATGGAGAAATCCTGGTATGGCATGTTTTCATTGTCACAAAGTTGGACATTTAGCTGGAGATTGTAGAGATCAATCTAGAAGAGACACTGAAGAGATAAAAGAAAAATTCAAGATGATATGAAAAAAGAAGGAAATCATGTCAGATGAAGAAAGAACCTTACCTACCGAGTTAGGTATACCTATTTCAAATTAATCAGAAAAGGTATGAAGGGACTGCATTCTCTAAAGGTTAAATCTTAACAGTTCCTATTCTATTATGTACAAAATTCAAAATCTACATAGTTAAGATGCATTAGTAAGTTTGAAATTCTATCAAAAGTACTTTACAGGAAACCTATCAAGTCGGTGTATACAGGAAGCCTATCAAGTCGGTTAATGAAGGAAATTTGGTTACTCGATTAAAACGAAAAAAAGGGAGTAAATCGGTTAAAGGTGAACCGAGTGTATTTAATGTTTTGACCTAACTCACACGAAGCCCGATAAGGTATTTTGTGTACTTAAAGGTATTTTCGTGGTCATTTTCATTCACCAAGTTTTCAAGAGAGCAGAGCAGAGCGAACCAAGGTGATCAAACTTCATTCAGAGCGAATTTCAAGGTATTTACATCAAATCTATTCACATTGTTAAGTTGGTTTCTGATCTTGTCAAATTGCTATTATCTACCGAGTGTGAAGCATCAGTCATTTGTAAACTATCAAACCCTAAGGATAGTTTGCTAAGATTTTACCTAAAACCTTCAATGGCGCCCAAGATCCAAGATCCCATAGTTGTCAAAAATGTGGAGAAGCCCTCGTTGAAGTACTCTTTGACTCCCAAAGTCACCTCTGAACTGGATGACAAAACTGCATTTTCACTCATCCCTGATCGAGTCTTGTTAGTCAAAGATGTTAGATTCTTCACCAAATGTCGTGTTGAAGAACTCAGTCATGTTGAGATTAGTGACACATATGATGAACTTTGTACCAATGGCAAAATGGATAGCAAGTTCGAGCATATCAAAATCAAGGGATTCACTAAAGCCCTAGCCTATCCCCGTGTGTTCAAACCCCACTGGGTTAAGTTTATTTTAAGCAGAGTTCATGATGATTTTATGTGGCTAGAGGAGCAACCATTCAAAATCACCAAGGAAATCATTCATGTGATCACCAGGTATCCTATCTATGATCATGTACAAGCACAGAAATGATATCACAGAAGGAGCTAATCAATCTAACTAGAGTAGAAACTGATTATCAAGGACTGAAATTAAACAATGTCACTGATGTAGAACTTAAGTTTGCAATTAGAGTAATTGGTTACTATTTCTTCCAATCAGCAAGGCAAAATAGTGTACCATGTGCCGCAGTTGACTTAGCCTATAAAATAGTGAAAAAGGGAATGAAAGTATATTTATGTTTGCTACTGAAAAACTTGTTTGAGAACCTGAACACAATAAGGAAGCCAAAGTAGAACAACTCAACAAACACACTGAAGTTTGGTTCACTTCTTGTATGCATGTTTTTCTACTTTGAGAAGTTCTTTCCCTCAATCGGTAAAGTAGTTTGGGAGCTACATCGACCTATCACCCATCAAATCAATGATTTTATCAAGAAAGTGGGAGATAGTTTTAATGATATCATGGATGACTATTTCAACAAATTTCAAGAGAAGATGCACAACATGTACCGGATTCCACCACAACAGGTAGAGAAATATAAGGATGATATATGTTTTGAGGTAGACACCGATTACTGTTATATGAATGTTGTTGAACCAAAGACTCAATATTTGCCACCAATGGGTTATGAGATTGACTATGATATAACACAACAGCAAATTGATTCCTATCTATTGTTGCCAAGGCATGCTACCGAACTAAGATATGGAACTTATGAAGAGGTGAAAGAAAAAGTAAAAATGAGCATTGTAGTACCCAAGGCTACAAGAAAAGCTACAAAAATGATAAAGGTTTTATCTGAGA
Organism: Cryptomeria japonica; assembly: GCF_030272615.1. Lineage (NCBI taxonomy): Eukaryota > Viridiplantae > Streptophyta > Pinopsida > Cupressales > Cupressaceae > Cryptomeria > Cryptomeria japonica. The sequence continues at coordinate 223,422,582 of NC_081414.1, read as the reverse complement.
AATTCAAAGATGAATCCTCCTCTACACCTATCAAAGGCACTCTTTCCATTACCGAAGAGGAATCAGAAGCTCAAGAGGCAGCAATAACATTAAGTACCAAGTTGCCTAAGGGTAAAGTTTTGAAAAGAAAGAAACAAAACATTTCAAAGGCCCTACCGACTCCACCAACAAAGAGACCTGACACTAGAGCATCAGTTGCATCATCGAGTAAGAAACAAAAGAGTGTTACTGCACCCAAGGTAACCAAGACCTACAAGAAATCTACTTGGAGACTCATTTTGGCAAAAGAGTCTAGTGATACAAAATCCGATGATGCAGACAAATTTTAGATTGTAAAAAGCAAAAAGGTAAACATTCATAGTGTTGAAATTTTTTGTGCCAATCTTAAAGAATATGGTGGATTTGCAGGATTTAGATATGTCAAGTATGAGACTAGGAATAATAATGAGAAGTGACAAATTGAAGAAGTTGTCATCTGCACACTTCTAAAGTTTTGGCTAGCTCCATTAGAACTGGTAAAGTCACTTCTGAGTGAATTATACTTACATATTGATAGCAGATGGAAATATGCAATGGACTCGGAGAAAAAAATAAGAGAAAGAAGTCTAGTCCATCTATTCCCTGATATGTCTGTGGCAGAAATTAAAGAACATTTGACAACATACAATTCTAAATTTCTTATCAAATAGAGAGCCTTAAAATTGATGAATGGGCTATACATTGATGTGGAAAATGAGACAAAAGCCAAGTGGCAGGAAATCTTCAAACTAAAGGATGTCGGTGAACAATCTCAAGTTGAAATTGTTGATGTCACTGAGCAAGATCCTGATGTCACCGAGCAAGGTCCTGATGCTACCAAGCAAGACCCGACTAACACTATTCAAATTGATGAAGATGTCATGGATGCAGAAGCACCGGAGTAGGAAATGATTGAAGACACTACCTATGCAAAACTTGTATCTAGTGAATCTGTCTTAGAACAAGTTCAGCCTTATCCGCCGGTCAAGCCACCTGTCTCCACCAAAGCTCCTAAGGATATAGAACAAGGCACTGAAGCTCACAAGTTTGAAGTAGCAGAAGATACAACTAAAGATCAGACATCTCAAGCACTATCAAGCACTACAAATGTAACAGCTGAGACCCCTAGTACAAAGACACCCAAGGACACTACAATAGCTACAGGAACCAACCAAAGTGTTGCACCTATCGAGCAACCTACCGAGGGTCAGCAAGCCTCACAAGCACTTGTCTCAGTTAAACCAATCAAAGGTAAAGAGAAGAAGGTGAGAAAGCATAGTTTCAAAGTTGATTTAACTAAACCGATAGTGTTGCCCAATGTGGATATCTCAAAATTAAAAGGGCAAGCAATTATTGATTTCGGTGAACTATGCAAAGCAAAGGCCGAACAGGAAAAACAATTGGCCATTCAAAAGAAGAATAAAGTACTATAGAAGGTAAAGACACTACTAACAGATATGCTACCTTCAGCAACAGTGTCAACCACTGCAGCCATCCACATTCAACTGGATGAACTCCTTACTCAAATAGAAACATCTGGAGTTGATGCATCTGAGTACTGGAGCAAGCTAAAATATAAAGAGCTTACTGCAAAGATGATAGAAGAGGTACAAAAAGCTCTCGCTATAGGAAAAGTAAAGCTTGTCAAATTCATTGTTGAGTTGTCCCCTCAACTCAAGCATATTCTTTATTTATTTCAGAAACTTTGTACATTTTCCTTATTCATTAAAGATATCAAGAATAAAACAGATGCAATTGAGAAAGAGATCACCGATCTCTCAGCTAAGTTGACCACCAAGCCTAATTCAGTTTAGAATTTTTATACTAAGCTTCAACAACTCATGGCTCAATAGTTAGAACTCAAAAATGAAGAGCATAAGATCAGGATGAATATAATGACCCTCCAGACATTATTCCTTCCTCATCTCTCATCAGTTCAAGAGCAGATTAACCGTGCTACATGCCTATCTACTACACAAGAGGGAAGCACTCTTGATGGCTTAATATCACTATTGGCTGATATTCAAGCACAAAATTCTCCAATGGAAAGTGTAAAGGATGCACTCTCAGTCGCACTCACCGATGCCCGGAACAAGTATAAATCTATTTTTGATCAGTTACCTCCCCCGGATGGAAATTAAGTTTTTGATGTTTGTCAAAAAAGGGGAGTAATACTACATAAGGGAAATAATATACTATATTTGGAGAGTGATACAGTTTTGGTAATATAGTTTTGAGTATTGTATATAGGGGAGTATACCATGCAGAGAAAGAAGAGCACACAAGCACAGAACAGAACCAAGCATGCAAAATATGAGTTATATATAGAATAATGATAAGGGGAGTATATCTGCATATACTATTTCATTGACTATTGTATATATTGTCAAGTGTAGTCATTTTGCAAAGTATATAGATTTTTGAGTTATGACTTTGAAAGTAGTTTTTGTCAAACATCTCAACTAATGTCAAAAGGGGAGATTGTTACTACTTATCAAGTTGCCATTAGTTTTTGTATTCAAAGTCATACTTTATATTCTAGTCGGTTAGCACTACCGAATCATGCATTCGGTATAAACAGAGAAGTCAGTATGCACAGTCTAGTTGGTTATAGAAGAAAGCAGTCATAGAATGCAGTATTCACTGAGCTGTCTACCAAGTATCTTTTCATGGCTACCGAGTAGTAAAGTTAACACACCGAGTTGATATTCACTGAGTGAAACGTGTTACCAGATACATTGAACCTAGACATGCATATGAAAACATGTTACAAGATCGAGGCACATCTAACCGTTATTACATTGAAAATTGCACTAGAAGATTGTGTATGATTGCGAGATCAATCTAACCAATCAAATATTTTGTTTAGTTATTCATTCGAGGAATCTTGTTTGTAAGATCGAAGCAATGAATTAGATCACCGTTTTAAGAGATCTATATATACAACATGAATTAAGAGCAATGTGTGTGCATATATGTATGAAGGAGGACTGTTACAGAGACACAGAGGTCACCAAGAAGGTTTTAAGAGAACAGTCCAAGAACAGAGTAAACAGAAGGGTTTACCAAGTTACTATATGAGTTACCGAGGTATTCTATAAGCAAGGTAATCTTATCCTGAGCACATAGAATTTGCTATAACATTTTAGATGTAAAGTTACAAATGTTTGTTATGATTTTATTGTAATATTGTGAGGTTGAAAGAGAAACCTTTAACAAGGTAAAATACTCTAACCAAGTCTATAAATTGTAAAGCCTCTAACTAGGTGCAGCATTCAGAATCAATGTTGTAAAATCCTTTAGCAAGGTAGATCTAACAGATCTTGTTACTCCTAACAAGGTAAGCTATCAGAAATAGCTAAAAGTAGCTCTAACTAAGCATTCTTTATTATTGCAGTAGTGAAGTTGTGGGTGCCATCCCCATCGTAGTTTTTCTTTCTAACCAAGAGTTTCTGCGTAACCAAAATATATGTGTTATGGAGTGAATCATGTATGATTGTTATCTATTTTTTTAACTTTATTTTATGTTACTGCACTATTCTATTTATACATAATAGTAAGGTTATTATTAAAGAAAGGTTTTGAAGTACTAATTCACCCCTCCCCTCTCAGTACATTAGCTTTCCTTATTGGACCTAACAATACTATCTGCAGTAGTATCATTTGATTGCGGGTAAGGCTTTCGACCGTGGTTTTTTCCCTTACAAGGTTTCCACATACAAACATTTGTGTTATGTGTTGTGGATGTTATTGTCTTTCTGTTTCATGCATTAATCTTTACCGGTATTGCAATTAACTATTAAGACTGTCTACCAGCATAAAGTTTCATTTACCGGTATTAAGCATTAAGTTTTGGTTAAGTTAATTTTGGTTGAATTTATTGGATAACTGATTCACCACCCCCCCCTCTCAGTTGTCTTTGGGACCTAACAATTCGTATTAGAGCCTAGTCCTTTTTTGCAGAAGTTTAACAGCTTGAGGAGATCCAATGTCTTCTAACTATTTTAGGAAGGACAGTCCAAAACTTTATGGAACTAACTATGACATATGGATGATCAGGATGGAGATACATTTAAATTGCATTGGAAAGGACATATGGGATGTTACAAAGAATGGCTATACTGCTCCTACTCAAGGTCAACCTATTCCACTTAACTTGGCTAAAGATGAGGAAAATGATTGCAAAGCAAGAGAAGCACTTTTGAGCGCATTGTCAGATCAACAAGTCATGGGATTGTCAGATAGATCTACTACTAAAGCTATTTGGGACAAATTAGAAACATTGAATGAAGGAGATTCCATAGTCAAAATTGCAAAATTTGAATGCTTCTGGGTCAGGTATGAAAATCTAAAAATGGAAGAAGAAGAAATAATTTATGCTTTTATGGAAAGAGTAAATGAAATTGTTTTGGGTATACAATGTTGTGGAGGAACCTTAAGTGAAGATGAGATTGTTTCTAAAGTTTTAAGAGCTTTGCCACCGGTATACAAAATGAAAGTTACTGCTATAAATGAATTGAGAACAATACCTAATGTATCAGTATCTAGAGACACCTTGGTTGGAAAACTTTCAGCTTTTGAGCTTGAGGAATTTGGTCCTATTACTACTATCAAGACAAACCTATCTTTCAAGGCATCATCATCAACTACAACATCATCATCATCTAATAAATCTGATTGGAAAGCCTTCTATGCAAGAGAACTTGAAGAAAGAAGGAGAGAAAATGAAGAACTTGAAGAACTTGAAGCACTATTTGCAAGGAAAATGCCTAAAGGTCCAATTGGAAATAAGTATGAAGGTAAAATACCCTTTAAATGTTTTAACTATAATAAGATTGGTCATATGGCTTCTAGATGTCCTGATAGACATGCAAGATTAAGAGAAGAAGCTAAAAGAACATATAAGTCTAACCTTTACTATCAGAAATACAAGTTTAAGAAGAATAGAGACAAATCTTGTTATTATGTTGATGAAGGAGTTACTGATGATTCTGATGAGGATCCGACAGACAATGGATGGGCTTTTATTGCTATAATAGATGATCAACTGGCACCTACTATTCAACCAGTACAGTAGGCCCTGGCAGCTAAAGTTGAAGATAAGGATGAATGGATTATTGATTCAGGATGATCACTTCATATGACTAGTGATAAGAGTAAATTCTTAACCTTTCAGGATTACAATGGAGGCCTAGTAAGATTTGGAGATGATAAAGCTTGTTTGATCAAAGGAAAAGACACTATATCTTTTGATGGTAAGCAGAATATTGATAATGTTTACTATGTTGAAGGTTTGAAGCATAATCTTCTAAGTGTTGGTCAATTAGTTGAGAAAGGATTTTAGTTACAATTCAAGAATGGTAAATGCAAAATCTTAAACAAAACTGGTTTGGAAATTGCAACCGGTAATCAGACTAGAGGAAATATATTTCATTTCAACAACAATGAGAAAGCATGTTTGATTGCACATATTGATGAAAGTTGGTTATGGCATAAGAGACATTGTCATGTAAATTTTGATTGCATTGTGAAAATCAATACTACTAAGGCGATAAGAGACTTACCTAAGATTGTTAAACCTCACAATCTGGTATGTAAGGAATGTCAATTTGGAAAACAAGTTAGAGAAACTTTCAAGAGTATTCCAGAGAAGTCTAACAATTTTCTTGATTTAATTTATACTAATTTATATGGTCCAGCAAGAACTAGAAGTATACAAGGTGATAGGTATTTTATGCTAATCATTGATGACTATTCTAGAATGTGTTGGGTTACTTTTCTTGGAGTTGTGGAAAGGAAAAAAAAAACTATCTTGGATGCAGCTAGAAGTATGATATCTGAAGCAAATCTACCTCATATATATTGGAGAGAAGCGGTCAATATAGATGTGTATACATTCAACAGAGTTCACATCAGAGGTGAAACCGGTAAGACCTCGCATGAACTATGGTAAGGCAGAGATTGTTTCTAATTATCATGGAAGTAAATGCTATATTAGAAGAGATGAGTATATTGGAAAATTTGATCCTAGAAGTGATGAAGGAATATTTCTTGGTTATTCATCTAAGAGCAAGGCACATAGATGTTTTAACAAGAGATTTCACAAAATTGTTGAGAGTGCAAATGTGAATATTGATGAACAGTTTAGAGGAAATTCAAGGTACACAGACTCTAAACCGGCAATAGAGATAATCACAAATGAACCAACTGTGAATACATCGGTACAAAATGGTAATCCAGTGACACTGGCATCATCCGGAGATTCAACAGTCACTGAAGAACGACAGCAAGTAAAAACACCCTGGTATGTAAGATTGAATCATTCTAAAGATCAGATAATTGGAAACAAATTTCAAGGAGTTATGACTAGAGGAAGATTAGAAAATGAGGAGGTATGTCTTATTTCTCAAATTGAACCTACATCAATATTGAGGCATGTGAAGATAAATATTGGATTAAAGCTATGGAAGATGAATTGGAACAAATTGAAAGGAATAACACTTGGTCATTAGTTGCCCGGCCTAAAGACAAAAATGTAATTGGAACTAAATGGATTTTTAGAAACAAACTTAATGAAGATGGCATGGTAATTAGAAACAAAGAAAGATTGATGTGTAAGGGATATTCAAAGAAAGAAGGAATTGATTACAATGAAACCTTTGCACTGGTAGCTAGAATTGAGGCAGCCAGACTTTTATTGGCTTTTGCAGCACACAAGAACTATAAAGTATATCAAATGGATGTTAAATGTGCATTTCTGAATGGAGATCTTGAAGAAGAAGATTATATTGAACAACTTGATGGATTTTATTTGACAGATAACAAAGACATGGTTTGTAGGTTAAGGAAAGTTTTATATGGATTTAAACAAGCTCCTAGAGCTTGGTATGCTAAATTGGACAAATATCTTTTGAAGGTTGGTTACACTAAAGGTAATGCTGATAGAAATCTATACTACAAAGTGACTAGTGATGACATCTTGGTTATTGAAGTTTTTGTTGATGATATAATCTTTGGAGGAGAAGATGCTTTGTGTAAAGATTTTTCTAACAAAATGCAGCAAGAATTTGAAATGTCTATGATTGGAGAGAAAATTATTTTTAGGATTGTAGATTTCATAGACTGATAAAGGTATATTCCTATGTCAATCTAAGTACTTGAAGGAATTACTAAAGAAATTTGGCATGGAAAACTGTAAACCGGTAAGCACACCTATGACTACAACTGATAAATTATCTTTGAAGGATGAATCTACACCTGTTAATCCGACTAGATACAAATCTATGATAGGAGGTTTACTGTATTTGACACAAACAAGACCTAATATTATGAATGTAGTATGTATTGTTTCAAGATTTCAGAGTAATCCTAAAGAAAATAATGAATCAGCAGTGAAAAGGATTTTTCGGTACAGGCACTACAAATCTTGGTTTATGGTATCCTAGAGATGAAAATTTTGACTTATGTGCATACACAGATGCTAATTGGGCAGGAAATGTGGATGATAGAAAAAGAACCACTGACAAAGCATTTTTTCTTGGCAGTAGACTAATTTCATGGTTGAGCAAGAAACAAAGTTGTACAAGTCTATCAACAACAGAATCAGAATATGTTGCAGCAGTAACTAATTGTACACAAGTATTATGGATCAAGCAAATGTTGAAGGACATAAAGGTAAAATGCAAGGAACCTATAACTATCTACTATGATAATATGGTAGCAATTGATATATCAAATAACCGAGTATTTCACTCTAAGACTAAACATGTTTCTATCAAATTCAATTTTCTAAAGGAGAATGTTGAAGCAAAAGAAGTGAAATTGGTTTATGTGAATACTAAAGAGCAGATTGCAGATATTTTTACAAAGCCTTTGCCTAAAGAAATATTTGAGTGTCTCAAAGAGCAACTTGGATTCCTACCCCCACCGGTAGAGACTTAGACAGTTGATGTTTGTCATCAATCGACAGAATTAATAGAGAAATCTTTTATTCTAGCTTTGATGAGGAGAGCTACTTCTCAGGGGGAGTAGTTGGTATAATAAGTTGGTATTTTGTATTTGGTTTTGTATTGCTTTAGCATTTGATGTCAAAGGGGGAGAGATTGATAAGGAAAAACACATTATCTTTTTCTTTTGGGAGAGATTATTCCTGGGGGGAGATATATTATGTATTTTTTATTTCTAGCTAATGATCTCTTTGGGAGATTGTTGGTTTTTGATTTTTGGCATTTCTGTTTTGGCATTTTGATGGTTTTTCCATCTTGTGTTGCCATCAATGCCAAAGGGAGAGATTGTTGGCTTTTTGGATATGTTGATATGGTTTTGTCATTGATGTCAACACTTGTCATCGCTTGTCAACACTTATCAGCACTTGGAGATTTTGGTTATGTTCACCGGCAAGTCAGAGACTTATACACAGCCATCGGTATTTGGTTCACCGGCAGATTATATTGTTCACCAGCACTTGGAATGACTTGGAAACTACTTGGTTATGTCAAAGACATTATTTGATCACTTGGTTTTGGTGATTTGGTTAATTGTTTATTTGGGTTTGCATATTTTCTTTTACCGACAAATAGGTCCAAGATAAGCACCGACAGACATATCTATTCCAAATCAGCACAAAACATTATGGAGATGATTTATTATTATTGTAAATGCATTGAGCCGACATCATGCATCAGATATTGATTTATTTGTAATTGATTTTATTATAATATCTTTTAGTGAGCTGACCTACTCAATTGGTCTTAGGTTATGGTATAAATGTAAGATCTCATTTGTGAGATTAAGAAGTAGATGTGAGAAGGATTGCAATAAGGTATATGCGAAAATAAGCAGAGCTATACACGCAGACATCATTTGAAGATTGAAGGAAGGATTTTAGGAAGGAAATCAAAACTAAACCGGTACTGAATCCACCATATGAAGATGCTATTTTATGTTTTACATTATCATTGGATTTAACCATCCAATTGTAGTCAGTGTGACTCTCATTTTGTGATTGAGCAGCAAGCTCTAGGCAACTGGCCTTTTTGCATGTGCAGAATCTATATTGTACACACATATTATCTGCAGTAGTATCATTTGATTGTGGGTAAGGCTTCCCACCGTGGTTTTTCCCCTTATAGGGTTTCCACATACAAACATTTGTGTTATGTGTTGTGGATGTTATTGTCTTTCTGTTTCATGCATTAATCTTTACTGGTATTGCAATTAACTGTTAAGACTGTCTATCGGCATAAAGTTTGGTTTACCGGTATTAAGCATTAAGTTTTGGGTAAGTTAATTTTGGTTGAATTTATTGGACAACTAATTCACCCCCCCCTCTTAGTTGTCTCCGGGACCTAACAGAAACAACAATATTACAAATATTTAGGGCACCAACCCAAGGAGCACCAACCCCTACACCAAGTACCAACTCAGTGATATAAAATGAAATAAAAGCTTATTACAATGAAAGCACCTTGCTACAAATGAGTTTTGTAACACCTATTCAACTTCTCACTACTAATTACACTTCTTCTTTGTCTAACCGGTTGCCAAATCGCTCTCTTTGATCCCTTACTTGTTAGCCTTTGCCTTTCCTAACTTCCTCTGATCCTTACTCTCCACTCTATCACTCTCTAATTCTTTTTCACTGGTTTGGACACTATCAGTTGAATGATTTATTAGATTATGTGACCGCTTACCAATTACCTTAACCTCGCCAGTTAAACCCTCTTATCGGTTCTCCTTTCAACACTTAGTCACTATGATCTTCTACATATTAAACATGGACTAATTCTTCTCTCACATTCACGCTCTGTACTTTTGTATCTAACATCATCATCTCTGATCTTTGATCTGCAAATTTATACTCGGGCTTTCTCGTCGAAACAAAGAATCAAACTTCGAGCCCTAGCGTTTTTCTTCACCAACCCAATCCATATCAAATATGATCTGATCTCTTCTCTGAGATGATAATCTACAACAAAATAAGACCACACCACCATATCTCGACCTTTTTGTACCTATTTACTAAATTTAGCAAACTGCAAATTGACCACAGACCCTACTACTTGTCAATCACAATAAATGATCTAGCAGTTTCCTTCTCCATGTCAACTAGTCAGCCAGACATCATGCTTTGATCATGACGTCAAAGGATCAAATATTTGTCCTTCAATCTGCCTTGAGCGGAAACCCTCTACATCTAATCCATGATTTTTGCAGTTGACATTAATGTCAACCTACTCATTACCAACCTTGCCAAAACACTCTTCACTGACTATTGTATGTTTGCCAACTGTATTCTACGTGGCATCTTTGTTGGTATCCACCTCAATTCACTGTGTTGGTTTGGGATCAGTCACTGACTAAAAATACACTACTGGTATTCTTTCCCTACCATTCATCCAATAACCGGTCAACCTTTGTATCATCTCTTCTCCGTTATGTCAGTTACTTCAAGATAACTTGGATTGCCCCTGGTTCTGTGTTCACACTCTATGTGATCCAACAATCATTCACTTTGTTGGTTTGTCTTTTTCTTGTTCATACATGCTCACTAGTGGACCTCCTTACCGGCAATAGTCTCCTATTTTTAAGATGGTAATCTTCATGACAAAATCATTCCAACAGTATCACACTAGCACATCTCAGTCTCCATATTGCATACCAATAGATATCTTCTGCTTGCATTTGCATATCGGGAATCTTGCATACTTCTTCATACCATACATACTAGTTAGCTATCCTTCTTCATAGATTTCATATCAATCAATTGTAAGTGTGTTCTCTGATTCACCAAACTTGTGTGATTTCAATTACAAGGTCATGCCAATGTTATGAACATGTATTCTAAACCCCAGCTCCTGGGTGTTCTCTAATTGTTCACACTAATCTTTAATACTTACTCACCAGTTATCATTCCATACCGGTTGACATCAATGACAGGACAATGCCAACAATCTCCCCCTTTGGCATTGATGTCAACACACAGAGTCTTCACTGTCAAACTGGTTCCTTCTCCCCCCTTGACAACAATGACAAAGGGCACAAATAGTATCCATTATCCACTATCATATCGGTTCCTTCTCCCCCATTCAATATCCACTATCTTGCTTCCTTTTTTCAGTGGAGCAGACCACATGACTCAGTATTTTCTCAAATAGGACAATCTCCCCCTTTTTAAAATATTCCCCTGTATCTAGCATATGGTTCAAGATATATAAATATGGTTGTGAACTTCTCATGAACTATAGATCTCCATACATATTTAAGTGCATGAAGCTGGTGACACAACTCCTAACTTGTGTCTTAGATATTCAAATGTTCTTACTGATAAAGGTTTGGTGAAGATATCGGCCACTTTCTCACCTGAAGGGACATATTCCACCTTAACTTCCCTCTCTTCAACCTTCTCCCTAAGAAAATGGTATTTGATGGAAATGTGCTTTGTCTTGGAGTGCATAACCGGGTTCTTTGATATGTTAATTACACTTGAATTGTCACACCAAATAGAAATAGGATCAATCATCTCTACTTGAATATCCTTGAGGCTCTTCTTCATCCATAACACCTAGGAACAACATGTAGTAGCAACAATATATTTTTCTTCAATATATGATAGGGAGATTGAATCTTGCTTCTTGTTGTGCCATGAAACCAACCAGTTACCTAAGAAGAATGAACCACCACTTGTGCTCTTCTAGTCATCAATGAATCATGCCCAATCAACATCAGTGTAGGCTTGTAAGGTGAATTATTCTTGCTTAGGGTACCATAGTCCATAATTGAGTGTTCCTTGCAGGTACCTGTAGATCCTTCTAACTGCATTCATATGTGACTGTTTAGGTCCTTCTTGAAATCTTGCCACTATGAACACTAACTGCACTATATCCAGTCTAGAAGCATTAAGATATAGCAAACTACCAATAATGGACATATATAAGGTCCGATCCACTACTGGTGACTCATCAACTTTGCTCACCTTGCATTCGGTCACCATGGGGGTACTTACCAGTTTGTTGTCTTCCATTTGAAACTTCTTCAACATATCTCTAACATACTTGGTTTGAGAGATAAATATACCTTTATCTTGCCATGAAATCTACAAACCAAGAAAATATGTCATCTCTTCAAGCATTGACATCTCAAACTTTGACTGCATTTGATTAGCAAATTCTTTGCATAGAGTGTCCTTGTTGCCTCCAAAAATTATGTCATCCACATATACAACCACAATAATCATGTGGTTTCCATCTTCTTTAATGTACAAATTACTATCTGCACTCCCTTTTCTAAAACCTTGCTCCTTTAGATATTTTTCTAACCTTGAGTACCATTCTCTTAGAGCCTGCTTCAAGCCATACAATGCTTTCTTTAACTGAAACACAAATTTTTCATCATTATGCAGCAGAAAACTTTCTAGTTGTTCCATGTATACTTCCTCTTCTGAATTTCCATCCAGGAAAGCAAATTTTACATCCATTTGATAGACCTTGTATCCCGTGTAGGTTGAAAAGGCTAGAAAAATTCTAATGGCCTCGAGTCTAGAAACTGGTACAAATGTTTCTTCAAAATTTATTCCCTCTACTTGAGAGTATCCTTTGCACACTAACCTTGCTTTATGTCAAACAATTTTGCCTTCTTCATTCATCTTGTTCCGGTAGACCCATTTTGTGCCAATAACATTCTTGTCTATCGATCTAGGAACTAATTCCTAAGTCTTATTCTTCTCAGTAAGTTGTAGTTCCTCTTCCATTGCAGCCATCTATTTCTCACTCTTGTTGGCCTCATTGAATGTCTTGGGTTCCATTTCAGTCATAAGGCATAAATTGACTTGTTCATTATTTCGGGCAAGTCTTCCTTTAGTCTACACACCATCATTCTTATTGCCTATAATCTACTCTTCTAGATGGTTCTTCTACACATACTAGTTAGGGGACTTGTTGGATGCTTCTTCTGGTTCACTATCAGATTGCACTTCATCTTCATCACCAGAATCATCATACAAGTTGACTTGAGCATATCTCCCTTTATGCAAATCTTCATCCACTCTTACATGCACACTCTCAATAACTCTTCTTAGTCTTTTATTATAGCATTTGTAGACCTTACTGTGAGTTGAGTAACCAAGTAAAATACCTTCATCACTCTTGGAATCAAAGCCACCTAAACCATTCTCATCTCTCTTAACGAAGCATTTACTTCCAAACACTTTTAAATACTTGATTGATGACTTCTAGTCATACCACAATTCATAAGGTGTCATCCTGTTGTTTGTTCTCAATTGAACCCAGTTCAAGGTATATACAGTAGTATGAACTACTTCCTTCCAATACATATCTGGTATGTTTACCTCATTTAGTATGGTTATTTCCATTTCCTTGACTGCCCTTTTTTCCTTTCTACAACACCATTTTTTTTTGGTGTCCTTGGGGCTGAATACTGTCTTTTGATTCCATGTCTCTCACAGTAATCTTCAAACTCATTAGATGTGAACTCTCCACCTTGATCAGATCTTAGATATTTCAATTTGCATCCACTTTCCCTTTCAACCATCTTCTGGAAAATCTTGAATCTTTCAAGTCCTTGAGACTTGTCATGTAAGAAAGTAACCCATGTCATTCTTGAAAAATCATCAATGAGGAGAATGAAGTAGCTTTCACCAGTTAGTGTTCTTGTCCTGGTTGGTCCACATTGATTTGTATCCACAATTTCTAAGGGCCTTGAAGTATTATTTTCTTTGGTCTTGAAATTCACCTTAGTCTGCTTTTCTTCTTACACATTCATCACAAAATGTGCTTACCGGTTTGACGATCTTTGGTATGTGTCCCACATAGCCTTTCTTGCTCACTTTGACTAGATTGTCAATGTTTGTGTCCTAATCTTCTGTGCCACATCCAACTCTCATCCACTTGTTCCAACATGCATTGAGACTCAAAGCATTCCTTCAAACTGTACACATTTTCATCTATCCTTTTTCCTTCTGCAAGAATCTGACCATTACTCTCTTTTCTTATTTGGCAATTGATAAAGTCAAAAGTGAATTTATATTCTTTATCACACATATGACTCACACTTAGAAAATTGTGCTTTATACCTTCTACATAGTATACATCATGTTCCTTCAATTTTTCATCTATATTCAGGGTCCCTTTTCCTTTTATCTTGATGGAGGAGTTGTCTCCAAACCTTACTCAACCTCCATTCCAATCTTCAAACTTAATAAATTTCTTTTTGTCTCTGGTCATGTGATTGGAACATCCATTGTCAACTACCTATAAAATTCTTCTTTCTGCATGCAGGGCAATCTGCATAGTCATACCTTATTATGCTTTATTATTGTCCTTCTCAACCCAAACTAGTTTGGCTTCTTTCTTCTTGTATGTTGCAAATTCATGCTCTGGTATTGCTACCAGTTTCTAATCTGGTACTGACCTTTCTTGCTTGGTTTTCCTGAGTTTGCAGTGCTTTGCAATGTGACCAAAATTTTGACAATGATATAATTTCACATTGACATTGAAAGATGAACCTATAAAACTATTGTAGGATACCAATTGACTTCTCCTACATTCAAAAATCCTATAACCAAAACTATTACACTGATAAAAAGTAACATTCATCTCCCAGAGTGTAGCAAATGAGTTTCTACTTTCAAAATTAGCAAGGGGTTTATTCATCAAACTACAATCAACAATTACATGTCCAAACTTATTACACTAGTAACAATAACCATGAAATTTGGGTACATATTGTATACACATAAAATTGGCTATGAGCAATTAAATAAATATTTAATATTTATTCTTTATTAAATAGTTAATTTGAAAAGATTAATTTATTTAATTCATACTATATCCTTCTATTAATTAATTCATTCATCTTTTCTTCTAATTAATTAATTAAATATATAATATTTAATTATCTTTCTATCTTCTATCCTATAGTCTTGAATATTAAATAGTTTCTTAATTATTTAATCCCTTTTCCAACTCACCTTTCCATTTCCACATCACTTCCTCCTTGTCAGCTCATCTCTTATATGGAAAAATTAATTCAACAAAATTAAATTAAATAAATCATTTATTAGCCACTTATCTCCAACCTCCAAATAAATGAAAATTGTGTATGTACACATATTTCTCCAACTTTCTTCTATATTCTCTCCAACCTTCCTACATCTTTGGAGGAAGTTGAGTCCACTTGTCCTCTCATCCCTACATCTTCTCCAACTATCCTATATCCTCTCAAGTCTTGAACTTAGTCAAGGTGAGATGAGTGACACTTGTCTTCTCCTTCCCTCTTTCTCTCCATCTTGTAGGTGTAGGAGGAACATCTTTCCCCTTTCTCTCTCACATCTCAACCTCTTGCTCATAGCCATCCAATCTGCAAAATTTGATCATGACCGTTGATCTCTACCACATCATCTTTTGTACTCAATAATCTATAAAAAGAGGTCTCCTAAGCCATTTTGGAACTAATAGTCTAATACCTAATCATATAGTCATTCTAGGAGTCTTTATCTTGCATTCGTGACTTTGAGTTTGAAGCAATTAACAAGTTTAGAATCATTTTCATAGCTTGATATCATGTTAGTTTAGATCATTTTTCATATGCATATCATAGTATTGGTTAACTATCAGTCCATTCTTCATATGCCATCTTGGAAGCTACCAATGCTTGTCTTAGAGCAAATTACCTGCAACCAAGAACAGTGGAGTTAGGACATAATGAGGTGTAAACCATGAAAGGTATAACTTTGTTTATTTTGCTTATTTCATGTTACTTCATTGGTTGAAGTTAAATATTTCATGTAGCTTTATTTTATATTGCATGATGGACTAACAAGTTTCAGGTCATCTATTTGGAGTTCAACTTTAGCCTCAACACATACCAATCTTGTTGTTGTGGACTGGCAGACCTTTATCTCACCAAATGTCTTCTTTTTATGATATTGATCCTAGTGAACCCTTCATCATCAATCTTGAACCTACCTTTGTGACTTGCATTCCAGTATGTAGTGTGATCCTTCCAGTACTGAGCATTTTGGTATGTACTGAGAATTTAGGTTAGCGCTTTTCTCTATGAATTCATGCATTTAGTTTTGAAAGCAACACTTTTGTTTCCCAGGATAGCGCTTTTGCCTTTATGTTATCGCTTTTGCTGTTTTAGCGCTTTTCATCTGACAGTGCTGAAATTTTTGAATTTTTGCAATCTGAAAGCTAACAATCTTTGCAGGTCTGAATGTCCAAGACTTTAAATTTTGCAAACTACTAACATTTGTGTGTGCAGAGTTATTTTAAAGAAAATTTCATGCATTTCCACACATCTAGTAAATTAGGAGTATTTTGGAGTGTAAAACATCATATCTTGCTCATCTAGCTTAACTAGGATGGATAACCAACAACATGCAACTTGCATTTGAGTGACTTCTTTAAATTAGTTGCACATAGATTCTAGAAGGTTAAAATAAACTTGTGTATTTTGTGCTTGATAAAGTAGTAGGCGAGTATGCTCTCACCCTCATATGATGATACAAAAACCAAACCTACTTTCTTTATGTGTAACCTTTAGAGGGCTTGCCTTCCTGAGCTGCCTTGAGGGGGCCAGTGAGAGGGGAATAACCCAAGTGGAAATGGGCTAAAGCCAATCTCTTCCCATCCACTCTAAATAAATCATGTTTGCGATGAAATTCATGACAACATGTGCTGATTAGTTCATACCAACACTATGTTTCTCCATAAACCCTATGGAGTGTAACCTCTATAGGCTTGGAACCTTCTGTATTTTTAGAGTGTAAAGTGCCGCATGTATGGCCACATGATCATAAGCCCTTACAAAAAACCACTTGTACTAGTTGCCAAAATCCTTCTAATTATTGTTGTAGGAGGCTGGATCTTTGAAGTGGCTCACACACATACAGTTCTTAGTAGAGATATGAAGTTTACCATGGGGAGTTTTCATGGAAATTGGTTCTTGGCTGCCCCAGAGAAGTGAGTGTCGAGGGTGGAGCCAGTGGGGTCAAGCATATAAATATCCACTTTGAATAGTGTAGCCTCGAGGGAATCCCCATGTGAGTTTCAACAATTATTGTCTCGGCCTACCATAAGATTTGTGCTTGCTTGTGCATTTCTATTTTTTGAATATTGTGTCTTTTGTGTCTGCACAATGTTCTCAATATGGTCAAAAACATGAAAAAATATCATTTTGAAATGAGCAAAAATCTGACAACTTGCTGGGAAAATTGAAAAATTTATGTAACACAGTCAGAATCATGCATTTACCTCATAGAACAATGCTTTTAAACAGTAAAACAACACTTTTGAGTAGTAAGATAGCACTTTTGAGCAATAGTCCAGTGCTTTTGTCTTATAGGCTAGCGCATTTGTTCATTAGGTTATCACTTTTGCCTGTAAAACAACGCTTTTGTTCCATAAGAGATCTTGCTTTTGCATACACACAACAATGCTTTTAAATAGCAGAACATTGCTTTTGTCCCTTAAGTTGGCACATTTGATCAATAGGTTAGTGCAACTGTTGTGCATTTACAACATAGGGTACTTTTGCATATCAAATTAAAATTCCAAGACCAGTTTCAAATATCCTT
Source organism: Cryptomeria japonica (assembly GCF_030272615.1). Classification (NCBI taxonomy): domain Eukaryota; kingdom Viridiplantae; phylum Streptophyta; class Pinopsida; order Cupressales; family Cupressaceae; genus Cryptomeria; species Cryptomeria japonica. Next base: position 223,404,968 of record NC_081414.1, on the reverse strand, counting down.
TTTCAAGTATAACTATCTTTAATTATCATAGACCTTCAAACTAGTCCAATAATTGGGTTATCAATCTAATAGGTTATTTCCAAAGGCTTCATAAGCATAAAATTCTCAAACAAGTTAGTGATTCAACTATCTCAAGTGCAAAAAAATCAACACATCAACGATATATCAGTTTTTCATTAGGATACATCAAATCCTTTATCATGAAACTTGATCATATCAACCTTTGTTCATTATCTCGGATATATCGTTCCTATTTTTGAACCTAGGTTATATCAAAATCAAAATTGCACTCACATTGGAATCAAACAAACTTGTAAACTATCATATGCTTATATGACTTTCAAATATCGCCTTAAGAAGAGAAAATCTAGTTACAAGGCTACTTTGAAGAGGATAAGATTTTTGTATATCAATCGCAACATCTTGTTAAAACATAGGACATTCCTACACCGTTTTCATCACTATTTACGTGGTTACAGAACAGAATTTGACGGAAAACTTTTACAAGGACGTGCTTTTCAACAAAGAGATGCTTTATCACAACACACTAATAACAGTGATAAAATTAATAAAGCGTATCTTCCTAAGCAAATAATCACTTATTGAGTTACATCAAGAAAGTCAAAACTTGAGAAATTTTAAAAATTATCACATGTCGGTTTGGACTAGGGCTCAACACAAACAGTTCAAAAGACAACAAAAATAAATGGAAGAAGAAGACCCAATGTTTCATCAATTTGGATACACTGATGTTGATGAGGAAGTAGTTAATAACACCATTAGGGACCTTGAACAAGATGATAAATTTGACAAACTAATGAAAAATTTATTGGGAAAACAAAAGGAGAAATACCTTTTAATGTTGGCAAAATCAGGAGCTAAATTACCACAAGACTTCAACATAGAAAGCTTGAAACAAGATGCAGGAACAAGTAACAATCAAAATACTGATGATCTTAACAACGGGGATGTAAACTGAGTAAATCATGAGGAAATAAGAAGAGATAGAACAAGAAGAGATCATGATGGTGAAAGAAACCAAGGTGAAGCAAGGAGAGAGCGTGGTGACAAAATAACTTATGAGGATACAAGGAGAACCCATCTTGATAATCCTTTGTTAAATCTTTCTCAACAAATACAAACTCTACAACAACAAATACAAGCTATGCAGAATGGAACAAGTTCTAAGAAATACTCAATAGAAGACATTTGTCCATATCCTTTTGAAAAGAGCTTGAATATGATACCATTCCCACAATATTGTGAAATCCCTAAGTATGATATAATACGATGGAAAATCTGATCCTAGAAATCATATTAGGGAATTGTGCACTATGAGTATGGAGTTTGCACATGATGAAACCTACTTGATGTGATTATTCCCTAGAATCTTAAGTGGACAATCAATGGAATGGTTCTCAAGACTATTGGCATTTGGCATTATAACAGACAATGGGAGATTGTTGGCATTTCAATAAGGATATTGAGAAGGTTGATGATGATTATGGATATAACTGATTAAGGATGTTTACTGTCTTGATATTATTATTTTGTCATTGATGTCAAGAAATTGATTTTCTAATTCAGTATGATGTTGCCATATCTTGAGAAGTATGATTTGAAGAGTATAAAGATGTCGGTAAAAGACACAGAAAGAATATGATGAATAAGGGGATGAATAAGGTATTCAATGGACAACTATTACCAAGTCAGACAATTATGAGATCATGATGTTTAGATTGTTTTAACATCATACATATGTTGTAAATTGTAAGGTTAATACTACACTATGTTACCAAGCAAAGAACCTAGTTGGTAAACCCTAAGGAACCTAGTCGGTAAACCCTAAGGTTATTGCTATCAGTTAATGAAGGCAGAATGTCTACCGAGTGAAGTTTAGTATTTACCAAGTTGTTACTGAGTTGTAACCAAGCTATAACATAATACATTAAATGGTTACATACATTATTTAATGAAGGAAGCTGATGAGCTAGAACTGATTAAATGATTGGTATGTCGTGCATGAAGTTTGTTAATGAATCTATGGCAAAGGAAAATCAGCATGAAGATCTACAGCTTAGATTGAACTGCAATACCCTAGCACAAGTTCCAAGAAATGTATGCAAGTTCCAAGGTAGGGTAAAATATTTTCAGATCGAAGGATACATTGAACCTGGTCAAAGTTTGAAGATCTAATGGCTATGATTGATCATGGGAAATGTGATCCAAGGAGATTAAGCGGTTAGCTAATTGTTTATAAATAGGGAACTATTGATAAACAATGTATGTGGGCAAATGTATGCACAGGGATGCTACATAGTGATTACCGAGCACATAAGCTTGAAGACCTATTTGAATAATAGAGTATAGAAACCCAGCAGATGGACAAGATTAGTTCTATGTCTAGATTGTATTGAGCAAATAAGAATCTGCTTTAGCATTTTAGATGTGAAGTTGCAGATAGATTTTTATTACTGTTATTTTGTGAAAGTGACAAAAAATCTCTTAATCGAGTGGACTTAACAATCTTATTTGTAAAACCCTCTAGCAAGGTGACATTTTGATTGAGTGTTTGAAATCCTTTAACAAGGTCACTTCTAACAAGGTGAAGATCCTAACAGATCTGAGGGAAATCCCTTAACCGGGTCACATCTAGCAATGTGTTTGTAATCTTTAACGGGATTTTCTTTTAACCGAGCATACTCTAGAAGAGTATATTTCTTAGTGGGTCCGAAATCCCACAGTGGTTTTTCCCTATTTGGGTTTCCACATTAAATCTAGTGTTATGAGGTTTATGATGTTTATATGCTTTTGAGTTTGCATGTTTAACAGTTTTGGTTATATTACTGAAGTATATGTTACCGAGGTTGAATCTGATGTTTTTATGGAAGATTAAGTTTGTATGATTCACCCCCCCCCCCTCTCATCTTGTTGGCTATTGGATCTGTACTTACATTAAGTATCAGAACTATCAATTGGTATCAGAGCTTTGGACTCTGGAAAAAAAGTTTAAAGGTACTTGAGGCAAAGATCCAAAGATGTATAAGAGGGATGCACCGAAGCTGAACAAGTCAAGTTTCTCTACATGGTAGAAAAGGATGAAGTTGCACCTATCAGGAGTTGGATAATATGTTGTATATTATATGGAGAATGATTTCATCACACCGAGCACCTATCCATTGACAATGGAAGAGATAAAGGCAAAACAAGAACATATCCAAGCAATGATTGAAATAACATCCACAATAACCAACTCAAAGTTTAATGATCTAGTAGGCTACAATGATACAAAGGCTATGTGGGGTAAGCTCATATCAGTATATGGAGGAGATGAACATGTTCAAAGAGAAAAAGTAGATAGTCTAAGAGGACAACTTGAATCTATGAGGATGAATGAAGGTGAGAACATAACTCAGTACAGTACAAGACTAAAGGAGATTGTCAATCAAATCAAAGGAGCAGGTGGAACTATTGAAGAAAAGGATATAACAAGTAAGTTGTTAAGAACCCTTCTACCGGCTTATGCAATCAGAGTCTCTGCAATCAATGAATTGAGGTCTATACCTAATATGCCAGTTTCTTTAGATGCTACTATTGGTAAGATACATGCATTTGAGTTAAGTAACTTTGATAACAGTGGATCTTCGGTAAATAAAGTTGAATCTGCATTTAGTTCTTTTCATCTTGATGAATCTAATGATTACAATGAAAGAAAGTATAAGTACTATGAAGGAGATCATAGTGGAGCAAGTGAAAGATTTCGTAAGAACATGGAAGAAGTACACAAACTGTATGAGGAAATCAAAAAGCAGGAAGAGTTTGAAGCACTATTAGCTAGAAGGTTACCGAGAGGCAAAGGTAAGTATAAAGGAAAACTACCTTTGAAATGTTTCAATTGTGATAAAATAGGACATATGGCTTCTAACTGTCCTAACAAAGAATCTACTGAAAAGAGAGATTACCGAGATGACAGACAAAAAGACAATCATTACAAAGGACACCGAGACTTTAGAAGAAGAGATAGAAAGACATGCTTAATAGCTGATGAGGAATCCAATGATGATAAATAAGATGAAATTGATACAAAGGAAGTAGTTTATGTGGCTATCAAAGATGGATCAGATGAAGAAAGGTATGAAGAAAAATCCCTAATATCTCATGTAAATACTAATGATTCTTGGATCATAGATAGTGGATGCTCACATCATATGATAGGAGATAAACACAAGTTTGTTATGTTAGAAGATTATGATGGAGGCTATGTAAGATTTGGTAATGATGCACCATGTCCAGTAAGAGGTAAAGGATCTAGAATACTTCTTGACAATGCAAGATGCAATGATGTTTATTGGGTTTAAGGTTTGAAATACAATTTGAGTGTAGCACAGCTAAATAATATAGGTTACCGAATAGAATTTCAGAAAGGAATTGTCAAAGTTCATGACAAGAATGGAAAGTTAGCTACTACTGGGACACAAACAAAAGGTAACACATTTTACCTTGACTCAACTTGGAACAAGTGTTTGTACGCAAAGATAGATGATACCTGGTTATGGTATAAAAGGTTTTGTCATGTAAATTTTGATAATCTGATCAAAATAAGTAAGAAGCACCAAGTAAGAGGTATACCGAGTCTTGAAAAACCTGAGAATGCTATGTGTTGAGGATGCCAGATGGGTAAGATGACAAGATCAAGATTTACAAGTAAGTCTCACACTTCTAAGGGAATTTTAGATCTTGTACACACTGGTCTTTGTGGTCCTATGAAAGTTCAAAGTTATTATGATGATAAATATTTCATATTATTTGTGGATGATTACTCAAGGATGATGTCAGTAATGTTCTTAAAAGAAAAATTAGAAGCTTTTCAAATGTTTAAATGGTACAAGGCAAGAGTTGAAAATGAAACAGGAAGACAACTGAAATGTCTTAGATCAAATAGAGGAGGAGAATTCACATCTGATGAGTTCAACTTATTCTGCAATGATCATGGTATTAAAAGACAAGTCTCTCCACTGAGAACTCCACAGTAGAATGGAATAGCTAAGAGAAGAAACAGATCTATTGTGGATTGTACCAGAACCCTGATGATTGAAAAGAAAGTGCCACAAACATTTTAAAGAGAAGCAATAAGCACGGCAGTTTACACCCTGAACCGAGTACAACTGAAGAAAGGTACTTTGAAGACACCATATGAAATCTGGTATGACAAGAAACCTAATGTAAGTTATTTTAAAATCTTTGGAAGTAGATACTATGTACACAAAGACTATAGAAATGACAAGTTTGATTAGAAAAGTGAATAAGGAACATTTCGAGGTTATTCTCCTAGAAGCAAAGCATTTAAATGTCTGATCAAATCATCTAACAAAATAGTAGAAAGTGAAAATGTGAAAATTGATGAATTTGTAGAAAGAAATGATGAAGGAAATTCCAAAGAACTAGAAGATTATGATGAATTTGTCTATGTTCAACCGACAAGTCCTACCGAGAAAACTGTTGAAGAAAATGAAGAGAATATCTAGTTACCAAGTGATGAAGAAGATCATACAGAGCCTACCGAGCCTGTATTAGCCAAGTATGTCAGAAGACATCATGCACCAAGTCAGATTATAGGAGATAAGGATGATCCAGTGATGACATGGAACAAACTAAGACAGAACACATGTCTGACATCTGAATTTGAATCGAGAATAGTGAAAGAGGCATTTAACAGTGAAGATTGGATAAATGCTATGACAAAAGAGATTGATCAAATCAAGAATAATGACACATGGACACTAATCCCAAGACCAAAGGACAAAAATGTAATTGGTACAAAGTGGATTTTCAGAAACAAGCTAAATGAAAAAAGAGAGGTCATTCGAAATAAAGCAAGACTAGTTTGCAAAGGTTATGCTCAAGAAGAAGGAATTGATTATGGTGAAACTTTTGCACCTGTGGCTAGACTTGGAGGAGTAAGAACATTGTTGGCATATGTTGCTTTCAAAAACTTCAAGGTATATCAAATGGATGTCAAATCTACATTTCTGAATGGAATATTAGAAGAAGAAGTTTTTATTGAACAACTTGAAGGATTTGTTGAAGATAATAATACATATCATGTATGTAAATTGAACAAAGCATTATATGGTTTGAAACAAGCACCTAGAGCATGGTATGAAAGATTGCACTCTTATTTGATTAAGATTGGTTTTATAAGGACAAGTGAGAATAGCAATATGTACATGAAGAAAGATGAAAATGGAATACTGATCTCAGCCATATTTGTTGATGATATTATATTTTGTGGAAATGACTCTTTATGCAAGAACTTTGGAAATGAAATGAGAAAAGAATTTGAGATGTCATTAATCACTGAGATAAATTATTTTATAGGTTTACAAATATTGCAAATGAAAAATGAGATTTTCATTACTCAATCCAAGTACATAAAGGAAATCTTGAAGAAATTTGGAATGGAGCATTCAAAACCAGTAAGTACTCCTATGACTACCAACTGTAAACTATCAAAGAATGATGAATCTGCATCTGTTGATGAGACACTTTATCGATCCATGATTGGAAAGCTACAATATGTTGTTCACAGCAGACCAGACATAACACATGCAGTAGGTATAGTCACAAGATTCTCTGTAGATCCTAAGGAAACACACATGACAACAATCAAAAGAATTTTTAGATACTTGAAAGGCACAGAGGATTATGGCTTAGTATATCAGAAAGGAAATGATTTTGATTTAAAAGTTTATACTGATGCTGATTGGGCAGGCAACATTGATGACAGAAAAATCACAAGTGTAGGAGCTTTCTTTTTAGGAGAAAGACTAGTGAGTTGGCTTAGCAAGAAACAATGATGTGTTTCACAGTCAACAGCATAAGCTAAATACATTGCTGCAGCATTGAATTGTACCAACATTGCATGGATCAAACAACTATCGAAAGGTATAAATGAGAAAGTTACCAAGCCAGTAACTATATTCTGTGAGAATACTAGTGCCATTAACATTTCAAAGAATCTTGTTATGCACTCTAAGACAAAGCACATCTCTATAAAATATCATTATCTTAGAGAAGAAGCTCAAGAGAAGAAAGTGGTGTTGTAATATGTTAGCACAAAGGAACAAATAGTAGATATATTCACCAAGCCACTACCAAGGGACACTTTTGAATATCTCAAAAGTAAGTTAGGGGTCCTACCCCTATCTTCTACTCACTAACTGAGTTCGGTGAAAGCATCAATTTAATGACTCTATCGAATATCTTTTAAGAGTTGATGCTGATTTACACACTTTAGGATATTTTCTAAAGGTGTGCAGGAAATAAAATAGGAAATAATGTAGGATACAATATAGGGAACAAGAATTGAAGACAAAATGCTCTGACCGAGACTAAGTTGATACACAACAGTAGGAATTCACTTCATACAAGAAGAAATTATGTTTTAGTTTTTTACTTTTTGGCATTGTTGTCAAAGGGGGAGAAGACTGATTATTAAAAAGACTGAAACTGAAGGAGAGAAGACTGGAGAAAAGAGGAGAAGTCTAATGTATGGGGGAGAATTCTGATGACAGCAAGAGAGCATTTCAGCATTTCAGAATCATAGCAATCCAAATCTTTTTAAGGTCAAATCAATTGGTTTTGCCATCAATGCCAAAGGGGGAGATTGTTGGCATTTCAATAAGGATATTGAGAAGGTTGTTGATGATTATGGATATAACTGATTAAGGATGTTTACTATCCTAATATTATTATTTTGTCATTGATGTCAAGAAATTTATTTTCTAATTCAGTATGATGTTGCCATATCTTGAGAAGTATGATTTGAAGAGTATAAAGATGTCGGTAAAAGACACAGAAAGAATATGATGAATAAGGGGATGAATAAGGTATTCAATGGGCAACTATTATCGAGTCAGACAATGATGAGATCATGATGTTTAGATTGTTTTAACATCATACATATGTTGTAAATTGTAAGGTTAATACTATAATATGTTATCGAGCAAAGAACCTAGTCGGTAAACCCTAAGGTTATCGCTATCGGTTAATGAAGGTAGAATGTCTACCAAGTGAAGTTTAGTATTTATCGAGCTGTTACCAAGTTGTAACTGAGCTATAACAGAATACATTAAATGCTTACATGCATTATTTAATGAAGGAAGCTGATGAGCTGGAATTGATTAAATGATTGGTATGTCGTGCATGAAGTTTGTTAATGAATCTATGGCAAAGAAAAATCAGCATGAAGATCTATAGCTTAGATTGAATCGCAATACCCTAGCACAAGTTCCAAGAAATGTATGCAAGTTCCAAGACAGGGTAAAACATTTTCAGATCGAAGGATACATTGAACCTAATCAAAGTTTGAAGATCTTATGGCTATGATTGATCATGGGAAATGTGATCAAGGAGATTAAGCGGTTAGCTAATTGTTTGTAAATAGGGAACTATTGATAAATAGTGTATGCGAGAAAATGTATGCACCGAGCATAGAAGCTTGAAGACCTGTTTGAATAACAGAGTATAGAAGCCCAACAGATGGACAAGATTAGTTCTATGTCTAGATTGTATTGAACAAATAAGAATCTTCTTTAGCATTTTAGATGTGAAGTTGCAGATAGATTTTTATTACTGTTATTTTATGAAAGTGATAGAAAATCTCTTAACCGAGTGGACTTAACAATCTTATTTGTAAAACCCTCTAGCAAGGTGACATTCTGATTGAGTGTTTGAAATCCTTTAACAAGGTCACTTCTAACAAGGTGAAGATCCTAACAGATCTGAGGGAAATCCCTTAACTAGGTCACATCTAGCAATGTGTTTGTAATCTTTAACAGGATTTGCTTTTAATTGAGCATACTCTAGAAGAGTATATTTCTTAGTGGGTCCAAAATCCCACAGTGGTTTTTCCCTATTTGGGTTTCCACGTTAAATCTGGTGTTATGAGGTTTATGATGTTTATATGCTTTTGAGTTTGCATGTTTAGCAGTTTTGGTTATATTACTGAAGTATATGTTGTTGACATTTTTTATGTTTATGTTGTGATTTTCATTGATGGACACACGCTTATATTGAGATCCCCTTTATATATATGAGCTAGAGCTCAATTGGTATTTGTTCCAACCGGTATGTTGTATTCTAGTCTTTAAACTATTGGTGATTTTGCAGAATGTGTTTCCCGGTCTGAAGCGGCATGTCAACCCCAAGCAGTTCATAGATCTCAAATGATATGAGGGAGCAAAGTGGCATAACACATTCTTACTAGTCTTCATTTTTGTCAAATCGACAACCGGTACTTTTTATGAACTAGTAATACTCTGTGATGAGTTACCAACCGGCATTTTGTGATGAGTTACCAATCCACCGATTGATTGACGGTGCTGACACACTGATGGTGATTTTTGTGTCGTGTTACTAAGTATGTCTAGATTCATTGAACCTAGGAAATTGTAATGTAATCCTATTGGACCGACATGAAATCAAATTCCTTTAAAAGGACATCATGTCTAGGGTTTTAGAAGCTATTGTTGAAAGGGTTTATGTTGTGACTAGGGTTTAAGGTGGTTGTTAATTTGTTGTAATAGCGATCTTATCTGAGAAGATCAAGTTGTAACTGAGAGAGAGATAGAGAAGACTGAAGTTGCTGGAATGCATTAGCAGTGAGCTATATTGGATCTAACCAAACAGTTTGTGCTATTAGATAGATCATACACTTGTTGATTACTCACATCTTTGAGAAGTTTGTAGCCCTTAACCGGGTAGGCCCAAACACCTATTGTAAAATCCTCTAACAAGGTGGTTCACTTCTGTGAATCTAAAATCCTCTAACAAGGTAGTCTTTAATCGGACTTATCTCCTAACAGAGATTGAGATTCCTAACAGGATCTGTTCTGGTGAAGAACATTGTAAGACCTTAACCAGTCTGACCTTAATCGGTCTGGTTTCTATTATGCAAATAGTGACTTGTGAGTTCCATCTCACCATGGTTTTTCCCATTTGGGTTTCCACATCAAATATTCTATGTTATGGTTGTATTGCTATTGTGGGTGAATGCTTTGCTTGCATTTTGGTTTGCATTTGTGATAACCGGTCTATCTGTTAAGTTGTTTTACCAGTTTATCTTCAGACTATTTAAGTGTTTAAATACAGAGTTTTTTGGCATACTAATTCACCCCCCCTTCTAGTATTCATCAATTGGTATCAGAGCCTACCTTTCTATAAGTTTAACCACTTGGAAAGAGATATGGCGGAATACATCTTGAAGGAACTTGCTCAACGACTCACTTAGTTTGAGCAAGCCTATGATGATCTTATGGTCAAATACAAGGCATCTCAAGATAAAAGAAGAGAACATGTAGAGAAGCTGATGGAGCTATCTAAAAGTAGTTCTAAAGATGAAGCAAATATGGAAGCAATGATTGTAGAAGTAAATAATCTGAAAGATTCAAACTCCAATCTGAGAAAGGAGTTGGAAGGACTGACTATCAAGTTTAGTCAAGAGCTTGAGGACCGGAGGAAAGCTGAAGATCTAGTAAAGAACAGAGATCATGACATCTCCAAGTTGAAACAAGAGATTAGTGCACTAACTGTTCACCTACATGAGAGCAGAATGGAAAAAGAAGGAGTACAAGATGAACTAAACATAGCCTTCTCTGAAAATACAAGCCTAGTGGAGACAAATACTACTATTTCCAAAGAACTATGTGAGTCAAAGGAAATACTTGCAAAGTTCAGCAAAAGTACTGTCAGGCTAGAGCAAAAGCTTGAGTCATCTAGACCAGTAAAGAATACCAATGGACTTGGTTTCTCTGGACATGAGGAAGGAGAATCCTCAAGAACAAATGTTGAAGCATCAAAGAAGCAACCGGCACTCAAAGGAAAAGTTAAGCAAAAATTCAAACCTGTTTGCTTTAACTGTCTTAAAGGACACACTGCCAATGTATGTAGGAGCAAAGCCTACAATAATTTTTCTTATTTTATCAACAATGTACCTAGATCCAATAAGTTCAATGTTCATTGTTATGCATACAACAAGTTTGGGTATAGAGCATCTGAATGCAAGTCTATCATGAACAATACCGAAAGATATCCTTAGAGGACCCAAGGAGTTGGTACGAAATCTTTTGTGAACTGGAACACTAACCGGTTTAATGCTTACAATTATCAATCAGGCAACAATGGTTATCAACTAGCAACCGGATGGAGAGAAAACTATTGGATTTGTCATGGACATGGTCACACTACTGCTACATGCAGAAGGAAGAATGGAAACATGAATAATGGACCTTGGAGAGCACTTGGATTGGTTTGCTATCATTGCAACAAACCGAGTCACATTGCAAGATTCTGCAGAAGTAGAAAGAGTATATCTAATGATATACCGGTCACTTAGAAAGGAGAAATTGATGTTGAAACAATTCAAGTGGACATGAACAAAACCTAGAGGAAGAAACCAACAATGTTGTAAGAGGAACTGGTTTCTGCACCTAGTGTGGAAATATCGAAACTAGCAAACTAAGCTCCAAAAAGGATTAGGGGGAGCAAACAGCGAAATGTTTTTGAAACCCTAGTTTGCACTGGTAAAAGAGCTTAACCAATATGAAATACTTGTCGCTTGGCAGAAGATCAAAAATGGTAAGAGAGGCAAATTAGGGTTTACGCCCTAATAGAGGAGCATTAATAGTGGTAGGTGAGAGACATGTATAAAAGCATATTTCAAATCATTTCTCACTATCTGTTTTCAAGTGAAGAAAAGTTTTTCAAAGTGCAGAGCGAAGAAAAGGCGATTTGAGCTAAGATTTCAAGAAATTGACAAATCTTGAAGGAGATTCAAATCCAGTTTGCAAGTGGTCGTGGAGAACACAAAGCGGTGATTTGGCAATCGATGAGGAGTGGAATGAAGCAAAATTAGGAAGCCCTAAATTCACATTTTAAAGGTATTTTTCGTGTTCTTGAAATACTTTACAATGGCTTCTGCATCTCATACCAGTTCAAGTACATCAATTGAGTCAGAAAGTTTCATTCAAAGGAGTCCAAATATAATGCCTTTTCACAAGTTCTAGCTAGAGTCATAGTTGAAGAGGGAATTTTAGATTATATTGATTGCAAAATAGAAGACCTAGGGTCTTTAGCTATTCACACCTAGTTAGGTTTATTTTGCGGCAAGGACAAGAAAATCAAACCGGAGTTTAGTATCCTAGAGAAGAAGAAACTCCATAATATAGTATACTTTCTGGAAGACTTTATGGAAGATCATATCAGGATCATTTTGAGCAGAGTCCATGGTGACAAGATGTACCTAGAGAGGATGCATGATATCACACCACAAGCAATTCATGCAGTCACCAATTTCTGTAACACAGGGGAAGTACCAGCCCTGAGAACGGTAAGCAAAACGGAAATGGCCAAGCTCACTAGTTCAACAAGTGACTCATGAGGTATGATAGTTAATCCTATCAAGGATGATTTGGTGAAATATGCCTGCATGGTGATAGGCTACAGAACATTCTCAGCCAGCAGGATTAATTATGTATCTGCTGCAGCAGTAAATGCTGCTTACCGGATGATTAAAGAGGATGCATCATTTGACCTATGCACCAGTATGCAAAGGAAACTCCTATCTAATCTGAAGTCAATTAAATAGGATAATGCACTGAGATTAAAGTTTAGATGACTATTGGTTGGGTTGTTTTTCTATTTCCAAGGCTACTTTCCTAGAGTAGGAGATGTCTAGTGGTCTCCTGACGAACTGGTAACCAAGCAGATCAAGGAAAGCATACAAGCCATTGGAACCGATTACCCTTATGTACTAAACAAATATTTTGATGAGTTCAGAAGGAAGATGAGTCAAAGGGTAAGGATCTCAGGTGACATCGTTAAGAAATATGAAGATGACATCTATTTCACCATTCAGGTGGACAAATGCCTAATGGAGGTTGTTGATCCTAGAATGGAAGAAGTGGAGCCAATGGGCTATGAGGTGATGTATGATATGCTAGAAGGGTATGCCTCAACCCTTATTGCCTCGACTCTTGATCCTAAGGCTAAAAGGACCGGAACCTACTTGGAGAGGACTGCACTGGCTGAGGAACCATCTGTTAAGAAAGGAAAAGAACCGGCAGCAAAGAAAGCCAAGGCAGTGCCTGCAGCATCAACACCAGCTACTACTACAACTCCAAGAGTGACCAAGCAGTCACCTGCAAAGAAGAAACCAGAAGTGGCACCGAAAAAAGTCTTCGAAAGAAAAAGAAAGACTAAGTCAAATGAACCGGACTCCAAAGAGATTGAGTCTGATGAAAAGCCAAAGAAGGCCAGACAGACAAATAAAATGAAGAAGAATGAACCGGCAGCATCCGCACCCGTAAATATTGATATCTCCTCATACAAACCTTTGACACATTATCAAAGGACAGTAAAGAATATTAGGAGAAAATTACTTCATGATTTAGTAGATTATTATGATGATTTTAGTGATGAGGAGAAAGAAGAAGTATTATAGGAAATCATTATTTATTTGTGTAAAAATGACCGGTCGCCATCAGAGATTAAATCTCAGACACTGGATTCTTTATATAAAGCATTAGATAACAAATGGCACATTGCCATTGAAAAAGAACAGGAGATTAGGGAGAAAGTCTTTGCATAGTACTTTCCTGACCTCTCAAATTTAGAATTATTTGATGTTTTAGATCAGAATAAAGGACTCTTCTTCATAAGGAGAAGATGACTCTGGTTGTTAGAGGGGAGAATTGATGATGTTGAAAAAGACACTCATCAGCATATGGACTATGCTATCAATTCTCACAAAGCACGAATGGCCAACCTCCAAGTGGAAAAAGAACTGGTTGTATCCAAACCGGATGAAGTTTTTGATGAAGAAGGAAACCTGGTTGAAGAACCCATCAACACTATTGATGTCGATGCCCTGGACATAGAAGATGTCACTTAGGACATACCTTCTGAGGGAATAGAACAGGGCCAACAAGCCGAATAGGGCAGTGAGCAAGCCAAGGACACATAGGAAGTGGCTAAGGAATAGGAAGAGAAGAAGAAGAGGGATGAAGATGAGAAAAAGAGAAAAGAGGAAGAGAAGAGAAAAGAGGAAGAGGAGAAATGAAAATATGAAGAGAAGAAGAAGCAAGAAGATGATAGGAAGAAGAAAGAAGAAGAGGATAAGGAAGAAAAGAAGAAAAAGGAAGAGGAAGAAAAGAAGAAGGAAGAGGAATAAAAGAAAGAAGAGGAGAAGAGGAAGGAAGTAGAGAAAAAGAAGAAGGAAGGAGTAGACAAGGCCATAGAAGAAATGAAGAGTACACAGATGGAGACTCCGAAGGCAACCGACAGTCAAGCCAAACCTACTGATATCTCTAGTCCTATCGATCTCTAGTCTACAAGTGAGTCGGAGCTAATGCATAGCATCAAGGTTGCTCAAGAGCACCTTGAAATCATTCACAAGAAAAAGGAGCAAGACATAATATAGGCAGTTGTAGACACCCTTACCGGTTTGATCCCTGGTACCAATCTTCCTAACACTGAATCATCACTAGCATAGCTCAAACTACTATGTACTGTAGTGGATGATCGGGTGCAGATCCTAGAAGAAGCAGCTGAGGCAAATGTCAAGAAAGAACATCAAAAGGCTCTTAACATTGCTCTGGTGAAAAAGTTGAATGAGCTCTGGTCTGAACTTCTGAAAAACCAAAAGGATATAAGGGACGCTTTGGATGAGGGAAACCTACTACTAAGCAAAATCTGTCAACCCCATCTATTTTGTGATGATGTGCTAACTCAGAAGCAAAAGCTTCAAATGGACTTACAGTCCTACTTGACCACATTTAAGCCACCCTATGATTCCTTTGCAACTTATGGGGAAACCGTTCACCGGTTCCAGATCCAGTCAGCCAAAATGGAGTAAGAGATTAGTACACGATCTAGAGATTTGCAGGAGCTACAACTGGTTTTACTTCCATGTCTGCAAATTCTTCAGAAGTGTTATCTGAACCTAGATGCCTTGACAGTTACGCATGAGCTGAGCACAGTTGATGCCATGGAGGAACATGTATCCCAGATGCAAACAAAGAAAGAAGTGTCCACCTCCCTACTTGAGTCCTGGTCTCTATCCATGAAATACTTTTTGCAGGACTATAAATCAGTCTTTGACAAGTATTATTCATTATTGTCATAAACTTTTATTATTTCAGTTTCAAATGGAAACAGGGTTGTTCAACGGTACTTTGTCATTGTTGGCAAAGGGGGAGAAGTACTCTATCTATTTTGGAGACAAATAGGGAGAAGTATCTAGTTTTAAAATTTTGATATATGTTTTGATATATGCTATATGCTCTGATATCTCAATATTTATGCTTTGTATGCAAAATTGCTATACATTGTGTTGATTAAGGGATAGTGTATATGCTTAGGGGGAGCAATTTTGTTAATGTCATGTTTTCTGTTGTAAAACACTTAGAGGTCAAAATTTTATTTTCCTAAGTGTTGCCATCAATGCCAAAGGGGGAGATTGTTGGCATTTTTTATGTTTATGTTGTGATTGTCATTGATGGACACACACTTGTATTGAGATCCCCTTTATATGTATGAGCTAGAGCTCAATCGGTATTTGTTCCAACTGGTATGTTGTATTCTAGTCTTTAGACTATTGGTGATTTTGTAGAATGTGTTTCCTGGTCTGAAGTGGCCTGTCAACCCCAAGTGGTTCATAGATCTCAAATAGTATGAGGGAGAAAAGCAACATAACACATTCTTACCAGTCTTTATTTTTGTCAAACTGGCAACCGGTATTTTGTATGAATCAGTAATACTCTATGATGAGTTACCAACCGGCATTTTGTGATGAGTTACCAATCCACTGATTGATTGACGGTGTTGACACATTGACGGTGCTTTTTGTGTCATGTTACTGAGTATGTCTAGATTCATTGAACCTAGGAAATTGTAATGTAATCCTATTGGACCGACTTGAAACCAAATTCCTTTAAAAGGACATCATGTCTAGGGTTTTAGAAGCTGTTGCTGAAAGGGTTTATGTTGTGACTAGGGTTTAAGGTGGTTTTTAAGTTGTTGTAATAGCAATCTTATCTGAGAAGATCAAGTTGTAACTGAGAGAGAGATAGAGAAAACTGAAGTAATGTTGGAATGCATTAGCATTGAGCTATGTTGGATCTAACCGAGCAGTTTGTGCTATTAGATAGATCATACACTTATTGATTACTCACATCTTTGACAAGTTTGTAGCCCTTAACCGGGTAGACCCAAACGCCTATTGTAAAATCCTCTAACAAGGTGGTTCACTTCTGTGAATCTAAAATCCTCTAACAAGGTAGTCTTTAATCAGACTTATCTCCTAACAGAGATTGAGATTCATAACAAGATCTGTTCTGGTGAAGAACATTGTAAGACCTTAACCGGTCTGGTTTCTATTCTGCAGATAGTGACTTGTGAGTTCCATCTCACCATGGTTTTTCCCATTTGGGTTTCCACGTCAAATATTTTGTGTTATGGTTGTATTTCTTTTGTGGGTGAATGCTTTACTTGCATTTTGGTTTGCATGTGTGATAATCGATCTGTCTGTTAAGTTGTTTTACCAGTTTATCTTCAAACTGTTTAAGTGTTTAAATACAAAGTTTTTTGGCATACTAATTCACCCCCCCCCCTCTTAGTATTCATCATATGTTACCGAGGTTGAATCTAATGTTTTTATGGAAGATTAAGTTTGTATGATTCACCCCCCCCCCTCTCATCTTGTTGGCTATTGGATCTGTACTTACATTAAGTATCAGAACTATCAAAGACTACCATCTAGGACTAAATATTTTGAAGAACTTGTGAATAGATTTATCTCACAATACTCTTACAACATAAGAAGTGAGATAACCATGCTAGATCTATGTAATGCCAAACAAAAGAATGGGGAATCTTTCATGGTCTTTTTACATAGATGGAAACAAAAGTTCAATAGGTATCCAAGAGATGTACCCTATCAAGAGAAAATGGACATATTCATTGACAACCTTACCAATGAAATGAGTTATCATCTTAAAATGCAATGTCCTCCTTCTTTTGCTAAAATGATTGAAAATAGTTTAAAGATAGAAGATGCGATGGTAAAGAAAGGAGATAATAATCTAGAGTGCTTCCGAATTAGATTGTGTATGATTTTTTTGCATCAACATTTTGGATCACACTCCATGATCCATCATCAGGATGAAAAGAGAGCATGCAGAATGAGAATACATATTTTGCATGCTCTCTTTTCATCCTGATGATGGATCACGGAGTGTGATCCAAAATGTTGATGCAAAAAAATCATACACAATCTAATCTGGAAGCACTCTAGATTATATCTAATGGATTCTGGAAACTTGATGTCTGTTAAACAAAGGAGAGTTAAAGTCTTGAAAAAAATCAGTAAAAAGCATATAAAGTCCTGAAAAAATTAGTAAAAATCAAAAAGGAAGAAAAATCCCTTAAAAAAATGCAATAAATTTAGATGGTGAAAACCTGGTAAACAGGTGCTATCTAAAAAGTGAGTTCTTCCATCTACGAGATCACTTTGCATATCTATCGCTTATCCATCCTATTTGCATCTATCGCTCTCATTTATCCTCACTTATCCATTTCTTTGCACCATTAGCAATAAATATGTAGCTTACCAACATTTATCAATCTTTACATACTTAGCGTAGTCACTATCTTGGATTTTATCAGTCATATCTACATTGTGTCCTATCATGGTTTGGATCATTCTTCGTACATCCTTAATAAATTTTGTTTTCGCTGGGGGCAAAATTATAAATCCCTTTGCTAAGGTGATCTTTTAAATCTTAGAAAATCCAAAACATTCAATAAAATTAGAAAAACCAAAAACACCTAGGGTTTTGAAATAGATAACGAGCAACAAGACAATGAAGATCAAGGCATTTGCAACAACTGGATCATGAGACTCAGAAAATGAGGAATCAACCAGCAAGTAATGAAGGATTATCAATGATCATTCATCAAAATGATTATACCAGTAAATGACCATGAGAACATGTGTATGACATACAAGATTCAGTGTTTATATCTTGATTTTTGCTAATTATGTACTCTATGCAACTCAAGGGTGTCCATGACTAGAGTAGCTATGATGGGGCATGATTATTTTCTTTGTTTTCTATTTGTGGTTTATCTCTTACTAAGGTATGTACTCGTCTAAGCATATGATTGGCAAAAGATCAAGGAGGACGTTTTGAGTCATTCTTGAAGGGAGATAATCCTTGTTTGTTCTACAAGAAACACTCAGGTCAACTTGATTCATTATGTCAAGTTGATTGTATAAACTTGCTATATCAAAATTCATGTAATAAATACTCAGGTCAGCTTGGATCATTATGTAAAGTTTCTTGTATTTTCTTACAACATTTTAAAGCTCAATGATGAAATCAAGAACTATTATAAGACAACATATGAAGAATGGAAGTATCATTTTAGTTAGATCATTTTAGATTAGCTCATTATTCGTTTGCATTATAAGCATCTCATTTAGAGATCAACGGTCAAAATAAAGATTGAGTGTACTTGGATAAATAAAAATAATTTGCATTCAATCATTTTAGGTTCATTCATTCATTTTTATTAATCATTTCATTAGATTTGTATTCAAACATAATAAACATCATTTTGCATTTCATTAGTCTGCATAAGTATATTTCATTTATCATTTGCATTATATTATTGTTAGTTGCATCTAGTAATCATTAGTCCATTTCATCCATTTAATTTCATCTTTTACACTTAGATTCATTTATCGTATCATTTAAGGCATTTCATTATGATCATCTTATCACATCTATAAGTATTTCACAATATCATCTCATAAGCATCTACATAATCATATAGGCATTCATCACATATATCATCCATAACCATTATATAACATTTATTGTCAAAATCAAAAAATTAAAAAATTATTAAATTTCATGTAGTTCATTCTATCATTTTCATCATCATATGCATATTCATCAAGAGAAAAGAAATTATTTATTCATGCGTCATGATTAGAATGATTTTCATATAGATCATTGCATTTGCATTATTTAAGTAAAGAATTCTAGAATCATTTTTTTAAATTTGCTTCCATGATAATCAAAAATCAAAAATCAAAAAATTAAATGCATTCTCAATTCATAATCATCACATCATATAGATCAATATCATCAAGGCATATAGATAATCATGAAAATAAAAGAAAGAGTAGATCATCATCACATCATCCATCTAATCACTGCATTTATATAATCAATGTATCTATATGATCACTGTATTTAAGTCGTCATCATCAAAGTAGCATGTATAATAAATCATAGATAAGCATCATCATATAGAGTCCATGTGTGCATATAGATTATCATAAAATAATAAAAATTCTATGTATACAATGATATCAAATCAATAATAAAATACAATGCCTCATCAATATAAATCAAGTCAAGGTTGTCCTGTGCCACTACCACGTGACTATGTCCATCTTTGTGGATGCGAGCGAGAAGATCCTCCAGATGGTTGTCTCCCATGATCTTCACTCCTCTGAGGAGGTCCCATGAACCACCACTATGAGTAGCCATCATCATGGTAGTCTGATATCTCCCTATTCTCTGGCTCTCTGAGACTAAATCTTCATATAGTCATTGCCAATGTGATGCCTCCTTCCCAACTCGATACAATGATTTGATGGTATTGGTTGAGAGTGTAGTAGATCCAACTTGCTGAATGTGATCAAGAAGTGCCTAAGTATCCTGCGATCTCCTAACATCCCTGTCCCTCTTAGTCATTAGTGTTTGCACCTATTCTCTAAGTTGATCTATCTATGCTCTGAGATCATCCAAGGTCTTTTGTTTCGGCACATCCTACTGAGGTGCATCCTATATCCCCTCATCTCCACCTCCCTCTCCACCTGCTGGAGACTCAACCCAGGTAGCCCACAAGACCTGTCATCTAATGAGAGGAACATGATCCTCTGAATCCTCCTCTCCATCATCCCCTCAACCCTGAGCTGCAATAACCCTAGGATCTGGATGAATCTAGCCAAAATCAATGCCTCTCCATTGGCCCCTATCCAATCTAGTACCTCTGCCTCCTCCTGGAGAGGGTAATCCTCTCGCTGCTCTCATCTCATCTCTTCCTATGTCCCTCCTGACCCTTCCTGCATCTCTTCCTACCATGGGAAGTGGTCTCTCAACTCTGCCAATAGGTCCAGATGATCCTCCATGGACTCTCAATTGACCTCCTCTTTGTTTCTATCTCCCACCTCCTCTATCTCCCCCCTCACCTCCTCCATCTCCTCCACCATCTCGAGCAGCTATAAGATATCTCCTCCATCTTTGTCTCCTAATAATAGGATCATTCGAATCATCCTCATCATCTCCTGAGCTAGGAGGAGGGTCTGTTGGATTAGTGATTCGAGGAAAAAGGCATGTAAGCATGTACTGAGCATAATTCGCTATGATCCCAGGATCTAAAATGTGTAATCTCAAATCATATGCAACCATAGGGGCAGCCAAAAACTCTATGCGTACTATGTCAAAAGACAAGGAAGATCCCCAATATCGCCTATCCTTATATCATCATGCATACATGGTGACACTAGTAGGCATGTGTTGAATAATACCAAACTGTCTTAAAATGTGACCAATCAACTGTCGCTTAACATTATATGTTTGTGCATCATCCATCCATGGCTCATAATCGATATAAGGTCTCCAAATGATGGTATCCAATGAATCTAAAACCCAATGCCAATACTCCATCTTACCCATTTTAGGTTGAGTGAGGATATCTGCGTATAAATAGACATATGGCTACCTATCACCATGAACTCTATGATGAATAGGCTAGGTAACAACAATGTGCTCCCAGCACCAGATCTGTAAAAGTGTACATCTTGTAGATAGACTAGCACTGTCGTCATAGACAACTTGATGAAGATCATGATACAAATTAGCAAGAATACAAACACCCCAAGCATATCGAAGCTGGTGGAAAGTGTTATGCTCACTATGCCATATCTCTGCTAAGGCAATCAATAACCCCCTATTATAGGTAATATCTAGTATGAATAACAAATGACATAATCCATAGGCATCTATGTGTCTAATCTCATCATGTGTAAGCTCTAGTACTAAATGGCGCATGGCCGGGAATTTCTCCCAACACTGGAGAACATCAAGTTTCTCTTGTTTAACAAGAGAATTTGGTTTTTATCAATCATCTATCTATCAAATCTAAGATATTTCTAGTCTATCAATCAAACAATCAACCATGTTTATCAATCAATAAAATTTGTTTTATCAGCAAAATTTGGCTATCAAGTCAACATTTGAATCATCAATTATGGTTTTCCATTAATCACTGAGTTAACTCTATCAAGTTTTTTATCAGAGACCGAATCAGTCTCTTAGAGCTTCTCTATCAATCTATCAATCAAATTGATCAATCATTTATCCTATCAATCAAATTTATAAAATTCTCTATCAAGCAAACATCAAACAACATACCTATTTATCAAAATCAAACATCAAATGCCTAAATCACATCATTTAAAATGAATTTTAACATTCTCAAAATCAAACAAATTCATTTTAACTAAATGCGCTATTCTTCAAAGCAAATGCACAGTTTTATTGATCACAAGTGCTTAATCAATCATATGCACTAACATTTTTATCATATGCACTAACACATCTAACATATGCTCAAAAGTATTCAAATGCACTAATTTTTCTTACAAATGTGTGAACCCATCAAGAAAAAGTGAGAAACTATTAAATGCACTAACATTTTAAACAAAGGTGAGAACAAAAAAGTAAAAAATGAGAACCTATCAAAAGCACTAACCTAACATGCATATGTTGGAAACCAATAACACTGAGAGGGGGGGGTGAATCAATGTTATATCGGAATAGTAGATTTTAGCCTTATTAAAACATGCATACACCAACTGGTATACCGATACATATAGAATAAAAAGAAGTAAAGCAACCAATAAGCCAAACACATAAATAAGAATCATAACACACAGATTTATACATGAAAAACCTCAAAGAGGAAAAACCAAGGTGGGATTTGTGACCCACAATATCAATCCACTAGCCATATGAAGAGATATTACAAAATATGAGGAGCCTGCACTTGCATGAAGGCTTACAACCTAGAACACACTGCTCAATCATAATAGGAGCCTCACTGACAACATAAAATTTCAGACAACAATCCAGAGAAGTGTGAACTACTTAAGATAGCATCTTTTATGCCATAATACAATTCTAGTTTAAGCTCTATATGTTCTGGTTTGAACCCCTAAACCCCTTTACCGGAATAACCCTTACAGTAAATTCCTCACATACATAATCTCTCTGATATATTTCACATTATATTACATTCACATATCCATAATCTCCTATCATATGTCTATATGAAAATGATTTATCAAACTGACCTATATACCCTATACAAATTTATGCCTTATGTTGGCTTACAAAGATATATACAATATCAGATTACATGTCGGTGAGATAACATAAATGAATAAACATTCAAATCAATTGTTGATGCCGAATCCAAGATATGTCGGCCTCCAATACCAATAACCTTTAGTATACCATGTCAGCCTGCATTGCCAGTGACCAAAGAAATCTTTCTAACATGTTGGTGTCAGTGTTGGTGTAGAATTTGTGAAGTGCCTGCCGGTACACCGTAGAATCAAAACATGAAGCCGGAACACAAAGTCATTTTTCCATCAATGACAACATAGAGAAACCAACCAATAGAGTGTCAACTGCCAACAATCTCCCCCTTTTGCTAAAAATCTCCCCCTTTGGCATTGATGGCAACACTCATGTGAAAAATGTTCAAGGTTTCATCTATCGATTTCATCTGACCCAGCTCCCCTTGAGCTAAATATGCAAAATACTCCATATCTCCAAAAACTTCAAAACTCAATAACTGCCCCTAATGTATGCAACTCTTTTATTCTTTTTCACATCTATACTACTCCCCCTTTGACATCAATGCCATTAAGAATTCTAAAAAGAATGTCAAAGAATAAGAACTGTAGAATAAATATCCCTAAGAATGTCTTACCAGAGCTTGACCAATTTCAAAATTTACAAATATGCCTTCTCCAGTAACTTCACATAAGTATCCCAGCTGGTTTTGAATGTGCCAAAAATAGATACAAGTCCACTCAATACATTTGCAAAAGACTCTTTCTCATTTACCTCTACCGGTGTGGGCTTTCCCACCATATCCATGCATTCTTTCTTATGTACACAGAGTGAATAAAAGTATGGACTCACCATGCCTCTTAGACTTCTGTCTCTTCAAATTATTTTGTCTCTTTCTTTCTCAAGAGCAGAAATGTGGTTCTCCAAAATCAAAATTTAACCATCAATTGATGTAGTCAATGAAATTAATCCATCAAAAGAGTTAGCAATATTTGCAATTTTCTCCCGAATGTCCTTTATCTTTTTATATACATTTGTTGTAAGTATTTCAGTGTTACAACATACCCTATATATATTTGTACATTGTTTTAAAGAATTTTCTATTAGGATTAGCTTCTCCTCAATCTCCTTCTTCTCTGTTTCAATTACCTGATCAAAAGCAGCTCTCTTAGCCCAAGTAAATCCTTCTAGTGCTTGTCGGTTTGATATTTGCTGGAAGGATTGAAAGTCTTTTGATATGTGCTCAGTGATTACCTTAAGCTTGTCGGAAGGGCTCGCTTCATTTTCAATCTTACATTCTGGGACCAATCTATGTAGAATAGTGATTGATTGATCTATAATCCCCTTATCTATGGATCCCTTCTTCATCAGTTCAGTGGGAATCATCTTTGTGATGGTTTTCTTTTCTACCTGAGAAGTGTCAATTGACAATAATGATGGACCAACAACCGGTTCCTTGTCGGATTCCCCCATTTTCTCCTCTGATGTTTTATCCTTTATAACCTCCTCACTTGCACTAGTGTCTTTGCCACTTGGTGCAGTCTGTGTAATTGTCAGTTCCTCTATAGGAACAATATCCTCAACTTGTACATTTGTATCTAGAGGACAATTATCCTCAATATTAGTATCATGTACAATGTTAGCTTGTTCATTCTTAGTATTAACCAGTATCTTAGTATTTGTCTATACATTTGTATTTACTAGTGGCTCAATTTCCACTATCTTAATATTTTTCAAAACTGATGGTGAAGTGCCCATATAATCCCCTTTCCTTTTCCTTTAACTGGGGTATCTACAGTGTCTGTCTTGGTTTCTGGTGAAGTAAAGAATCCTTTGTTTTCTCCCAAAAAATTGACCCATGCTTTTTGAGTTTCCTTTATTTTTTCATTCACTCTCCCTAGCATCAGACTAGTTATCCTATGTTTTCTATTGAAGACTTTTTTGTTTGTCGCCTCAAGTGTCTTTTTCATTTCATTTGGAGCTATAGTAACATAGATAGATAATAGTTATTGAATTTTAATGTGTTTATCTTCTTGTATAGCTGATAATCTTCTAGCATCTAACATGTTATATAACTAAGTCAGTATTTGATTTTCTATCTCTATTAAGGATTTCTTATAGATATCCAAGTATAATAGGAATGCTTCTTCTACCTCTCTCTGTTCATCATCCTTTAAGTTTTCATAATAAAATTTTCAGCATGCCATCTTTACTGATTTCATCTACAATTTTTGCATAAGTTTTAGGTGGTATGATAGTTACATTACGAGTTTCAATTGCTAAGTTAATGTCACTCTTCTTCTTCCTCTTGGCAGTACTAGATGTAGTTGTAGGTGTAGCTTTAGGTGCTTGCTTCTATACTGGAAGCTTGATTGTAACCTTCTGAACAGGTTGCTTCTTTGTTTCCACCTTTTTTTCCTTCGGTTTCTTCCTAATAACCCTCTTAAATGCTAACGGTGTGTCATCCTCTGATTCAGAGTCTGCAGTAACATGTTCAATATTAATTTCTGGATCCTTCCTCTTTCTTATTTTCTCTAGGACAACATCAATTAGTGCCTTGATGTCCTTTGAGACCTTCTGCACAAACTTACATTCTTTTCCTTCCTGCTTCTCCCTTTTCTTCCGGTTAAACTTTGTTTCAACCTCTTGAGTCTTCTGTTGTGCAGTACCACAGGGCTTCTCTACCTCATCTATTGGTGCATCAATTACCATTTTTGCATAGGCATCAAGAATTTGTGCATCTACCTCATAGCCCATTTCTTCAATCCAAATCTATGAGATTTTGCCAAGATCAAGAGGCAATGAAAAGTACAAATAAGAGAGACAAAATATATGATAGAAATAAACTATATTCTATCAAGATGAAAATACTAATCAACTGGATCATCAAGTGATGTTGTTACATACAATGAATATGAGCCTGCTTATATAGGCAAGGCTATATGGATATGTGAGTACACAAACATGACATGTGGTTCAATAAGAAATAAGGGTAGGTAGGAGAAATAATATAATAGTCCACATGAGGTGGATCACCCATTGAATGTGGAATTATCACTCCACAATAAGTGGATATGATAAAGACGTAACAAGATCAACACCATAAAAGGTGGAAATTCTCTTACACACACTATCCAAATGTGGCACAAACACCCAAGTGTCTCATACCCAAACTACTATGAAATGCATTTCCTAAGTAAACTTAAGTAAGGTGTAATAATATCCAAGATGAATAATTATTTACACCAACAAAATCTTCCAGGGCTTAACTGCTTCCATGAGAGTCTCATCCTTCTCTATCGTGAAGCATATGTCAATAGAATATTTTTCTACTATATCCCCATATCTTATCATCTCTTTGACTTCCTAATGCAGCAATTGACTATTTCAATTGTCTTCCTACCGAAATGTCAAAATCCCATTGTCTCTTACCAGAACTGGGTCTATCATTCAGAAAATATAACATTAGGCAAACTAACAAGTTCCCATACCAAAAAGTGCCCTTCTTCTCACCCTTAATCTTTCCTAAGTTGATTAACAACTCATTAAGCATCCAACCGCATAGATCTAACTTTACATTATCTCTCATCATTTTGTATGCAACCAAAATGCATGAATTGGAAACAAAATTCAGTCGGTTTGAATGAGTTACCTTATATCCGATAATCATGCTACCAAATTTTATGTCTGTGTCAGTGATAGTGCTCACTTTCATGGATCTTTTGTCAGATGTAGCACCAATGACCTTCCTCACAAAGTCATTTGAAACTTTCTTGTCTGGGTGTTGCCCTACCGATGGCAAACTAGTGATTGCCTAGATGCTTTCCTTGTTGATTTTGTAAGGTTTGTTCATCCATATGAATTCCCCATGTACTCTTCTCAGTACATATCTGATTATCTCATCCTCAAACTCTATAATATCCAGAATATCTGTAAACCCTAGTTCTTTAATATGTTGATATGTTGGTTTGATCTTTCCATATTCTCCCATTAGCTCACTCATATACATTCCCTTGATTTCTGAAGTTCCCAAGTCCTTGATATGATAGTGAATATATGCCCTATTATCATCTACATACACAACTCACTCCGGAACATGATAAAATGCTCCAACCAAGTCTTCTAGGGTAGCCACATGTGGATACTACTTGAAAATTGGCCTGGGGGGGTCCTTGACCTCTATGATAGTTGGGTTTGCAACAAAAATAGGAATAGAAGATGATCTCACTTCCATGTTTAGAGAAAATACCTTTTGATTACTCTCGGTGAAAACCTTCAACAAACTCTTCCAGACATTGATGAAATCGCCCAAGAAAAAATCTAATTGCCTTTGAATAGCCTCTGATCACACTTAGTTGCTCTAAATCGCTCTGAAATCACTCTAAATGCAAGGTGATTAACAATGAAGTGTATTCGACATTTTAACCTTCAAGAAAAACCCTAATCTTCCATTGACATAAATGAATATTAGTGAAAGATACTAGATCTTGCTTAGAACATATCAATGCCAGATAATCCTCTCCAATATCTGGAACATCTTCTAGAATCTCTTCTCGGGGCATATGCAGCATCTTCATGAATTTTGCCTACCCCTAAGGCATCTACCTTAGTTACCAGATGAGCTTCCTGCTAGTCCAGGAGCACCCTCTTCTACTGGATAAGTAACCAGGGAATTCCCATCTAATGATTATTCTTCATTCTTCCTAACCCATCTCTGAGTATGATCTTGCCAGATTTCACTAACCTTCTCTTTCCCTTTTTCATTTGATCCTCCATTACTAACCGGTAGATTTTTGCTTCTATAGAACTTAGCAATATATCCAACTTCATTACATGCATAACAGGTAACATTGTTCTTCTGAATTGCTTGACCTGCACTGATTAGCCATATGTCCAAATTTTCCACAAGCATAGCATTTTACATTCATTCTGCAATCTTCTATCTTATGACCAAACTTATTACATGTAGAACATTTACCGGGAGCAAAATCAGGGTTCTGATTTGCTCTATTTCTACATTGCCTAGCCGTGTGACCAAATCTATTACAAACAAAACATGTACCATTGAATTTATAAGCATTGAATTTTCTTACCAATGCCTTATGGTTTTGATCTTCATTAGTAGTACTGGAACTTTTTCCTTCCTCAAATCCAAGTCCACTGGAATCTCCAATCTGTCTCTATCTCTTCAATAACTCATCAAGTTGTCTTGAGCTGATCTTGAATTTTTCTTTGTACTCACTTGCAATAGTTAAATCTTCTCTTAGTATTATCATTTGTCTCTCAAGCTCTTGCTCATTACTCTAGGATTGTACCAAATTAGTTCTTAGCATATCATTTTCATGAACCAACCTAACACATTATTCAAACTTGTTCTTTAGGGATAAATCTAGATTTTCTTTCTTTTTATTTTTGTCTTCCATATCCTTAGACATACTTATAGTTATAACTTGAATTTTATTCTTCATAACCATGTTCTCCTAACTCAATTTCTGACATTTTTCCTTAAACGCATCTTTCTCTTCATCATCTTGATTTTGCAAGAGTTCCTTCCTCTTAGCTTCAATAGATGATAGCCTCTCTTGTAGGACAAGAATGAATTCCTTAGCAGAATTCAATTCAACTTGTAGATTTAAGTTCTTTAACCTTTCAGCATCATAATCTTCAAGTGCCATCTCAAGTTGCTTCTCCAAAGCCATATTCATTGATTCTCATTTCAGGATCTTCCTCAAGTTGTTAAACTTCTTCTGAGGCAGAAGGCTCTAATACCAATTGTTGGAAACCAATAACACTGAGACGGGGGGTGAATCAGTGTTATACTGGAATAATAGATTTTAGCCTTATTAAAACATGCATACAGCAATCGGTATACGGGTACATATAGAATAGAAAGAAGTAAAGCAACCAATAAGCCAAACACATAGATCAAAATCATAACACACTAATTTATACATGGAAAACCTCAAAGAGGAAAAACCACGATTGGTTTTGTGACCCACAATATCAATCCACTAGCCATATGAAGAGATATTACAAAATATGAGGGGCTTGCACTTGCAGGAAGGCTTACAGCCTAGAGCACACTCCTCAATCACAATAGGAGCCTCACTAACTACATAAAATTCTAGACAACAATCCGAAGAAGTGTGAACTTCTTAAGATAGCATCTTCTATCCTAGAATACAGTTCTGGTTTAAGCTCTGTCTGTTTCGATTTGAAACCCTAAACCCCTTTATCGGAATAACCCTTACAATAAATTCATCATAGAGATAATCTCTCTAATATCTTTCACATCATATTACATTTGTATATCTATAATCTCCTATCATATGTCTATATGAAAATGATCTATCAAACTGACCTATATACCTTATAAAAATTTATGCCTTATGTCGGCTTACAAAGATATATACAATATCAGATTACATGTCGGCCAGATAACATAAATGAATAAACATTAAAATCAATCTCTTATGTCGGCCTCTAATACCGATAACCTTTACTATACCACGTCGGTCTGCATTGCTGATGACCAAAGAAATCTTTCTAACCTATCGGTGCTAGTGTAGAATCTATGAAGTGCTTGTCGGTACACCATAGAATCAAAACATAAAGGCAGAACACAAAATCATGTTTCCATCAATGATAACATAGAGAAACCAACCAATAGAGTGTCAATTTTGAACAACATATGTGTTGATCTACATAGCAAAAGTGCTAAAACACAATATCAAAAATAAATAAATAAATAAACAAGCCCTAAAACGTGCCAAAAAAAAATGGAAATTCATACGGAAAATTATAAACAAGCTTGGAATAAGGTACATATCGGTGGGCCATACTCAGGAGGTCATTGATATCATCGTACATGCTCAAATTGATGGCTCTTGAATGGAATCACCATTTTGATAGCTCAACAAGAAACTTTTTTCACTCCAAAAGTTGACAAGAATGCAAATGAGGATAAAGTTAACCTAGGTTAATTTTATGTTTACCTTTTCAAAGGGTAATTAATGTTTTAAGTGGGGCAAGTTTATTAATTGAGGGACATTTTTACACAATCAGGATTTTTCATCACCATCGGGCGCATTATCGAGACTTGATTTAATATTTGAAACAATGTTGTCTCAACATCATTTCAAAGAGGGGAAAAATGTATACAAATTAAAATTGGCTATGAGCAATTAAATAAATATTTTATATTTATTTAATATTTATTCTTCTATAAAATAGTTAATTTGAAAAGATTGATTTATTTAATTCATGCTACATCCTTCTATTAGTTAATTCATTCATCTTTTCTTCTAATTAATTTATTAAATATCTAATATTTAATTGTCTTTCTATCTTCTATCCTATAGTCTCAAATATTAAATAATTTCTTAATTATTTAATCCCTTTTCCAACTCACCTTTCCATCTCCACATCACTTCCTCCTTGCCAACTCATCTCTCATATGGCTAAATTAAATCAACAAAATAAAATAAAATAAATAATTTATTGGCCACTTATCTCCAACCTCCAAATAAATGAAATTGTGTACGTACACATATTTCTCCAACTTTCTTCTATATTCTCTCCAACCTTCCTACATCTTTGGAGGAAGTTGAGTCCACTTGTCCTCTCATCCCTACATCTTCTCCAACTATCATATATCCTCTCGAGTCTTCAACTCAGTCAAGGTGAGATGAGTGACACTTGTCTTCTCCTTCCCCCTTTCTCTTCATCCTGTAGGTGTAGGAGGAACATCTTCCCCCTTTCTCTCTCACATCTCAGCCTCTTGCTCATAGCCATCCAATCTGGAAAATTTGATCATGACCATTGATCTCTGCCACATCAGCTTTTACACTCAAAAATCTATAAAAAGAGGTCTCCTAAGCCATTTTGGAACTAATAGTCTAATAGCTAATCATATAGTCATTCTAGGAGTCTTTATCTTGCATTCATAAGTTTGAGTTTGAAGCAATTAGAAAGTTTAGAATCATTTTCATAGCTTAATATCATGTTAGTTTAGATCATTTTGCATATGCATATCATACTATCAGTTAACTATCAGTCCATTCTTCATATGTCATCTTGGAAGCTACCAGTGCTTTTCTAAGAGCAAATTACCTACAACCAAGAATAGTGGAGTTAGGACACAATGAGGTGTAAACCATGAAAGGTATAACTTTTTTTATTTTTTCTTATTTCATGTTACTTCATTGGTTGAAGTTAAGTGTTTCATGTGGATTTATTTTTAATTGCATGATGGACTAACAAGTTTCAAGTCATCTATTTGGAGCTCAACTTTAGCCTCAACACATACCAATCTTGTTGTTATGGACCGGCGGGCCTTTATTTCACTGGATGTCTTCTTTTCATGATATTGACTCTAGTGAGCCCTTCATCATCAATCTTGAATTTGCCTTTGTGACTTTCATTCCAGTATGTAGAGTGATCCTTCCAATATTGAGCATTCTGGTTAATAGGCTGATTACTTGTAGCCTCAGCATAGGTCTTCTTTCTGGTATCTTTGCTGATAGTAAAGGTTTGTTTTTCTTTTCTTTCACTTGAGGAGGTAAATTGTATCCCCTTACTGGATGTGTCTTTGTTGTTTGAACTCTATCCTTTTTTAAATCCTAAACCACCAATATCTTTTGAATGCTTTTGATTTCCCAACATCTTGTCCAAGGCTTCAGTGTTGCCCTCATACTTGCTTCTCATCTTCAGTTCATCCTTTCTTTTTTCAAGCTCCTTTTTGAGCTTACAATTTCTTCTTCTATATTTTGGTGCTCCTTGGCCTTCTTCATCAAATCAGAGGATGTAACTTCACATATCCTCTTGGCCTCTTCAAACTGGAGTTTCAAATCTGAAATTACTTGATTGAACTAATCTAGTAGCATGCTTGACCTTCTTGAGTTCTCTTCTTGTCTTACTTAATTCCTCAAGAGCACTTATGAGCTCACCTTCTAGGTCCACTTTAGCTTCAATGTCTTCATCTTCATCAACCAATTCTTCTAGTTCCATAAAGAGATTAATTTATCTTTCATCCTCATGGTAGTCAACTTTTGATGCACTTTCTTCAACTGTGGCATCACCCTCAAAGGTATATAGGTCATTTTTCTTCTGGTAGCTTCTTCTTCCTTGCCTATAGACTTTCTTCTCTTTGTTCTTTCTCAAGCGTTTGTTGGTGCTTTGCAATTCTTCTCCACCATTCTCACCATAGGGACATTTTGCAACAAAGTTTCCTATTTCACCACAATTAAAACATTTGAGAGGCATTTTTCCTTTATACTTACCAAATCCTCTTTTGAGCTTCCTCAAAAAAATTTCCACCTCTATATCTGAGTCTTCACCGGATTCACCATGAGCAATTTTTTCCTTTCCATTTTTGATGGAGTTGAAAGAAACCTCTTTCCGTGAAGATCCTTCACTGGTTGTCCTCATTTCATAAGAAGTCAGGGAGCCAAATAGATCATCCATTGAAAACATTTCAGATCCTTGGTTTCTTCTATTGCAGAAACTTTTGTGTCATACTTAGATGTGAGTGATCTAATTACCTTTTTGACAATAACCTCATTAGAAATATCCTCTCTAGGTCCTCTAATAGTATTCACAGTCTCATCAACTCTTTGAAGGTAATCAACAATCTTTTCTTCATCTCTTATATTCAAACCTTCAAGCTAACCTCTTAGTGTTTGCAGTTTAGCCTCCTTGACCTTGAAATCTCCTTCAAACAATCTATGAAACTTGTCCCAAGTCTCCTTGGTAGATGAGCAGTGCATAACTTTGACAAACTCATTATCAAACAACCCACTGAGAATAGCACGTTTAGCCTTTGCATTGTTTTCATACTCCTTCTTAGCATCCGATCTGTAGAAGGAACACTAGGAACAATATACCCATTCTTTACAGACATCCAAACATCAAAACCTAGGGAGGATAGATAGGTTTCCATTCTTTTGCTCCAAAAGGCATAGTTGGTTCCATAAAACATTGGGGCTTTGGAGGAGGAGGACTCATTTCTTGCCATTGTGTTCTTAAACTAGAATCTACCCAAGCTAGAGAAATCTTTGAGCAACAGGGAACCTAAGGCTCTGATACCAATTGTAAAACACAATATGTCACTAAGAGGGAGGGGTGAATCAGTGATTTCAAACAATCTTAGGTAGTGTGTGCAACTGGTAACAATGAGAATACTAACTATAAATCATACACAAAAGACACACCACATAGCACCGGTTATATGAGGAAAACCCAATGTGGGAAAAACCTCGGTGAGATATATTGTTGCAGTCTACTGCTCCAATCAAGCCTCACAATGAAACAACAATATTACAAAGATTTAGGGAGATAACCTAAGGATCACCAACTCCTACTGTTTTAGGGCACCAACCCAAGGAGCACCAACCCCTACTGATTTAGGGCACCAACCCCTATTGATTTAGGGCACCAACCCAAGGAGAACCAACCCCTAAACTGAGCACCAACTCATTGATATACAATGAAATAAAAGGTTATTACAATGAAAGCACCTTGTTACAAATGAGTTTTGTAACACCTATTCAACTTCTCTCTATTGTTGCACTTCTTCTCTATCTCACTAGTTCTTTTACTACCGGTTGTCAAATCACTCTCTTTGATCCCTCACTAGTCAACCTTTGCCTTTCCTAACTTCCTCTAATCCTCAGTCTACACTCTATCACTCTCTGATGCCTTCTCACTGATTTGGACACTACCGGTTGAATAATCTGTTAGATTCTATGACCACTTACTGGTCACCTTAACCTCACTAGTTAAACCCTCTTACCAGTTTTCCTTTCAACACTTAGTCACTATGATCTTCTATAGATTACACATGGACTAATTCTTCTCTCACACTCATGCTCTATACTTCTGCATCTAACATCATCATCTTTGATCTTTGATCTGCAGATTTATACTCGATCTTTCTCACCAAAACAAAGAATCAAACTTCAAGCCCTGGGGTTTTTCTTCACCAACCCAATCCATATCAAATCTGATCAGATATCTTCTTTGAAATGATAACCTACAAAAAAACAAGACCATGTTGGCATTTTTGATGTTTATCTTGTGATTATCATTGATGGACACACACTTGCATTGAGATCCCCTTTATATGTATGAGCTAGAGCTCAACCAGTATCTGTTCCAACTAGTATGTTGTATTCTAGTCTTTAGACTATTGGTGATTTTGCAAAAAGTGTTTACCGGTCTGAAGTGGCATGTTGACCCCAAGTAGTTCGTAGATCTCAAGTGGTATGAGGGAGCAAAGTAGCATAACACATTCTTACCAGTCTTCATTTTTGTCAAACCGGCAACCAGTATTTTGTATGAACTGGTAATACTCTGTAATGAGTTACCAACCGGCATTTTGTGATGAGTTACCAATCCATTGATTGTTTGATGATGTCGACACACTAACAGTGCTTCTTGTGTCATGTTACTGAGTATGTCTAGATTCATTGAACCTAGGAAATTGAAATGTAATCCTATTGGACTGACATGAAATCAAACTCCTTTAAAAGGACATCATGTCTAGGGTTTTAGGTTGTTGTTGAAAAGGTTTTTTGTTTGTGCTAGGGTTTAAGGTGGTTGATGAGTTATTGTAAGAGTGATCTTATCTAAGAATATGAAGTTGTAACTGAGTGAGAGACAAAGAAGACTGAAGTAATACTGGAATGCATTAGCTGTGAGCTATACTAGATCTAACCAATCAATCTATGCTATCTGATAGATCACACACTTGTTGATTACTCACATCTTTGATAAGTCTGTAGCCCTTAACCGGGTAGGCCCAAAAGCCTTTTGTAAAATCCTCTAACAAGGTGGTTCACCTCTGTGAATCTAAAATCCTCTAGCAAGGTAGTCTTTAATTAGACTTATCTCCTAATAGAGATTGAGATTCCTAACAGGATCTATTCTGGTGAAGAACATTGTAAGACCTTAACCGCTCTGGTTTCTATTCTGTAAATAGTGACTTGTGAGTTCCATCTCACCATGGTTTTTCCCATTTGGGTTTCCATGTCAAATATCTTGTGTTATGGTTGTATTGCTTTTGTGGATGAACACTTTATTTGCATTTTGGTTTGCATGTGTGATAACCAGTCTATCTGTTAAACTGTTTTACTAGTTTATCTTCAGACTGTTTAAGTGTTTAGTGCAGTGTTTTTTGGCATACTAATTCACCCCCCCCCTCTTAGTATTCTTCAATTGGTATCAGAGCCTACCTTTCTATAAGTTTAACCACTTGGAAAGAGATATGGGGGATTGCACCTTGAGGGAACTTACTCAATGGCTCACTCAATCTGAGCAAGCCTATGATGATCTTATGGTCAAATACAAGGCATCTCAAGCAAAAAGGAGAGAACATGTAGAAAAGTTGATGGAGCTATCTGAAAATAGTTCTGTAGATGAAGCAGATATGGAAGCCATGATAGTAGAAGTAAATAAGTTGAATGATTCAAACCCCAATCTGAGAAAGGAGTTGGAAGGACTCACTATCCAGTTAAGTCAAGAGCTTGAAAACTAGAGGAAAGCTAAAGATCTACTGAAGGACAAAGATCATGAGATCTCCAAATTGAAACAAGAGATTAGTGCACTGACTGCTTGCCTTCATGAGAGCAGAATGGAAAAAGAAGGAGTACATGATGAACTGAACATATCCATCTCTAAAAATGCAAGCCTAATGGAGACAAATACTGCTATTCCCAAAGAACTCTCTGAGTCAAAGGAAATACTTGCTAAGTTCAGCAAAAGTGTTGTTAAGCTAGAGCAAAAGCTTGAGTCATCTAGATCGGTAAAGAATACCAATGGACTTGGTTTCTCTAGACATGAGGAAGGAGAATCCTCAGGAACAAATGTTGAAGCATCAAAGAAGCAACCAACATTCAAAGGAAAAGGTAAGCGAAAATTCAAACCTGTTTTCTTTAACTGTCTTAAAGAAGGACACACTTCCAATGTATGTAGGAGCAAAGCCTACAATAATTTTCCTTACTTTATTAACAATGTACCTAGATCCAATAAGTTCAATGGTCATTGTTATGCATGCAACAAGTTTGGGCATAGAGAATTTGAATGCAGGTCTGTGATGAATAACATTGGAAGATATCCTCAAAGGACCCAAGGAGTTGGTCCTGAACCTTTTGTGAACTGGAACCACAACCGGTTTAATGTCTTCAATCATTAGCCAAGAAGCAATGGCTATCAATCAACAACCGGATGGAGAGAAAACTATTGGGTTTGTCATGGTCATGATCACACTACTGCTACATGCAAAAGGAAGAATGGAAACATGAACAATGGACCTTGGGTAGCACCTGGAATGATTTGCTATCATTGCAACAAACCGGGTCATGTGGCAAGATTTTGCAGAAGCAGAAAGAGTGTATCTGATGATATACCGGTCACTCCGGAAGGTGAAATTGATGTTTAAATAGTTCAAGCAGACATGAACAAAACCTGGAGGAAGAAACCAACAATGTTGGAAGAGAAACCAGTTTTTGCACCTAGTGTGGAAATATCAGAACCGACAAACTAAGCTTCAAAAGGCTTAGGGGGAGAAAACAGTGAAATGTTTTCAAACCCCCAGTTTACACTGATAAAAGACCTTATCTGGTATGTGATACCTATTGCTTGGTAGAAGACCAGAAATGGTAAAAAGGCAAATTAGGGTTTACACCCTAATAGAGGAGCATTAATGGTTGTAGGTGAGAGACATGTATAAAAAAAAATTTCAAATCATTTCTCACTATCTGTTTTCGAGTGAAGAAAAGATTTTCAAAGAGTAGAGCGAAGAACAGGCGATTTGAGCTGAGATTTCAAGAAATTGACAAATCACGAAGGAGATTCAAATTCAAATTGTAAACGGTCAAGTGGAGAACACAAAGTAGCGATTCAGCAACCGACGGAGTGTGGAGTGAAGGAGAATTAGAAAGCCCTAAATTCGCGTTTTAAAGGTATTTCTCGAGTTCTTAAAATATTCTACAATGGCTTCCACATCTCATACCAGTTCTAGTGCATCCATTGAGTCTAAAATTTTCATTCAAAGGAAGTCAAAGTATAATGCCCTATCACAAGTTCCGAATGGAGTGATAGTAGAAGAGGGAATTTCTGACTATATTGATTGCAATAATGAAGACCTAGGGTCTCTAGCCATCCACTCCCAACTAGGTTTGTTCTGTGGAAAGGATAAGAAAATCAAACCAGAGTATAGTATCTTAGGGAAGAAGAAACTCCATAATGTTGTATGCTTTTTGGAAGACTTTACAGAGGATCATATTAGGATCATTTTGAGTAGAGTCCATGGTGACAAGATGTACTTGGAGAGGATGCATGATATCACGCCATAGGCAATTCATGCAGTCACCAGTTTCTACAACACAGGGGAAGTGCCAACCCTAAGGACAATAAGCAAAATGGAAATGTCAAGGCTCACCAGTTCTGTGAGCGATTCATGACGTATGATAGTCAACTCCATCAAGGATGATCTGGTTAAGTATGCTTGCATGGTGATAGGCTACAGAACATTCTCTTCCAATAGAATTAACTCTGTATCTGCTACAGTGGTAAATGCCGCTTACCAAATGATTAAAGAGGATGCATCATTTGATTGTGCACCGGTATGCAGAGGCAACTCCTGTCTAATCTAAAGTCGATCAAATAGGATAATGCACTGATATTCAAGTTCGGACAACTATTGGTTGGGTTGTTCTTCTATTTTCAAGGCTACTTTCCTAGAGTAGGAGATGTCCAGTGGTCTCCTGACCAACTGGTAACCAAGCAGATCAAGGAAAGCATTCAAGCAATCAGAACCGATTACCCTGATGTGTTGAACAAGTATTTTGATGAGTTCAGATGGAAAATGAGTCAAAGGATGAGGATCTTAGGTGACATCATCAAGAAATATGAAAATGACATATGTTTCACCATCCAAGTGGACAAATGCTTAATAGAGGTTGTTGAGCCTAGAATGGAAGAAGTGGAGCCAATGGGATATGAGGTGATGTATGATATGCTGGAAGGGTATGCCTCAACCCTTATTGCCTCACCTCTTGATCCTAAGGCAAATAGGACCAGAACCTATCTAGAAAGGATTGCACTGGTCGAGGAACCCTCTATTAAGAAAGCAAAAGAACCGGTAGCAAAGAAGGAAAAGGCAGTGCCTGGAGCATCAACATTGGCTACTACTGCAACTCCAAGAGTGACCAAGCGGTCACCTGCAAAGAAGAAATCGGAAGTGGCACTGGCAAAAGTCTTTGAAAGAAAAAGGAAGACTAAGTCAAATGAACCGGACTCTGAAGAGACTAAGTCTGAGGAGATGCCAAAGAAGGCCAGACAGATGAAGAAGATGAAGAAGAATGAACCGGCAGTGTCTGCACTGGTAAATATTGATATCTCCTCATATAAACCTTTGACACATTGTCAAAGAATAGTAAAGAATATTAGGAGAAAATTACTTCATGATTTAGTAGATTATTATTTATTTGTGTAAGAATGATCGGTCACCATCAGAGATTAAATCTCAGACACCAGATTCCTTATATAAGGCATTAGATAATAAATGGCACATTGCCATAGAAAAGGAACATGAGATTAGGGAGAAAGTCTTTGCACAGTACTTTCCCAACCTCTCAAACTCAGAATTATTTGATGTTTTGGACCAAAATAAAGGACTCTTCTGCACAAGGAGAAGAAGACTCTGGCTATTAGAGGTAAGAGTTGATGATGTTGAAAAAGACACTCATCAGTATATGGATCATGCTATCCATGCTCACAAAGAACGTATGGCCAACCTGCAAGTAGAAAAAGATCCAATTATATCCAAACTAGATGAAGTTTTTGATGAAGAAGGAAACCTAGTTGAAGAACCAATTGATACTATTGATGTCAATGCCCTGGACATAGAAGATGTCACTCAGGACATACCTTCTGAGGGAATAGGACAGGTGCAATAGGCCGAACAGGGCAGTGAGCAAGCCGAGGATAGATAGGAAGAAGCTAAGGAACAGGCAGAGAAGTAGAAGAGGGATGAAGATGAGAAAAAGTGGAAAGAGGAAGAGAAGAGAAAAGAGGAAGAGGAGAAAAGAAAAGATGAAGAGAAAAAGAAGCAAGAAGATGAGAGGAAAAAGAAAGAAGAAGAGGATAAGGAAGAAAAGAAGAAGAAGGAAGAGGAAGATAAAGAAAAGGAAAAGTGGAAGGAAGAAGAAAAGAAGAAGAAGGAAGAGGAAGAGAAAGAAGAGGAGAAGAGGAAGGAAGCTGAGAGGAAAAAGAAAGAAGAGGAAGATAAGGAACAAGAAAAGAAGAAGGAAGCAAAGAAAAAGAAGGAAGAAGAAGACAAGGCAGCGGAAGTGGTGAAGAGCACACAGATGGAGACTCCGAAGGCAACCAGGAGTCAAGCCAAATTGGTTGATATCACCAATCCTATCAATCTCCAGTCTTCAAGTGAATCGAAGCTAATGCAGAGCATCAAGGTTGCTCAAGAGTACCTTGAAATCATTTGAAGGAAAAAGGAGCAAGATGTAATTCAAGCGGCTGTAGACACCCTTACCAGTTTGATCCCCGGTACCAATCTTCCCAACACTAAATCATCACTAGTAAAGCTTAAGCTACTATGTACAGTAGTGGATGATCAGGTGTAGAGCCTGGAAGAAGTAGTTGAGGCAAATGTCAAGAAAGAGCATCAAAAGGCTCTTAAAATTGCTCTGGTGAAGAAAATGAATGAACTCTGGTCTGAACTGTTAAAAGACCAAAAGGATATAAGGGACGCTTTGGATGAGGGAAATCTGCTACTAACAAAATCTGTCAACCCCATCTATTCTATGATGATGTGCTAGCTCAAAAGCAAAAGCTTCAAACGGACTTAGAGTCTTACTTGAGCACATTTAAGCCACCTTATGATTCCTTTGCAACTTATGGGCAAACCATTCACCAGTTTCAGATCCAGTCAGCCAAAACGGAGCAAGAGATTAGTACATGGTCTAGAGATTTGCAGGAGCTTCAACTAGTTCTACTCCCACATTTGCAAATTCTTCAGAAGTGTTATCTGAACTTGGATTCCTTGACAGTTACACAGGAGATGAGCACAGTTAATGCCATGGAAGAACAGGTCTCCCAGATGCAAACAGAGAAAGAAGTGGCCACCTCCCTACTTGAGTCCTAGTCTCTATCAATGAAACAATTTTTGCAGGACTATAAATCGGTTTTTGACAAGTATTATTCCTTGTTGTCATAAACTTTTATTATTTTGATATCAAATGGAAACAGGGTTGTTCAACAGTACTTTGTCATTGTTGGCAAAGGGGGAGAAGTACTCTATTTTGGAGAAGTATAGGGGAGAAGCATTTGGTTTTAAAATTTTGCTATATGCTTTGATATATGCTATATGCTCTGATATCTCAATGTTTATGCTCTGTATACAAAATTGCTATACATTGTATTGATTAAGAGATAGTGTATATGCTTAGGGGGAGCAATTTTGTTAATGGCATGTTTTTGTTGTAAAACACTTATATGTCAAAATTTTATTTTCCTAAGTGTTCCATCAATGCCAAAGGGGGAGATTGTTGGCATTTTTTATGTTTATGTTGTGATTGTCATTGATGGACACACACTTGCATTAAGATCCCCTTTATATGTATGAGCTAGAGCTCAACCGGTATCTGTTCCAACCGGTATGTTGTATTCTAGTCTTTAGACTATTTATGATTTTGCAGAAAGTGTTTACCGGTCTGAAGCAGCATGTCGACCCCAAGCAGTTCATAGATCTTAAGTGGTATGAGGGAGCAAAGTGGCATAACACATTCTTACCAGTCTTCATTTTTGTCAAACCGGCAACCGGTATTTTGTATGAATCGGTAATACTCTATGATGAGTTACCAACCGGTATTTTGTGATGAGTTACCAATCCACCAATTGATTGATGGTGCCGACACACTGGCGGTGCTTCTTGTGTCATGTTACTGAGTATGTCTAGATTCATTGAACCTAGGAAATTGAAATGTAATCCTATTGGACCGACATGAAATCAAACTCCTTTAAAAGGACATCATGTCTAGGGTTTTAGGTTGTTGCTAAAAAGGTTTTTTGTTTGTGCTAGGGTTTAAGGTGGTTGATGAGTTGTTGTAAGAGCGATCTTATCTAAGAAGATGAAATTGTAACTAAGTGAGAGATAGAGAAGACTGAAGTAATGCTAGAATGCATTAGCTGTGAGCTATACTGGATCTAACCAAGAAATATGTGCTATCTGATAGATCACACACTTGTTGATTAGTCACATCTTTGAGAAGTCCGTAGCCCTTAACTGGGTAGGCCCAAAAGCCTTTTGTAAAATCCTCTAACAAGGTGGTTCACCTCTATGAATCTAAAATCCTCTAGCAAGGTAGTCTTTAATCAAACTTATCTCCTAACAGAGATTGAGATTCCTAACAGGATCTGTTCTGGTGAAGAACATTGTAAGACCTTAACCGGTCTAGTTTCTATTTTGCAGATAGTGACTTGTGAGTTCCATCTCACCATGGTTTTTCCCATTTGGGTTTCTGCATCAAATATCTTATGTTATGGTTGTATTGCTTTTGTGGATGAACGCTTTATTTGCATTTTGGTTTGCATGTGTGATAACTGATCTTTCTATTAAACCGTTTTACTGGTTTATCTTCAGACTGTTTAAGTGTTTTAGTGCAGTGTTTTTTGGCATACTAATTCACCCCCCCCTCTTAGTATTCTTCAGACCACACTATCATATCTTGACCTTTCTGTACCTGTTTATTAAATTTAGCAAACTACAAATTGATCACCGACACTACTGCTTGTCAATCACAATAAATGATCCAGTAGTTTCCTTCTCCAGGTCAACTAGTCGATCAGACATCCTGCTTCAATCATGATGCCAAAGGATCAAATCTATATCCTTTAATCTTCCTTAAGTCACAACCCTCTACATCTAATCCATGATTTTCGCAGTCGACATTAATGTCGACCTACTCATTACCAACCTTGCCAAAACACTCTTCACCGACTATTTTATGTTTGCCACCTGGATTCTATGTGTCATCTCTATTGGCATCCACCTCAATTCACTATTTCATTTTGGGATCA
Source organism: Cryptomeria japonica (assembly GCF_030272615.1). Lineage (NCBI taxonomy): Eukaryota > Viridiplantae > Streptophyta > Pinopsida > Cupressales > Cupressaceae > Cryptomeria > Cryptomeria japonica. Next base: position 223,363,371 of record NC_081414.1, on the reverse strand, counting down.
GTCACCAACCAAAAACACACTACTGGTATTATTTCCCTACCGGTCATGCAATAACCAGTCAACCTTTGTATCATCTCTTCAATGTTTTGTTGGTTACTTCAAGCTAACTTGGATTTCTTCCGATTCTGTGTTCACACTATATGTGATCCGACAATCGTTCACTTTGTTGGTTTGTATTTTTCTTGTTCATACATGCTCACCGGTGGACCTCCTTACTGGTAGCAGTCTTATGTTTGTAGCCCAGTAATCTTCATGACAACATCATTCCAACAGTCTCACACTTGCATATCTCAATCTCCATGTTGCATACCAGTAGACATCTCCTGCTTGCATCTACATACTGGGAATCTTGCATACATCTACATATCATACACACCAATTAGCTATCCTTCTTCACAAAGTTCATATCAATCAATTGTAAGTGTGCTCTCCGGTTCACCAAACTTGATGCAATTTCAATCACAAGGTCATGCCAATGTTATGAACATGTATTCTGAATCGCAACTCTTGGGTGTCTCTGATCGTTCGTACCAGTTGACATTCCATACCGGTCTCCAATACTTACTCACCAGTTATCATTCCATACTGGTTGACATCAATGACAACACAATGCCAACATGGAATGCATATAAAAAGTCATGTCACAACTTTTATGCACAACCTCTCTCATATGATGTTGTAAAATATAAAGAAATAAGAAAAGCACAAATATGTTCTCTTTTCATTGATCCCCGAACCTAGGAGACCCTACCTCTTAATTCTAAGAGGTTTCCTATACATTGGTGCAATCATGTGGCCATGAAAACACAATTTTCTGATAGGTGGTGAATGGTCTTTGACCAACCTCCTTGCAATAACTCTGAGGTGCCTTTATATTTTTTAAGAAAACTATACTGTGAGTTCATCTTGAATGAGATCCCTAATTATTTTGATTTAAGGGAGTTCTAGGGTAGAGGTAGAGGCTCTTCCCAAAATAGACCAAGGGCTTGATGTGTACAAAATGCCTAAAATTGGGTTCCACTAGCTATGAAACCCTTGCTGTATGTGACAACCCCTATAGCCTTGAAGGAGTCCATGGAGATGGAGACTCTTTAGGTAGCTGCCACACCAAATAACACCATCATCCAAAATGGGACACAATTATCACATCCTCTTGGCCTAGATAATGGTACAATAGCCCATGATGGTGTAGCAACAGATGATGGTGTTGCTACTATACCACATACTTCTATCATGCCTATTGTTCACCAGTGCATCAATTGCTACAAGGTAGATACCATTGCACATGCAGATGGTTTGAAATACCATGATTGCACATGTTATGGGGCTAGTTGTGAGGTTGGTAGACAAGATGATGTGGCCCTCATAGATGACTTGATGCAAAAGGTCTTTACTAGTCAAGTATGTTGATTTGAATTTATAATGTTTTATTTATTAAATACTTTAAATTCCTGAATGTAAATAGATTTTTAATTATAGTTCAAACTAAACTAATGCAAATGATTACAAGATGTGGGTAAGTGCACCAAGATCGTGTATAAAAAAGTGGACACCCTCAAAAAAAATGTCTAAAAAACAACTAATGTGAATGGGTTATTTTTAAATTTAAATAATCCATTCACGTTAAGGCTCATATAACCATGCCTAAATCCAAGCCAAAACGTGTTCATGTTTTTAAAATAAAAAATGCGTACGAGTTTCTCTGAATTACAAACACGTACGAATTTTTAGAAATGAAATTTTTTTAAAGGTTTTAAAAATTAAAAATGCATACATGTTATGTTTAGTAAGAAAAAAATGTACGCGTTATGGTTACATAAAGTTAGTTTCATAACATGAACTTATATACAATTCATTTAGGATTCCCTCAGTTTTTTCAGCAGGATATATACATAAAATATAATATTTAAGTATAAGTTCTATTTTCTCTTTGTCTTTTATCTTTCTTATACTTACGTTAAGTTATATTTTATATATATGTTGTCAGGATGTTTGAGAGTGGTTTCAGATCTCTCAGTGTCATAATGCAGATTCTAGATTTTAGATCTTATAATTTTTCAAACTTAGTCAAATTTTAGTAATCAGTGGGCTTATATCATCATTCACTTGCTATCTCTCTATCTCATGTTCTTTGTGTCCCCTAAGCTCTAGACCTATCTATTTTCCTATCTCTCTCCTTCTCTCTTCACCTCTCTCTATCTCACTCTCTCTTCTCTCCCCAAGCTCTAGATCTTATAATTTCTCAGACATGATCAAATTTGGTGTCCTAAGGGGTCATATAGTGTCCTAAGGAGTCATATGGTGTCCTGAGGTATCATATAGTGTCCTAAGGGGTCATATGGTGTCATTAGGGGTCATATAGTGTCCTAAGGAGTCATATGGTGTTGTTAGGGGTCATATGGGGTCATAAGAAGGGACACATGTGTTAGAACACCATATGGCCTCTTGGGATACCATATGACCCATTAAGACATCATATGGTCCTAAGGGTTCATATGGTGTCCTAAGGGGTCATATGGTGTCGTTAGGGGTCATATGGGGTTCTAAGGGGTCACACATGTGTTAGAACATATATGACCCCTTAGAATGTCATATGGTGTCCTAAGGGGTCATGTCATACATACCAGGATGTTAAAAAGGGTCATATGGTATCCTAAGAGTTCATATGGGGTCCTAAAGGGCCACACATGTTAAAAGATCATATGACCCCTTAGGACACCATGTGACCCCTTAGGACATCATATTGTCCTAAGGGGTCATATGGTATTCTAAGGGGTCATGTCATACATACCAAGATGTTAAAAAGGGTCATATGGTGTCCTTAGGGGTCATATGAGGTCTTAAGTGGCCACAATTGTGTTAGAACGCTATATGACCCCTTAGGAAATCATATTGCCTTAAGGGGTCATATGGTGTTTTTGTTAGACAGTTCAAATAACCGAAAGACAACTGAGAGGGAGGGTGAATCAGTTGTCACCAGATTACAAGAACCTTAAGTATTTAAGCTTTAATACCGAAACCCAAAAGAACAATACTAGAATGCACAAACCAAATACCAGAATAACAGATATAAAAATTAAGAAAGAGCATAAATCATAGAATAGTTACCATCCACTCATAACACATGAGACCCAGATTTGTATGTGGAAAACCCGGTAAAGGGAAAAACCACAGTGGGAAGCCTACCCACAATCAAATAATACTTATGTAGTAAGTATGTGAAATACAATTGAGAGGCATGCACATGTAGGAAGGCCAACAACCTAGAGCACACTGTTCATCACAAAAGGAGCCTTACTGACTACATAAGAAATCCAGACTACAATCCGGAAGAGTGAATGAACTGCAAAGATAGCATCTCATATGCCTAAGTACAGTTTCGGTTAAGCTTAATACCGGAGGTCATAAACCTCTCTTTCCATCCCAATTTGATCACCTATGATCGAGAAAATTCTCTACCTGAATGATTATTGCATTGTTCGCCCATACACATCCTCATGCATATATTCTACAATGAGATCTTACATCATATATATACAAACCCTCGACCACAAACAATAAGGTCGGCCACCAGGAAATAAAACAATTACATAATTACAAAACATGTCAGTCTTAGACCAAACAAATAATATCCAAGCCATAAAAAATCTCAAAAGCACATCAAGAAGTCCAATCCACACATTATATTATGTCGGTCCATAACCTAGATAAACCGAGACCCAATTGAGGTCCACACACACTAAAGCAATGATTCCAATCAACCAAGTCTCAAACAAGATCATCATTAGCATCCTGAATCCATACCACAAGCCACACCAACACCATTTATGCAATTCATAAAGGATTTTCAACAAATCTTTGTTGGTGACACCCTCGTCAGTATCACAAGCCAAGCTTCCAAGCAATCAGGATAGCATCTGATCACTAGACCAAAACCAACTAATTGAACATGAATCTAAGTAGCATGAATAAGCTAGTTCCATAAGCCAAACATACCAGAGCATACCAGATCTAATCCAACCAGAAACCAAACAACCTACCAAGACAAGAAGGGTGTCGGCAAAGAAACCAAAACAGTTGGTGTTGTCATCAATGACAAAACATCAATGCAACACATAATCAATTCCTCCAATATTTCCAACAATCTCCCCCTTTGGCATTGATGGAAATACTAGATGTGAAAAACATCCAAGTGCCAAGAAGTGCCAAACAAGTCTCCCCCAATGGAAAACAACCAACAATCTCCCACTCAAAGATATAGCCATGAAGCTCAAACACAAAGACCAAACTCCCCCTATGAATGATATCTCTATAAAGCTCTGTTTTTCACATATAACTCTCCCCCTTTGACATCAATGCTAGAAATTTGACAAAAATAGTGAAGCAAAAACCAAAAACCACTGACTTACAAGGATAACTACTCCCCCTGAGCAGTAGCATCCTGACATCAATCCAGAATGAATAATAGCTCTGATAATGCATACTAGATTGATGCCAAACCACATCAATCAAGTCTCTACCAGAGGGGCAAAAACTCCCAATCTGTCCCTGAAGTACTCAAATGATTCTTTAGGCAAAGATTTAGTGAAAATATCTACACTCTGCTCTTTAGTGTTCACATAAACCAGTCTTACTTCATTTGCTTCCACCTATTGGCATATGTGAAGAGTTTGATGACACGATGGGATTGTATGTTGTCATTGATGTCAATATGCTGACGTATGAACTGGTATATTGAAGTAAGCAAACTAGCAAGTGAACCGGTATATGAAAAAAGTGAACCAGTATGTTGGAGTGTGAACCGATATATGCAAAGTTTGTATCAGGGTTTCATTTGATATGACTACCAGTTGGTAGTCTCAGCTTCAGGGTTTCTGGTTGATGCATTCCAAGTCTGTGTGATTCGACCAACGATATCCTATGATGAGTTAGCATTGAAATGAAGATCAGATCATGTTGCCACGTCAGCCTTGTGCGCATGAAGAATTTCCTTCAGGATCTTGCATGAAGAAGATCGATTCTATCTACCTCGGGAATGTGCAAAATCTTAGTAAATGGTGGAGAGTGCATGATGGGTTATCAGCTTCCAGAAGCAATGAAGAATGGATGATGGAGAACATCTTGAGATTTGTTCAAGATTGTTTTACCCTATGTAATGTGTTTAAATGGCCAGGATTGGACCGACTGTATTGTTAACCTAGATGCTTAGGGTTTTAGGTTTTGGCCACCGACCTAATTGTTGTCTATAAGGTCGATGATGATTTTCATTTGAAGTTGTTGGCAAAGGAATGTATGTGAGGTGATTCTTGCCAGACCAAAGGAGTAAGAAGAGATTTGCAAAGTGTGATTGCAGATGTAAAGGAACCAAAGTGGATCTACCTTAGCATTGAGTGTTGTTATCAGATCAGTGTATTATCTGTTGACTTCTAACCATTTCAGCAGATAGAAAATCCCTTTACCGAGTAGCTTTAACAAGCTTTTTGTAAATCCTTTAACAGGGTGACTCAAAATCATTGAGTTCTTCAAATCCTCTTACAAGATAACCTTTAACAGGGTTTTAACCTCTAACCAGGTATTTAGCCATCCCTTAATCGAGTGATCCCTAGCAGGATCAGTTCCTAGCAGAACCTATTGCAAAGTCTTTAACCAAACTAGGCTCCTAACAGAGTGGACTTCATAAGAGTTCAAGAACAACTTGTGGGTATTCATCCCCACCATGGTTTTTTCTAGTTGGGTTTCCACATGAAAAATCAGTGTGTTATGTGTGATGCTTTTTCATGTGATGTTTTAGTGTTTTCTGTTAAGTGGTAATGCAAGCTGATCCAATGGTCATTGTATATCTGATGTATTACTTGCTTAAGCATATGGGTGAAGTTGAGATAAGATATTAGGTTTTGAGATGATCTAGATGTTATCAGTTTATGTCTCTTGTAGTCATACTATGTTTCACCAGTAGTGCCTTGATTTAGATCGATAATATTGTTTACCAGTTAGTGCAGTCTTTGCAGTTTAAGGTTGTTGGAGAAGTTTTTGTCTATACTAATTCACCCCCCCCCCCCCTCTTAGTATCTGTTGGTTATTTATTGTTCATCATTATTCATCACCACCTTCTCCTTCAAAAAGTTTTACTTGATAGATATGTTCTTTTTTTTTTAATGAAATATTGAATTCTTTGATATGTCAATAGCAGTAAAGTTATCACAGTGAATAACTACTGGTTCATTACAATCCACCTTTATATCCTTCAATATTTGCTTCATCCATAAGACTTGTGTATAGTTAGTAGAAGCAACAACATACTCAACTTCAGTAGTAGATAATGAAGTACATGACTGCTTCTTGCTTATCCAAGAAATAAGTTTATTTCCAAGAAAGAAAGCTCCATCGAAAGTGCTTTTCCGATCATCAACATCTCCTGCCCAATCTGCATCTGTATATGCACATAAAGTAAAGTCATCATTTTTAGGATACCACAAACCATATTCAATTGTTCCTTGTAAATACCAAAATATCCTCTTCACTGCAATCTCATGGTTTTCTCTAAGATCACTCTGAAATCTTGATACAATACAATCTACATTCATTATATCCAGTCTAGTCTAAGTTAAATATAACAAACCTCCAATCATAGACATGTACCATGTAGGATTTACTGGTGTCGATTCATCTCTCTTTGTTAATTCCTCACTTGTAACCATAGGAGTACCAACCGATTTAGAGTTTTCCATACCAAATTTCTTCAATAACTCCCTAGCATACTTAGTTTGACAGATGAAAATTCATTTGTCAGTCTATTTGATCTGCAAACCTAAGAAAAAATTATTTTCCCCAATCATAGACATCTCAAATTCATTCCTCATATTGTTAGAAAATTCCATACACAACTTATCTTCACCTCCAAAAATAATATCATCAACAAAGACCTCAATAATTAGTATGTCATACTCAGTGATGTTATAATATAAGTTACTATCAACACTACCTTTAGTATAACCAAGCTTCAAAATATATTTATCCAATCTTGCATACCAAGCTCTAGGGGCTTGTTTCAATCCATATAAAGCTTTCTTTAATCTGCAAACCATGCTTTTGTCATCTAAAAGTGAAAAACCATTAGGTTGTTCAATATAAATTTTCTCTTCAAGATCTCCATTAAGAAAAGCACATTTAACATCCATCTGATAGACCTTGTAGTTCTTATGAGCAACATAAGAAAGAAACAATCTCATAGCTTCAATCCGAGCTATCGGTACAAAGGTTGCATCATAATCAATTCCTTCCTTTTGAGAATATCCTTTACAAACCAATCTAGCTTTATTCCTTACCACTTGTCCATCTTCATTCAATTTATTCCTAAAAACCCATTTTTTTCCAATAGCATTCTTATTTTTAGGCCGAGGAACTAAAGTCCATGTATTATTCTTTTCCATCTGGTCTAATTCTTCTTCCATATCTTTCATCCAATATTTATCTCTGCATACTTCAATTACTGATGTTGGTTCAATTTGAGAAATTAAACATACCTCATCAGCTGCCAACCTTCTTCTTGTCATCACTCCTTTGTTTTTATCTCCAATGATCTAATCTTCTGAATGATTCAACCTTACATACCTAGGAGTCTTCTGATTTTCCATTTCTCTACTTTGATCTTTAGTTACCATTGAGTTTTTGGATGTTGCCAAAGTAACTGGTTCAACATTTTGTTTCAGTATAGGTTCATTTATGATCATTTCCATTGACGGTTCCTTCTCATAAGTTCTGAATTGACTTTTGTTAATCTCATCCACCTTGACATTAGTGCTCTCCACAATTATTTGCAATCTTTTGTTATAACATCTATATGCTTTTCTTTTATTAGAATAACCAAGAAATATTCCTTCATCACATCTAGGATCAAACTTTCCAATGCAATCATCTCTTTTGATATAGCATTTACTACCAAAGATTCTTAAATACTTAACTATCGGTGTATGACCAAACCATAACTCATAAGGTGTCTTACTGGTTTCTCCTTTGATATGAACTCTGGTGAATGTGTATACCATCATGCTTATAGCTTCTCTCCAATAGATATGAGGCAGATTAGCTTCCATCATCATGGTTCTATCTGCATCTAAGATAGTTATGTCCTTCCTTTCCACAACTTCATTTTGCTGAGGTGTCCAGGGAGCTGAGAATTGTCTCCTTATCCCATTTTTTTCACAAAAGTTATTAAACTAACTGGAAGTGAATTCTCCACCATGATCTGACCTTAAGCATTTAATATTCAAACCTGTCTCTATCTCAACTTTAGTTTTAAATATTTTGAACTTTTCAAATGCTTTAGACTTCTCCCTAAGAAAAGTAACCCACACCATTCTAGAATAGTCATCAATGATTAGCATGAAGTATCTATCACCCTGAAAACTTTTGATTCTAGCAGGACCACACAAATCAGTATGAATAAGATCAAGAACATCATTAGACTTATCTTGTATAGTTTTAAAAGAAGTTCTGACCTGCTTTCCCATTTGACATTCCTTACATACTAGATTATAGGGCTTCACAATCTTACGTATATCTCTAACTGCTTTAGTAGACCTGATCTTTACAATGCAATCAACATTCACATGACATAGATGCTTATACCATAACCAACTCTCATCAATTTGTGCAATTAAACATTTCTTCTCACCGGAATTCAAATGATAGATATTAACTTTAGTTTGAGTACCGATTGCAATCTCCAATCCTGATCGATTAATAATATTGCATTTTCCATCCTTCAACTGTAATTGAAATCCCTTATCCACCAACTATCCTACACTCAAAATATTATGCCTTAAACCTTCAACATAATAAACATTATAAATGTTATGGTTACCATCCAATGATATACTTCCTCTTCCCTTGATCATGCATGATTTGTCATCTCCAAATCTAACCAATCCACCATCAAACTCTTGCAAAGATAGAAACTTCATTTTATCTCCAGTCATATGATATGAACATCCACTATCTATCACCCATTCATCTTTGTCTTGAATTTTAGTAGCAAGGGCCTTCTCTTCTGGTATCCTTCCCGTACCGGATCATCCTCCTTGATAGCCAAAAATACCCATTCCTTTCCATTGTCAGAACCACTAGCAGAATCTTGTGTCGATTCGTTATCAGAATTAGTCACACCTTCCTCATCCACAATATAGCATGATTTATCTTTGTTCCTCCTATACTTATGCTTGTTTCGATAATCTTGGTTTTGCCTAAAAGACCTTCTAACTCTTTCTTCAAATCTTGAATTTCTTTCAAGACATCTAGATGCAAAATAACCTATCTTATTACACGCAAAACATTTAAAAGGTGCTTTTCCTTCATACTTACTTCCTGTCGGTCCTTTTGGTACTCTCCTAACAAATAGGGCTTCAAGTTGCTCAAATTCTTCATCTTCTCTCTTTATATCCTCTAGTTCCTTTGCATATAATGCTTGCCAATCATTCTTGCTGGTAGATGATGTAGATGCATGAAAAGCACATTCAGATTTCATAGCTCCAAAAGGTCCAAATTCCTCAAGCTCAAAAATTGATAACTTCCCAACCAAAGTATCTCGGTTAACAGTAGTGTTTGTCATAGTTCTCAACTCATTAATTGATGTAGCCTTCATCTTATAAGCCAGTGGAAAATATCTTAGTATTTTGGAAACTATTTCATCTTCACTCAGATATCCACCACAAAATTGAGTTCCCATAACAATCTCATTAACTCTTTCCATGAAAGCAGTAATCCTTTCATCTTCTTGCATATTCAAGTTTTCATACCTCACCCAATAACCATCAACTTTTAAAATTTTAACAATAGGGTCACCTTCATTCAGAGTTTCCAACTTGTCCCATATAGCCTTTGCAGTTGATTTATTAGTCAATCCAATTATCTGCTGATAAAAAAAGTGCACACAAAAGGGCTTCTCTAGCTCTACAATCATTCTCAAGATCCTTATCCAGGTGTTCCAAAGTAGGATTGTCGGATGTTGGATCATAAGAAGTTACCCTATTCTTAGTGATCTCCCAAATCTTCTTTCCAAGATATCTTAGATGAGTCTCCATTTGAATCTTCCATACCCTATAATTTATTTCATCAAGCTTAGTAATTTCTCTCCAAAAGACAATAGAAGATGTGCAAGATGAACTTGAACTGTTAGATTCCATAGGATCTTCCTCAAGTGGTTAAGCTTCTATAGAGAGGACTAGGCTCTGATACCAATTGTCAGACAGTTCAAATAACCAGAAGACAGCTGAGAGGGGGGGTGAATCAGTTGTCACTAGATTATTGAAACCTTAAGCATTTAAGATTTAATACTAGAACCCACAAGAACAATATCGGAATGCATAAACCAAATACTAGAATAACAGATATAGAAATTAAGCAAGAGCATAAATCATAGAACAATTACCATCCACTCATAACACATGACACCCAGATTTGTACGTGGAAAACCTGGTAAAGGGAAAAACCATGGTGGGAAGCCTACCCACAGTCAGATAATACTTATGCCATAAGTATGTGAAATATAATTTAGGGGCCTACACATGCAGGAAGACCAATAGCCTAGAGCACACTGCTCATCACAAAAGGAGCCTCACTAACTAAATAAGAAATCCAGACTACAATTGAGAAGAATGAATGAACTACAAAGATAGCATCTCATATGCCTGAGTATAGTTTTGGTTAAGCTCAATACCAGAGGTCTTAAACCTCTCTTTCCAACCCAATTTGATCACCTATGATCGACCAAATCCTTTTCCTAAATGATTATTACATTATTCACCCATACACATCCTCATGCATATATTCTACAATGAGATCTTACATCATATATATACAAACCCTCGACCACAAACAATAAGGTTGGCCACTAGGAAATAAAACAATTACATAATTACAAAACATGTCATCCTTAGACCAAATAAATAATATCCAAGCCATAAAAAATCCTAGAAGCACATCGAGAAGTCTAATCCACGTGTTATATTATGTCGGTCCATAACCTAGATAAATCGGGACCCAATTTAGGTCCACGCATGCTAAAGCAATGATTCCAATCAACCAAGTCTTCAACATGATTATCATCAGCATCATGAATCCATACCAGAAGCCACACCAACACCACTTATGCAATTCATAAAGTATCTTCAACAAATCTTTGCCAGTGAAACCCTCATCGGTATCATAAGCCAAGCTTCCTGCAAGCAATCAAGATAGCATCCAATCACCAAACCAAAACCAACTGACTGAACATGAATCTAAGTAGCATAAATAAGCCAATTCCATAAGCTAAACATACCAAAGCATACCAAATCTAATCCAACCAGAAACCAAACAACCTACTCAGACCAGAAGGGTGCCGATAAAGCAACCAAAACAACTGGTGTTGCCATCAATGATAAAACATCAATGCAATACATAATCAATTCCTCTAATATTGCCAATAGTTTTGAGGGGTAAGTAGAGAGGTAGAGAGGAGTTAGTGATGTATGAATAGAGAGAGAGAGAGGATGAGACAGAGGAAGAGGGGATATAGTATTAAGTTGAGAGGGGGAAAATAGATAAAGACAGGTGGAGAGGGAGGGAGATAGAGACAGGTGAGAGATACAAAAGTGGAGTGGAGATTTGAAGTGAGGGTGAGAAGGAGAGGTATTAAAAGAGAGGGAGGGTAGGAGAGGTATTCTTTACTCCACCTCTCTATCAATTACCCATCTATCTATACTCTCTATCTCCCCTCCGCCTTTATGTATTTTTCTCTTCTCTCTCTCTATGGGTATCTATCTTCCCTCCTCTCTTTATCTCCCCTCTCCATCTCTCTACCTACCTCTCTTTCCATCCCTATCTACTTTTATCTTACCTAATTCTTTATCTCCTTCCCTCCATTATACTATTTATCTCACCTCACTCTCTCTCAAGCTCTCCCTTTATCTCTCTCCCTCCCTCCTTCCATCTCCATACTCTCTCTCTCTAGATACTTATCTCTATCTATCTGGCATCTCTTTAAATGTCTCTCCTTCTCTCCCTCACTCCAATTATCCCCTCTAGTTTTGTATATATCACCTATCTCTATCTCTCTCCTTCACTCTCCACCTCTCTATCTATTCCCCCCCTCTCAACTTATCACTATCTCCCCTCTCCCTCTCTCTATTTCTCTACATATATATCCCTCCCTACAAGACCTCTATCTCTATATTTTCTTCTATCTCACAAACCTTCCCTTACCACTTCTATCAATCTCACTCTCTCCCCACTCTCTCTCTCTCTCTCTCTCTCTCTCTCTCTCTCTCTCTCTCTCTCTCTCTCTCTCTCTCTCTCTCTCTCTCTCTCTCTCTCTCTCTCTCTCACACACACACACACACACACACACACCTTTTTCTCAACCTACATCTCTCTCCCTCCCTACCTATATATCTACCTCTCTCTCTTTTTATTTCTCTCTACTTATCTCTATCTACCTTCCTTTTTGCACTTGCCCCATAAAACTTATTTATTTAAATACCTAGATAGATAGAGAGAAAGAGGGTCAAAGATAAGGAGAGAGATATAGAGAGGCTAGATAGATAGAAGTGGAGATGATATTTAGAGAGAGAGAGAGGTGGGGAATAGTATGAAGAGAAGGAGGTAGGGAGTTAGGGGAGTTAAAATTAGTGAGGGATGAAAAGAGAGGTAGGTAGAGAGAAGGAGAGGGGAGACAAAGAGTGTGAGATAAAGAAAAATAGATAGGGAAGGAGGGTGGGAGGAAGCAAGAAAGACAAAAGTAGAGAGAAAGATTTATGAAGATGAATAGAGCTAGGGAGGAAGGGAAGAAGAGGTATGTGGAGAGAGGGAGAGGCGAAATAGAGAAATAAAGATGACGCATGTGAGGGTGGAACAAATTTAAAGGGAGAGAGAGAGAGATAGAGACAAAGACAGAGACAGACAGAGAGAGAGACAGACAAACAGACAGACAAACAGAGAGAGGGGTATGTAGAGAAGTAGAGGTAAAGAGGGAGAGGGAATGCACACAGGGATATATATATATATATACAGAGAGAGAGAGAGAGAGATTTGGGGAGGGGGTAGAGAGGTGAGATAGAGAAGAGGGAATGTGTGTCACATATTTAGAGAATAGAGGGGAGATATAAAGGAGGGTGAGAGAGAGGTTTAAATCTTGGAGGAGAGGAGAGAGTGAGATAGAGAGATGGGGGAGAGAAGGGGAGAGGGGGAGTCATAGGTAGGGAGATAGGTCTAGAGATGGAGGAAGATAAAGAGAGAGAGAGAGAGAGAGAGAGAGAGAGAATGATAGTAAGAGCTTAGTGATTACTGAAATTTGATTGTCTGAGAAATTATAAGATCTAGAGCTTGGGGAGAGAGGAGGGAGTGATATAGAGAGAGGTGAAGAGAGAAGGAGAGAGATAGGAAAATAGATAGGTCTAGAGCTTAGGGGAGACAAAGAGCATGAGATAGAAAGATAGCAAGTGAATGATGATGTAAGCCCACTAATTACTAAAATTTCATTGTCTGAAAAATTATGTGATCTCCTAAAATCTAGAATCTGCATTATGACTCCTAGAGATCTGAAACTACTCTCAAACATCCTAACAATATATACATAGAATATAACTTAAAGTATAAGTTATATTTTCTCTTCTCTTTGTCTTTTATCTTTCTTATACTTAAATGTTATATGTTATGTATACATCCTACTGAAAAAACTGAGGGAATGCTAAAGAAATTACATATAAGTCCATGTTACTAAACTAACTTTATGTAACCATAACGTGTATATTTGTTTCTTACTAAACATAACACGTACATGTTTTTCATTTTTAAAACCCATACCCATTTTTCATTTCTAAAAACCCGTATGTATTTGTAATTCAAAGAAACTTGTATGCGTTTTTAATTCAAAGAAACTCATATGTGTTTTCCTTGTACTTAGGCTTGGGAGCCTTTTTTCCCTCCTTTTTACGTGTTTTCTTCTTCTAATCTGGTTTCTACACTTCATCGTCATTGGGTTTGCATGTTATCAAGTGGGTATTTATAAATTTGCCACCATAATTTCACCCATCTTCTGAGCTTTCTAAGTTCCATATATATATTTTTTTAAATTGAACAACATTAACATATTAATCTTGAATTTCTTTTACCAGTGTCTTCATAGTTCTCAGAGACATATGTGTACCATTTTTTTAATAACTTTTGATCTACTTATCCAAATTTTAAAATAATTATATATTTTTGTATTGCGCTTGATTCTTTACACTTTTAATATTTTTTTTCATTTTTTATTATTTTGGTGCATGTTATGCTTCGTGCACGAACATGTACCTGATTTTCAAGATGTGCCCATTTCAAAAAATCATTAAAAAACAAATACTCAACAAAAAATTACAAAAAAATACATAACTTCTAGTGCTCACTCTTAACTATATTCCTACCAAAGAATTTGTCAAAATAATAAATCTAACTATGACCTTTTTGATGCACATGCCAAACACTATGTTATGTTTTTCAGAAAAAATCAGGAACTATTTTTCGTGCACAAAGGATTTCACCCCCTTAATCTTATCCAATTTTGAAAAAAATTAGTAGTTTGAAAACTAGATTCAGAGTAATACAATATTTGTTCTTTGAGTATCTTTATATTTTGAGTGGACGAGTCTCAAATTGCTCCTCCAAGTTCAGGTTTAGTTGATTTCAGAAAAAAGGGTGTCCACTTATACCCCCCTTTTTGCACACCATCTTGGTGCACTTACCCATGTACCAAATATTTGTAAGTCATCCACCACACCTACCACAACTCTTGCACATGTATCTTCATCAAAAGTAAAAATTTACAATTCATGCCAAAATAGAGTAAGACCTTGAACTCAAATTAATATTTTATAATTTACATTAACTTTCTAATGTATCTTTGTGCAAGGTTTGACAGGTGTTGACTATGGACCAACTTTCACAGGTTTATGATGTCATTCTTATGGTCATTTCATTTGGCCTAGAGAGTTATACGACACTCTTCTTTGTACACATCTTGTTTATAGATTGTATTGAATATGCATCTCATTTGAATTTTGATTAGTTGACTTTATGCTAACATTATATGTTTGCGTATATTAATTATGTTCCTCTTTTAAAGTATGTCACTTGTGGATGATATTTATCCTTTGCAAAGGTTATTCTTGAGGAAACCTAATCAGAAAAAGGTAATTGAGCATAATTTTAATCAAGATATAATAGTTTTAAGAGCTTACATGAGTTATTGTAGCATGATTTAGATTTTATTTTTTCAAATTATTATGATTATACACATTCATCTAGATTGATCGAGTCTAACATATTTTGTCTTGTACATGTACAGTGATGGCTAGGATCATTTATAGTAAAGATGAATGCACCTATTCATGCATTGGAAGAAGAGATGCAAGAGGTATATGTTTTTAAAATTTTCTCAATTTTATGATTATATGCACATGTACATTCATTGTATTACAATCTTATCACTTTACATACAGGGAACATCGATGCCTATTTCATCAGTGATGACCCCTCCTAGGACAACAAGAGAACAATTAGAGCCTCTAGAACATGCACACATATGTATGTATGTATGTATTTTAATTGGTCTATCCCCCTTCACAATATGAGCATAACACAAATCCTCTACCTCATCAATTTGGTAGGACTCCTAATCATCAAAGGGGACCATCATTTGCAGAATGAATTTCAACAAAAAACCCACAACATGAGGTAATCAAGAATTCAATTGTAGAGAAATAATAGTACAATACAATTATTTTGATGTTAATTTGACAACTATAAATTAGTATTGACATAAGTAATCTAACATGTTTGAATTGTTGTTCTGTAGGCATCTACAAAGCCACATAGTACTTCAAAGAGGCTCAATTTTGATGATCCACCACAACTATAGGATTTGTTAGAGTTGTATATTGTTAGTTGTGGCCATTGTATATCGATATTGAGATGGAATATGCCATAGTGTTGTAAAACTTGTATTGGTTTGGCACATATGTCATTTTTGTACACTTTGTTGAGTTGGCACATATGCCACATTTTTGTAAAACTTTTATACTACATTTGGATATATATATATATATTGATATTGATATTCGATCTAATTTGTTCATTGTATGCATATATTCATATTTTGAATAATTTATTAACATCTTAAGAATTGTTAAGTTATGAACAATGTATATTCAATAATGAATGGCTGAGTTATGAACAATTTAACATGTTATGGATTAATGATATTGAAATTCAATAGAACTTATAAATAATAATCAGTATTATCTAAATTCCAAGAGTTGAATTTGGTTGCCTTGGGCATCTTCACCAAATTTTATGATCATTGAGATCAAAAGTTGTCAATAGCTATCAAAACTTGTGAATAGTTGCAATTCAAAGTTGCAAGATAGGGTAAATCTTGTTCTATTTGTTTTATCCATGAAGCGTCAATGCAAGCATGTTCGGGTGGGTATTTTTATGCTAGGAATGGTCTTGGATGGGTTTGCAAGTCACTCGAACGTTTAACACCCTATTGTCATAGTGCCATCTCTTAAGTGTCTCAAGTTCAAAAATTTGTTGAACTTTGACGGATTGTTTCTCAGAATCTGGGGCACATACAAAAGATCTATTTAAACCCACAGGGTCATGTTAGGCCCCTCTACAATAACCTATCTTATATTTTGAAGAGACAACAATTTTCTCAGGACAATGATTTTTTCTTAGGGCATCGACAATAACCTTGTCATTTCATGGAAGTCTACCCGAAAATACCCAAAGAGAATTATTGTTAGGATCCTCAATTTTGTCATGCCTCCCTAAGGAATGGTGTAGTGTCGTTCTACTTATCTTTAATGACTTACTTGTTTTTCTTATTAAACAAGACTTTTTAGTTTTCTTTCTCATTATAGTTGATGTAAGAACACTTCAAGTAACATTTGCATCTTTAGAGCGTGATGTTGAACTAATTGCTTGATACACATCAAATAGATTTCTTACTATAGTTTTTCACTATTATTTCCAGATGATCTTAAGCCAATATTTTTTATTCTCTCTAAAATGTTGGCATATGTGCAGAGTTTGATGACATGATGATATTGTATGTTGTCATTGATGTCAATATGCTGAAGTATGAACTGGTATATTGAAGTAAGTGAACTAGCAAGTGAACCAGTATGATGGTTCAAGTGAAGTGGTATGTTGAAATGTGAACCGGTATGATGGTATGAACCGGTATATGCAAAGTTTTGTATCGGGGTTTCATTTGATATGTCTACTGGTTGGTAGTCTCAGCTTCAAGGTTTCCAGTTGATGCATTTCAAGTCTGTGTGATTCGACCGACAACATTCTATGATGAGTTAGCATTGAAATGAAGATGAGATTGCATTACCACATCAACCTTGTGCACGTGAAGAATCTTCTTGAGAATCTTGCATGAAGAAGATTAATTCTATCTACCTCGGGAATGTGCGAAGTCTCATTAAATGGTGGAGAGCGTGTGATGGGTTATCAACTTCCAGAAGTGGTGAAGAACAAATGATGGAGAACGTCTTGAGATTTGCTCAAGATTGTTTTATTCTATGTAATGTGTTTGAACGATCAGGATTGAATTGAATGTATTGTTAACCTAGATGCTTAGGGTTTTAGGTTTTGGCTACCAACCTAATTATTGTCTATAAGGTCGATGATGATTCTCAGTTGAAGTTGTTGGCAAAAGTTGTGTGTGTATCCAAGTGAAGAGATAGTTGATTCTTGCCAGCCCAGTACAGTGAGTAGAGATCTTTAGAGTGTGATTGCAGATGTAAAGGAACTTAAGTGGATCTGCCTTGGCATTGAGTGTTGTTATCAGATCAGTATATTACCTGTTGACTTCTAACCATTTGAGTAGCTAGAAAATCCCTTTACCCGGCAGCTTTAACATGCTTTTTGTAAATCCTTTAACAAGGTGGCTCAAAATCATTAAGTTCTTTAAATCCTTTGACAAGGTAACCTTTGATAGGGTTCTAACCTCTAACTAGATATTTAGCCATCCCTTAACCGGGTGATCCCTAGCAGGATCGGTTCTTAACAGAACCTGTTGTAAAGTCTTTAACAAGACTAGGCTCCTAACAAAGCAGACTTTAGAAGAGTTCAAGAATAACTTGTGGGTATTCATCCCCACCATGGTTTTTCCCAGTTGGGTTTCCACGTGAAAAATCAGTGTGTTATGTGTGATGCTTTTTCATGTGATGTTTTAATGTTTTCTATTAAGCGGTAAAGCATGTTGATCCAGTGGTCATTGCATTTTTTATGTATTACTTGCTTAAGCATATGGGTGAAGTTGAGATGAGATGTTAGGTCTAAAGATGATCTAGATGAACCAGTTTATGTCTTTCATAGTCATACTGTGTGTAACCAGTAGTGCCTTGTTTTAGATCGGTCATATTGTTTGCGAGTTAGTCCAGTCTTTGTAGTTTAAGTTTTTTAAGGAAGTTTTTGTGTGTACTGATTCACCCCCACCCCTCTCAGTACCTATTGGGTATTTACTGTTCATCATTATTCATCAATTGGTATCAGAGCATCCTCTAGGTCCTCTATGCTATAAGCTTAACTGCTTGAGGAAAAGATCCTATTCTAATGATGAAGAGGGAAGGTCCTAAGTTCAACAGAGATAACTTTAAGATATGTAAGGACAAAATGAAGATATACATTAAAAGAATGGGTGCTCAACATTGGAACTATGTTGAGAATACTTATGTTGTCCCTACTGATACTCTCACCGATGATCAAAGAAGGTAAATTTAGGAGAATGGGCAAGTCATGGAAGCTCTTATCAGCAGTCTATCTGATATTGAGTTTATAGATGTTTAGGATAAAGATGATCCCAAAGATGTATGGGATACTCTAGAGTCTATCTATGGTGGTGATGAGCATGTGAAGCAAGTGAAGGAAGAAAGCCTTAGAGGAAAGTTTGAAGATATGCAGATGGTTGAAGGAGAGACCATTCAACATTATGGGATAAGGATTAAAACTGTTGTTGGAGACATCAAGAGTGAAGGAGGTACAATGGATGATTTCACCATTGTTAGCAAAGTTTTGACATCCTTATTATCGGTCTATGCAATAAGGGTTGCCGCTATTTAGGAGTTGAGATCTATGGACAAGACAAAGGTATCCCTTGATTCTATTATTGCTAAGTTGACCCCATATGAGCTAAATAGTTATGATGGTAGTGTTTAGAAGACTGATTTAGCCTTTAAAGCATCTGCTGCACTATCTAGAAAGGGAAAAGAAGCTAGTACCAGCTGTGAATCTTGACAAAGTAGAGATATGGATGATGAGGAGATCCCGATGGAATTTGAAGCTCTTCTGGACAAGAGACTTCCTAAGGGAACTGGAAAATACAGAGGTAAGCTCCCTATGAAATGCTTTTCTTGCAATAGGATAGGACACATTGTTGTCAGCTGTCCTAATAGTGATAATAAGGACAAACTAGAGAAGTTCAAAAATTTCAAAGGAGGAAATAGGAGAAATTGTCTTGTTGCAGTTGATGAAGGTGTCATTGATGATGAATCAGAAGATGAAGAAAGCGAAGACATAGTGTTTGTAGTTGTTAAAGAAGTAGTGTCAGACAAGAAGACTCTTGTCTCCCGCTTTGATAATTCTAATGAGTGGATTATTGACAGTGGTTGTTCTCACCACATGACTGGTGATCAAAGAAATTTTTTGTCTTTGGAAGAGTATGATGGAGGTGTAGTCTGATTTGGTAATGATGCACCATGTATGGTAAAAGGAAAAGGGTCCATCTCTCTAAATGGAAAAAGCAGTGTTGATAATGTGTATTGGGTAGAACGTCTTAGGCATAACCTTCTGAGTGTTGCCCAGCTGAATGATAAAGGACTCACTCTAGAATTCAAAGATGAAGTGTGCAAAATAAAAGGAAAGAGTGGTGAATTGATGGCCACCAGTATGCAGACCAAAGGTAACTTATATTAGTTAAATACAAATATCAGTCAATGTCTAATGGATAAGTTTGATGACAGTTGGATATGACATAGGAGACTCTGCCATGTAAATTTTGATAATATTGTGAAGGCTAGTAAGATCAAGGCAGTTAGAGGATTGCCTGTGCTAAACAAACTGGAGACTCCTTTGTGAAAAGAATGTCAACTGGGGAAAATGTCTTCCTCAACCTTCAAAGGTAAATCTTTCACAGCAGATAGTTTACTTGATCTTGTGCATACTGATTTGTGTGGTCCTATGAAAACTAGGAGTGTTCAGGGAGATAGGTACTTTATGATTCTTACTAATGATTGCTCAAGAATGATGTGGGTCACATTCTTAAAAGACAAGTCTGACACTTTTGGAAAGTTTAAAGCCTTCAGAGAACTAGTTGAAAAAGAAAGTGGTAAGAGAATCAAATGCCTTCGAACTGACCAAGGAGGTGAGTTCACTTCTAGTGAGTTCAATAAGTACTGTGAAGAGAATGTCATCAAGAGGCAACTATCTGTCCCCTGGACTCCACAGCAGAATGGCCTAGTAGAAAGGAACAACCAGACTATAGTTGAAGTAGCCAAAACAATGCTAATTCAAGGGAAGGTTGCTCACACTTTTTGGAGAGAAGCGGTGAGCATTACAGTCTACACTATGAACCGGGTACTCATCAAGAAAGGTAAGGATAAAACTCCTTATGAGTATTAGACCGGTAAGACTCCTATAGTAAGCTACTTTATAGTGTTTGGTAGCAAGTGTTATATCAAGAGGAGTGAACACCAGAGCAAGTTTGAAGCAAAATGTGATGAGGGAATATTCCTAGGGTATTCCACCAAGAGCAAAGCTCTCAAGTGTTTTAACAATAGGACTTAGAGAATTGTTGAAAGTATCAATGTTAGAGTTGATGAAACCTCTGAGAAACCTGAGGAAATCGACAGTGAGAGAGTGGTAGATGAACTGGATGTAACCTTTTGGGAACCAGTTGCAAAACAACCTAGTACCAATAACAGTGCTCCTACACCAGTAGATGTTGATGAAGATGAGGATGAAGAGGAAAATCAAGAGGAATCAGTTAAGATCATTCCTAGGTATGTAAAGCTACATCATGATCCAAAGAAGATCATAGGAGATAAGGATGCAAGAATTCTTACAAGAAGAAAGGTCAGAGAAAATTCTTGCATGATCTCTGAATTTGAGCCCAAAACATTTAAAGAGGCACATAAAGATGAAGACTGGATTAAGGCTACGGAAGAGGAACTTGACCAGATAGAAAAGAATGGTACATGGTCTTTGGGACCCAGAACTAAGCACAAAAATGTTTTTGGCACCAAATGGGTTTTTAGAAACAAGTTGAATGAAGATGGCACAATGGTAAGAAACAAAGAAAGATTGGTATGTAAGGGATATACTCAAGAAGAAGGGGAAGACTATGGAGAAACCTTTTCTCTAGTAGCTAGATTGGAAGGAGTTTGAATGCTACTTGCATATGCAGCCTTTAAGGGATTCAAAGTGTATTAGATGGATGTAAAATCTGCATTCCTGAATGAAATACTTGAAGAGGAAGTGTATATAGAGCAACCAGATGGGTTTTCCCTATCAGAAGACAATGATATGGTGTGTAGGCTGCATAAAGCCTTGTATGGATTGAAACAAGCACCTAGAGCATGGTATGAATGTTTACACTCCCATCTTGTGAAGATTGGATTTGAAAGAACAAGTGAAGACAAAAATATCTATCTAAAGTCAGAAGGAGATCAGATTATGATCTGTGAAGTGTTTATTGATGACATAATTTTTGCTGGAAATGACAAGATGAGCCATACATTTGCAGATGAAATGAAGAAGGAATTAGAGATGTCACTAATTGAAGAGATTAAGTTCTTCATTGGACTACAAATTCAACAAATGAAAGATGGTATCTTTATCACTCAGTCCAAGTATGTCAAAGAGGTGTTGAAGACCTTTGGCATGGAAGACAGCAAACTGGTTGGTACACCGATGATGACTGGTTGTAAATTGTCAAAAGAAGATGACTCAACATTGGTGAATGAGAAGGAATACTGGTCAATGATTTGTAAGTCACACTATGTAGTACACAATAGACCAGATGTAGCACATGCAGTGGGCATTGTTGCACATTTTTAGAAAAGTCTAACAGAATCCCACTTTGTAGCAGTCAAGCGGATTCTTAGATATTTGAAGGGAACTATAGATTATGGATTGTGGTATCCATACAGTAATGATTTCAATCTCAAAGTGTTTACAGATGTCGATTGGGCTGGTAATGTAGATGATCGAAAGAGCACAATCAGTGGTGCATTCTTTCTTGGTTGTAGACTAGTCTCATGGATGAGCAAGAAGAAGAGTTGTATCTCTTAGTCTATAGCAGAAGCAGAATATGTAGCAGCATTTATGAACTGCACTTAGATAATTTGGATGAATCATGTATTAAGTGGTTTCAAAGTCCCTGTATCTGAACCAGTGAGTATATTTTGTGACAACACAAGTGCAATTAATATTTTGAAGAATCCAATTTTGCATGCTAGAACCAAGCACTTTGAGCTCAAGTATCATTTCTTGAGGGAGAAAGTTCAGAACAAAGAGGTTGTATTGGAACTATTTCCTATAAAAAGCAATTAGCAGATATATTCACCAAGCCTCTACCTAAGGCTACATTTATCTATTTAAGAGGTGAATTAGGGGTGCTGCCCCTTCAAGAGGTGAACTAAAGGTATTTGCTCCACATCAGTTAGGTATTGTATTGTCAAATCTTTTCAGGATTGGTGTGTTGAAGGATGCTACTCCTTAGGGGGAGCAGCATAGTAGATCATGGATGTTTTTGCCTCCACTTTGGCATTATTGTCAAAAGGGGAGAAGATGAAAAGTAGAGAAGATATCTGTAGTATTGAAGACATATAATATGGAAGAGATTGGGAGAATATGTGAAGTGGAGAGATATCTTTGTATATTGCCATCAATGCCAAAGGGGGAGATTGTTGGCATATGTGAAAAGTTTGATGACATGATGATATTGTATGTTGTCATTGATGTCAATATGCTAAAGTATGAACTGATATATTGAAGTAAGTGAATTGGTAAGTGAACCGGTATGATGGTTCAAGTGAAGCGATATGTTGAAATGTGAACCGGTATGATGGTATGAACCAGTATATGCAAAATTTTGTATGGGGGTTTCATTTGATATGTCTACCGGTTGGTAGTCTCAGCTTCAGGGTTTCCAGTTGATGCATTTCAAGTCTATGTGATTCAACCGATGACATTTTATGATGAGTTAGCATTGAAATGAAGATGAGATCACATTACCACATCAACCTTGTCTGCGTGAAGACTCTTCTTGAGAATCTTGCATGAAGAAGGTTGATTCTATCTACCTCGGGAATGTGCGAAGTCTTAGTAAACAGTGGAGAGCGCGTGATGGGTTATCAACTTCCAGAAGTGGTGAAGAACTAATGATGGAGAACATCTTGAGATTTGCTCAAGATTGTTTTATTCTATGTAATATGTTTGAACGGTTAGGATTGAACCGACTGTATTGTTAACCTAGATGCTTAGGGTTTTAGGTTTTGGCTACCGACCTAATTATTGTCTATAAGGTCGATGATGATTCTCAATTGAAGTTGTTGGCAAAAGTTGTGTGTGTATCCAAGTGAAGAGATACTTCATTCTTGCCAAACCGGTGCAATGAGAAGAGATCTGTAGAGTGTGATTATAGATGTAAAGGAACTGAAGTGGATCTATCTTGGCATTGAGTGTTGTTATCAGATCAGTGTATTACCTATTGACTTCTAACCATTTCAGCAGCTAGAAAATCCCTTTACAGGGTAACTTTAATAGGCTTTTTGTAAATCCTTTAATAGGGTGGCTCAAAATCATTGAGTTCTTTAAATCCTTTGACAAGGTAACCTTTGATAGGGTTCTAACCTCTAACCGAGTATTTAGCCATCCCTTAACCGGGTGATCCCTAGCAGGATCAATTCCTAATAGAACTTGTTGTAAAGTCTTTAACAGGACTAGGCTCCTAACAGAGTGGACTTCAAAAGAGTTCAAGAATAACTTGTGGGTATTCATCCCCACCATGGTTTTTCCTAGTTGGGTTTCCACATGAAAAATTAGTGTGTTATGTGTGATGCTTTTTCATGTGATATTTTAATGTTTTCTATTAAGCGGTAAAGCATGTTGATCCACTGGTCATTGCATTTTTTATGTATTACTTTCTTAAGCATATGGGTGAAGTTAAGATGAGATGTTAGGTCTAAAGATGATCTAGATGAACCAGTTTATGTCTTTCACAGTCATACTATGTGTTACCAATAGTGCCTTATTTTAGATCGATGATATTGTTTGCCAGTTAGTCCAGTCTTTGCAGTTTAAGTTGTTTAAGGAAGTTTTTGTGTGTATCAACAATTAATTGGCATCTTTCAGTTTGATTTAAGCTCTCAAAATCATTTTTCCATACTCTATTATCTATTCTTCTACAAGTATGTTCATAAATTTATCAGGCATTGGCTTCAAAATATTTTCATCAATGTCAATTATATGCTTTATTTTTTCTATGAATAATTCTAGGAGGTGTTAATATCAGTACATTTTCTTGGCTTGCATTAAGTACATTTCTTTGATCATTGATTAGTACTTGTTGTTGGTTTGCATTCGATCCATGTAATTGAATTAGTGTAGATGGTGTACCTTCTCCTCCCAATTTTCTCATTTCATGTAGTCTTTTCATTTACTTCCTTTGCCTTTTCTTTACTGCCTCTTATGATTCAATGGTTCCTCACTTGGTCCTCCCCATCATGAATATGAATTGTTCTAAATAACATCATATATGTTAGTAAATATTATACAAATTAAACAAATAAAATATTTCGTAAAACTATGAAAATCGTTGAATTTGACAATAAAAAGCATAAAAGAAACAAAAAAACATTGAAAAATCAAACTAATTATTCATTCCAATAATTTGAAATCGTATAAAACAAGTAAGCATACACTATTCAAAAATGCCACGAGTAAAGACACGGTTATAGTGGGTCCTTTTGTTAGGGTTTCAAGCAGATCCGAAGCAAATATGAACTAATAATTATATGCAAAATTTATATACAAAAGATAAAGAAATTAAAAAAGGACACAGATAACACAGAGATTTAACGGGGCTCACCCAGAATGGGTTACGTCTACCATACACAGTCGTCCAATCTTTCTTATTATCCAGCAAAAATAGTACATCAACCTTACAATGCCTTAAGCATCCCAGCTGCTTATAACATGCATTTTTAGGGGAAAAAAAAAGTCATTCCTTTTTAGGGTTTTATTACAATGTCGGTTTTCATCAAAAAAATACCCAAAAAAAAAATTTCTCGAGGGCTCTTGCCCCTAAACCCCCGCTTTTCTCGGGGGTTGCCGCCCCCAAACCCCTGCCCAGCCCCAGACCCCGACAAGGATACGTGCTGAGTGTACAATACTTTGCTGATCAGTCACCACATTTCAACACCTTCGTGCCAAAAAAAATAAAATTGGCCATTACAAAACCACCTATAGTGAAAAAAACCCATACAAGGTATTGACAATATAGAAAAAGAGGGGGGGAGTGTTGCAATGTCTGTAGTGGCAATAACCTAATCATAGTTTTGACACTATAGACATGAGTTTATAGTGACCAAAACCCATACAAGGTATTGACACTATAGATAAAGAGAGGGGGAGTGTTGCAAAGTCTATAGTGGTAGTAACCTAATTGCAGTTTTGACACTATAGACATGAGTCTATAGTGACCAAAACCTGTATAGGGTATTGACAATATATACAAAGAGATAAAAGGAGAGTCTATAGTGACCAAAACCTAATCAAGATTTTCACACTATATATATACAAAGAGAGAAGAGAGAGAGAGAGAGAGAGAGAGAGAGAGAGAGAGAGAGAGAGAGAGAGAGAGAGGTTGAGGGAGAGAGAGTGAGAGAGGGGGGTTTATGAGAGAAAGAGGGAGAGAGGTTGAGTAGAGAAAGAGGGAGGCTGAGATAGAGAGGTTGAGGAGAGAAAGAGGGAGAGAGAAAGAGAGGTTGAGAAAGGGAGGTTGTGTGTGAGAGAGAGAGAGAGGTTAAGAGAGAGGGGGTTTGAGGAGAGAGGGAGGGAGTAAGTAAAAGAGAGGTTGAGAAAGGGAGGTTTAGAGAGAATAAATTTGAGAGATAGAGAGCTTAAGATACATGGATAGGGAGGGGGGAGAGAAAGAGGGAGAGAGGGGGAGAGATAGATAAAGAGGGAGAGAGGGAAAGAGGTAGAGAGAGGGACATAGGGGGAGAGGGAAAGAAAGAAGGAGAGAGGGAGAGAGGTTGAGGAGAGAAAGAGAGATAGGCTGAGAGAGAGACTAAGGTTGAGAAGAGAGGTTGATAGCGAGATTAAGGTTGAGAGAGAGCTTGGGAGAGAGAGAGAGAGAGAGAGAGAGAGAGAGAGAGAGAGAGAGATAGAGAGAGAGAGAGAGAGAGAGAGAGAGAGAGAGAGAGAGATGTGGAGGGAGGAGAGATAGAGAGAGGGGTTTAGGAGAGAAAGAGAAATAGGGAGAGAGGGAGAGAGATAGAGAAAGAGGGAGAGAGGTAGAGGAGAGAGGGAGAGAGGGGAATATGGAGAGGAGGAAATAGAGTGAGAGTGTGTGTATGAGAGAAATAGAGAGGAAGAGTGTGAGAGAGAGAGAAAGAGAGAGAAAATGAAGAGGAGGAAGACATATATAGATAGATATAGATATATGAATACATGTATGTCTATTGGCATTGCATGAAGATTGCATTAATGAAGCTAAGTGTTGTCATTGATGTCAATTGTAACCAGTATTGAAGTTATATTTCAAACCGATAGTGATGTTGTTAAGCAATCAGTACTGACAAAGGAGTGAAGGAAACCGATATTATTATTGAAGCTAAGATCAATTGGTAACCCTAACCAGTTGATAAGCTTAACCCTAACAGATGGAACTTGGTGAATCGGTTGTGATGATCTATGACCAAATGATGATCAAAGATGAATTTGCCATGTATGCATGGTGCATGTGATGAGTTTCAAAGTGATTTTGGAGCGTGAAGATAATTGTTTATCTTGGGAATGAGCAGATTCATAGTATGAAGTGGAAAATGCATAATGAGCTACAAGATCCAATGTGCGGTGATCTAGGAGCGGTTGAAGTTGTCTAGAACAATGTGTAGTTGATTTCTATATAATCCAATAGTTATGATTGAACCAATATGTTTGTAATCTCTATGAGATTTGTAGGTTTTATGATGTGTTACCGACCTATTGTATTTGTATTTAAGGTCAATGAGTTGTTTGTAATTGGTTTGGAAAATTTGGTTAAGTGTGGTAGTGTGATTGTTGTTGAACCAGAAGAAATGTCTGCAAAATTTTGTAAAGGTAGATAGGAGCAGAAAAGGATTTGACTAAGCAAGATAGTGATATTTCCAGATCAGCAAAGAACCTATTGTTCTCTAACCTTTGCAATAGTTAAATCCCTTAACCGAGTAAGATTTAATAGGTTTGGTGTTGTTTAAATCCTCTAACCAAGTGATCTATTAGCTTGGATTTGAAATCCTCTACCGAGGTTACCTTTAACAGGGTATTGTAGTCAATCCTTTCACCAGGTGTTCCTTAACCAGATCTGTTCTTAATACGACACTATTGTAAAAGCTTCTAACAAGGCTTGGCTCCTAACAGGGAGAACTTTAGAAGAGTTCAAAATACTATGGGTATTCATCCCCACCGTAGTTTTTCCCATTTGGGTTTCCACGTGAAAAATCATTATGTCAAGTGGTGAATGATTTTGTGGGTGTGTTTTTGATATGGTTGATTTGAAAGATTGATAAATCCACTTAGATAATGTTTAAATGACCAGAAGTGATCTGAAATGAGCTATTACTGATATAAGTGAAGTGGTTTAGTGGTTTGGTTAAATGGTAAGTGAGTATCAGATCTATTACATTGCATCATTGTTGTATTAGTCAACCAATAAAGTTTAACAGTGTAGTTGCATATTTGTCTGAGTGACTTAACCGGTATGCTTAGTGAGATGTTTCTGAGTTGGAATTAAGTTTGATTCAAAAGTTAGGGTTTCCTACTACTGATTCACCCCCCCCTCTCAGTAGTTGATTGGACCCTTATTGTTCCATCATATTATCAATGTCTACATATATTAATACATGTATGTCTACATATATGAATATATATATATATATATACATCTAGATATATGAATATATGTATGTCTACTTATATTTTACTATATGTGAATATATATATATATGTTAACATATTTGAATATTAATTAACATAACCCATATGTGTTATTTTAAAAATAAAAACCCATTTGTGTTATATAAAATTAAAACCTAGTATGCGTTATTTAAAAAATAAAACCCCATACGACGCATTTTGTCTTGTACTTAGACTTGGATATCATGGATCACAATTCCCTCTTTTTTACATGCTTTCTTCTTCCAATCTGATTTCTCAACTTCATCGTCATCAGGTTTACACATTATCAAGTGGGTATTTGTAAAATTGCCACCTTAAATTCACCCATCTTCTAAGATTTCTAACCATATAACTTTTTTAGAATTTGAACATTAACATATTAATCTTGAATTTCTTTTATCAATGTCTCAAGAGTTCTCAGAGACAAATGTGTACCATTTTAAAAAAAACTTTTAAACTACTTGTCCAGAATTGAAACAAATTATATATTATTGTTCATTTCATTCTTTACACTTTAAAAAAATGAATTTTTGATTATTTTGGTGCAAGTTATGTGATGCACACGAATAGGTACCTCATTTTTAAGATGTGTCCACTTTCAAAAATCATAAAAAAGAATACTCAATAAAGAATTATAAAAAATACACAACTTCTTGTACTCACTCTTAACTATATTTCTACCAAAGGGTTTGTCAAAATAATAAATGCAACTATAACTTTTTTGATGCACACGTCAAGCACTGTGTTATGTTTTGTTAAAAAAACAACAACACTTTTGTGTGCGTGAAATATTCTACCCCCTTAATCTTATCCAATTTTGAAAATTTTTTGGGTATCTTCAATTTTTGAGTGGACGAGTCTCAAATTGCTCCTCCAAGTTCAGTTTTAGCTAATTTCAACAAAAAAATGGTGGCCACTTATACCCCCCGTTTTGTTCACAATCTTGGTGCACTTACCCTAGAATTGTCTTTTGTCAACCTCGTTCACCTTCTTTATTTGAAATTCAAAACTACCATTGATATAATGTTCTATAAAGTGGAATACCCTATTTTTGGGTGTCAAAATCCTAATCGACCAACTTTCATCTTAAGAAAATATTTTATTTAATTTTTGGATTGCGAAGCTTCGGTGGTCATAAATTTCAAACTACCTATAAGATATTCGATCATTATACATTGTTGGAAAACTTGTGATAATAATCACAATAGTAGAGTGTTCATCATTTTGGTCAATTTTCAAGCACATTTGGTGTCTCTAAGGGCCTCAAAAATGCAATTGTAGTTTTTATTGGAGAATTTAAAAAAAAAAAATTGAATCTCTCAAATGCCAAAAGAGATATTAGGACAATTCTTTCACCATTGGCTCCATTTCACCATTTATGAGGTCTATGTAAAATTTCGTACAAAAATAACAATTTGGTATTGGTCAAGCCATTGAAAGACATAGACGATCAACGCAGGTTCAAGCTTCATCCAATATCCAACCTAGTTAAACTAGCCACCCCTAGGGTGGGTCCCCCATGGATCTCCATGTTGCCTTGAAGGATTAGTCTCACTTCAACTCACCCCTCCTTGACCCCAATTGGAAATAAGTAAGACCAAGGTAAGGCGGGTTGGGCGTTGGGCTAGGTCATAGGGGTACCTCCTATGAGTAACAAAAAAAATGACAACTTACTAAAAATAGTAACCCTACCAAAAATAGAACCCTACCATTATTAGCCCCAATTAACAAACTAAATAATATTTTTGGGTGATGCAATATTACTCTTACATTGTACATGCTCCTACATTAGACACCTTGAGTAATTTGAGATGAGACCTTATCACATCTAGGTGTTTTGAGGAAAACCAAGACAATCAACCTTTGCTTTAGATAGCCATGACAAATCTTCAACAAGAATTCATTTTCATTTAACGAGATACTCTTCTACCCACACGACTATCCAAGATTTCCTCTATCTCCTTACCTAAATTAGATGTTGGAATATTCCACTGTACTTCTATTGTTTCATATTTAATACTCTTCGTGATACTTTGTCAAATATAATATATTAAACGCATAGGTGAAATATTAAGTCCACCTGGTGACACTACTTCATAGGCATTTCTAGAATAATGCTTATTTAGGATTCTACATGGCCCAAGTATCTTCATCTTCAACTTATTATGTATTATCATTGAAACCTCTCTTTTCTCAAATGAACCATGACTTAATCTCCAATCTTAAATTCCTTATATCTCCTTTTTTTATCCTCCTTAGCATTGTATTGAATATTAATCTTATTAATATGTTTTCTTGCCTCTTTATTCAAATTATTCAAGTGTACTACAAAGTCTTCAACTTCAACACTACTCTTTTCTCCCTTGTCCAACTTCCTTAACTTTAAAGAATTTATAGGATTACTTCCATATACACTTTGGAATGGTGATTTACTAGTGCTCCTATTGCCAGAATCATTGTATGTAAATTATACTTCTGGTAAAATTAGATCCCACCCCTTGGGTTTATCTCCTACTAAGCATCTCAATAGGTTCCCCAAACTCCTATTCACAAATTATATCTTCCCATTAGTTTTTAGATGGTACATTTAACTTAACTTCAAATCAATCTTCAACTTGTTCAACAATATCCTCCAAAAGTACCCAACAAACTTGGTGTCTCGGTTTGAAACTATAGCCTTTGGTAAACCATGTAGTCTCATCACCTCTCTAAAAAATATCTCTACCACATGTAAAAACATCATTATTCTTCTTACAAGGAATAAATTGTGCCATATTTTATAATCTATCAACCACCACAAAAATAGAATCATGTCCTCTCCGAGTCCTTGGTAAACAAAGAACAAAATCTATACTAATATCCTCCCTTGGCCCCTCTAGTACAAGTAATGGCTGATATAACCTTATATTCTTCTTGGTTCCTTTTTCCATTTGACATACCATACAACTATTCACAAACTTCTTAACATCTTGCTACAATTATGGCCAATAAGAATGCTCACTAACAAGAGCAATGCTCTTATCTCAACCAAGGTTTCCAACCAAATCTCCACTATGCTTCTCCTTCATTAGGTTCTCTCTCATGGAACTTTTTGGAATGTACAATTGGCTTCCTATAAAGACATCCCATATTGGATTATAAAATCCAACCACCTAGTCCTATCTAAAGTAATAGGCTCCATGAAAGCTCTACATGCCTTGCCAAAATTAGGATCCTCTAGATACAAATTCTTGAGTTCATGGAACCCAACTTTGATCTACATATTTATTGTGTAGGGAAAAAATGGTAGGTAAGCTAGGACCTAACCACACTCTCATTAACACATTAAAATATGAAATATTTCTAAGTGATTCACTTTGACTTTCTCTTATGAAAGAGAGAAGGAATACTTTAGGGTTTTTATTCTATGAAAGGGAGATGAATCAAATGTAGGATGAAAGAAAACTAAGATAGTAACTAGTATAAGAACAACTAAGATAACAATAAATAACAAACACATACAAAATTGAAACTAAAATACAA
Source organism: Cryptomeria japonica (assembly GCF_030272615.1). Taxonomy (NCBI): domain Eukaryota; kingdom Viridiplantae; phylum Streptophyta; class Pinopsida; order Cupressales; family Cupressaceae; genus Cryptomeria; species Cryptomeria japonica. The sequence goes on along the minus strand of NC_081414.1, from coordinate 223,331,598 downwards.
AGTATAGAGCTGAAAAGGGGATTCTGATGTGCACCTGATGTTAAAATTTGATCCTAATTAAGCCAAACCAAGGCACTGGGCGCTTTGGTCCCTATCACTAAAATGGGCCAAAAACTGGAAATTTGCAGCTTGAAGTCCTCAAAGTTTGAATTACCAAAATTTGCAAACAATTGTGGAAGACCAAGGTGCTAGGCACTCCAGTCCTAGAGATCTAGGTCCTAATTCTAGATCTGAATATGTACTTTCAAACTTAGACTTCTTGAAAACTTACAAGTTCGATGGAAACCTGTACTTGCACTTGTAATCTAAAAAATGGTGTGTAGGTGGCTATATAAGGTTTTCCTTAGTCAAACCCCTTCCTTTAGTCATTTCCACCTACACAAATAGCCAATGTAGTATTGAAATGTTTGTGCCCTAGAATCTCATGTGTTTGTAAGATCCTAATGAGCTATAATGCAAACTAGAATTCTACTAGGCTATGTTTCGAGTAAAAACCCTAAATGAACATAATGTAAATGCTTCAAATCGCAAATGGAATATGGATCTAAAGAAATAATGTAAATTTGAGAATGAATGATGTGAAACTCATATAAAGATAGGAAAATAACATGTTCAACCCTACCAAAACCTAAGAGAGAAGTGCAAGATAATCACTAGTTGGTGATCTCCTTATTATTCTTCAATATCTTCTAAGCTTTCATTAATGATGAAGAAGGTTGATGAAGATTTGATTCTTGATGAATTTTTTAATTGTAGACTTCACATAAAACCTACACTCTCACTTTATAAGAGGCTCCCTCAATTGCTAGGTGTTGATCTTCCAAATGAGGAAATAAAAGGTTATATATATGAAACCCTTACTTTATTTTTGTTGGAAATGAGGAAAAATGAGAGGGGGGGTGAATCTGTTTTCTACAAATTTTACTTTTAACTTGTTCTTTTAAGCACAACAAATTTATTCAAGAGAAGGATGAAAGAACAAAAGAACAACAACCACAAAATCATAACACCATAATTTTGTACATGGAAAATCTATTAGGGTAAAAACTACGGTGTGGATGAACCCACAAAATAAGTATACTCTAGTAAAAGTATTACAATGGGAATGCACATGCACTCAAGCTCACTGCTTAGAGCTCACTACTCAAAAGGAGGCTCACTGCCTACATAATCATTAACAAAATGCTACAAAAAAAAATTGAACTAAAGAACAACATCTATAAATGCCAAAATACAATTCCAACTAAGCACAATATACAAATTTCATACACTTCATCTCTCACCACTCTACTATAATATGGAGGATAAATCTCTACTCTATGAACATGAAACTGTGCATAATCAATCACTAACACCTTATGCCTTGCCAAAATGATCAAAAAAGTCAATAATATATATCTGCAACAAGAAATTAGATGCATCGTTATTCGACTCATGAAGACATAACATTATCCAAATGTGTATGAACAATCGACAAAATTTAAGCTCCAATGCTTATGCAAACCAAAATAATTATTCACACATTGGCACAGATGTCGGCCAAACCTCTTGGATCACAAAACCAATCACCAAAATCGCTCCATCAAATCCACACAAGGATCAATGACACAAGTCGGCTGGTTCTTTACTGGCAGACCAAAAATCAGTACTCAGAAGCTGCAATCTTGCACACCAATCATCACTGAAGACCAAAACTCTAGAATAGGGTGGTCTAGACATCCATCATCCTTCCCTTAGATCAGCAACACAAAATCTTAACCTAAAAAAAGTACCAACCCAAATACTCAACATTGTCAAATGCTCTGTTCTTAGCTTGTCGAACTTGAAAAAATCTTCAATCTGACTTTCGATATGATAAAATAATGCAATGTGGATCGGTACACTGACTTGGTTTTCCATCAATGACAACACCTAATAACCTGAGCAGTGTCTCTTGTCAACAATTTCCCCCAATGGCATTGATGACAACACTTAGTGAAAAATGACTGTGTTGGAATTAATACCACATATGTACACACACTTCAAAAACCAAAAACTTAAAACTCCCCTTGAGATGAATGTTACATTTTTCACTGCCCTACACTCCCCCTTTGATATCAATGGAAAAAATAGGGATCTGCATACCAAAATTCATACAAAAATCTTATAAATAGACCACATATGTACAAACAAACTTTCCTACCTTACATGAACTTAAATACATCTGCAAAAATGTTCTTCAATAAATTCAAATCACTGTCCCAACCTTTCTTGAGACATTCCAAAATTGAGATAAGATCAATACAAATACTTGCATCTCTGTCGACTGAAGATATGTGGGATCATTGGTGACCATGGCATCTTGGGCTTCATTTAAAACACTAAACATTGTTTCCAACCCAGGAGCAATTAGACTTTGAAGCTCACCAAATCTACCAACAATCTTATCCTTATCATGCATTAAGCTCTTAATCTTGTCAAGTAAAGATATAACTTGACCTTCTTGACAAGCCAATGAAGTAATCAAGGGATCAAAGGACTAAGAAACACCTGCCAACTTATTCTCATTCTCTTTTATTTGCTCCTCAAAATCTTCAACAAATTTACAAGATGATAAACAAGATTTGTGAACACTTCCTCCTTCATATAAGGCATTTTTTATACTCTTTACACAAGTGTCTAGCAAAATTCTATCATTAGCAATCATCTCCTTCAACTTACTGAATCTTTTAACGTCAAACTCATTTTGAGCCCTAACTTCTGCTGATTTTTTGATGCAGCCATGACCCAGAGCATCCTCAAAGAGAATAGTCTAGATCATGCAGCACGAGTAACATAACAGAAGCAACAACATAGAACATAGAAAATGGAAAATCAAACATCCACATCATCATAGAACATCTAGTAATATATGGGTTACATAAAGGCTAATATGCCTGGTTACAGACTACATCCCAAAATACAATTCATCCAGACCTCCTAGAAGTATCTTAATTACAATTCATGAATCTAGATCATCATACAACTTCGTTTGTCTCAAAGGATCACATACAATAATATATATACCATCTAGAATACATCCAAGTCGGCCACAAAAGATTATATTTACCAAGTAAGGAAGATGAAAAGTGCAAAATATGTCAACCACAAAACATGAAGATCTCATCTGCCAAGAACAAACATGAAGTGTGGACCACAAAGGAGGGTTGGCCTAGGGCCTAATAACATCGTGTGTGGAGCCAAATTGTTTTGAAATCCAATAAATCACTCTGCACAAGAATAAATCTTCAACATAGATGATAAGCTTAAAACTGCTCTGGAACCAAGAAACTTCTTGGAAAAGAATCCAAATGAACTGGAAATCTGGAATGATGAACAAGAACAAACCTGGAAGCTAAAAATTTGATTTGCAATGAAAAAGAAACTACTACCAAAAAATGCTAAAAGTAACATTGAAACTGCAACAAGATCAAAACTAAAAGCAAATATTTTTGGTTGATACAAGATTGATCATCAACTAGGGATGCTCCTACATTAGACACCCCAAGTAGAAAAACATGTTCCATGAGAGGTAGCTCATGAAAATCAAAAAGGATTTGGGATATAGATTCCATGATCATTTATGATCCAAATATCTTCTTTTTCTGCAAACTTCTTCCTAACCTCTTCCGAAACCTCAACCAAATTCTCTAGCTTCTGCTTTTTTATCTCCTTTTACTTGCTTCATACCTGCACACTGTCCCTGACTATTTCTCTCCTTCTTCTGCAACTCTGATTTATTTATGCCACAAGATTTCATCTGGTCTACCACCATCACCTTAACCTTTCTACTATCAGACCTAAATACTACATCCTTCTGCAAATCCATGCCACCATCTGGTGTATCCACTACAACCTGCTTCTCAGGAGTGCAATTCTTCACAAGACTCAAATTCTTCACTACCTTATCCTTCTCCTTCAAAGAATATAAAGTAAACTTCTTCCCATCCTTCTCAATAGTGATCAAGTTTCTTCTACAATCATAAATATTGCCTCTATCAACTAGCCAAGGTCTACCCAACAAAACATGGCAAGCACTCATAGGCAAAACATCACACAAGACTTCATCCTTGAAAGGTCCAATACTAAAATTCACCAAGCACTACTCTCTCACTTCCACCTTATGATCATCTTGCAAAAAAATCACCTTGTAAGGGCTAGGATGCTCAAGCCTCTTCAAACCAAGATTCACTGCCATCTCCTTTGATACCAAATTATTAGTACTATCAGTATCCACAATAACCTTACAACACTTACCACCTTATTTACAAACAGTTCAGAAAATATTCTTCCTTTGAGTAGGTTTGGTATCTTCACTATTTTTCCTCCATCAAGAATCTTCTGAACAAAAGGGACCCTCCCTGCTCCAGTTATAACACATTCTCTCCAATAACTCTAGCTTCTTGATCCTCATTTACCATGATATTTCTTTCCATTCCTTTCTTCCACTCAAAAGATCTATGTCTATTTTCTCCACACTTAAAATATTTACCTAAAAATTCTCTATTGCTACTGCCACTACCTTTTCTTTGTGTCTTTTGATCTAGTTCTTTACTCCAATTAGATTTTGGTTCTTCTTCAACATTTTACTTCTCTATACTTCCATTCACTTGCTCCTTATATCTCTCATTTCCTCTAGGGTTGTTATGTTGTCTACTTTTCACTTTATTTTTAGCCTTCAAAGCATATTGATAAGCCTCCTCGACTATATAAATCTTCAATATACTCATTTATCTTGGATGTTAAATCAAAGTCAATTTATATATCTAGCCACCTTCTCCCTATCCATCTCTGGATGACCAGATCTAATCATCACCTTGTAGAATTCTTTATTGTACTCCTTCACACTCATGTCCTCCTACTTCAAGTTCTACAACCTTTTGAACAACTCCAACTCATAGTCTCCCAGAATGAATTTAGCCTTCAATCTCGCAACCATCTCCCTCCACCGAGTGATTTTCATCTCACCATACTCCACTCTATCTCTCTACAACTCTTTCCACCATAAAGCAGCATGCCCTTTCAACTTATTTTATGCTAACCAAAATCTTTGTGGGTCCTTAACATCTTCAAACTCAAATTAATCCTCCAACTCTTCGATCTAGACTATCATGTCTTCCAAATTCAACGAACCTGAAAAGTTAGAAACCTCAACTTTATGAACTTGCACCACTGTTCTAAGAGACCTTTCTTCACCCTCATCTGTTGGTCCTTCTACTTTTGATGAATAATGATGAATAGCATATACCCCAACCTAACTAAGAGGGGGGGGGTCAATCAGTAAAAGCAAAAAAAACTTTCTCAACAACTTATCTAGTTAATGCAATACCAACTAGTTGTCAGCATTACTGAACTTAACCATGGCAACACTAGTTAAACATAGTAAGACATCAGATACCATAAACTGACAAGTCTAATCACTTCAAGTATGATCAATACTAGATATCAACTTCACCCATAAACATATGCATGTGGTATACTAGACATACCATAACCTATTAACTCTGCATGCATAATCTTTCAACCAAATACTTCATAAACATCACATGAAAAATGCATAACACATAGATTTTTCACATGGAAACCCAAATGGGAAAAACCACGGTGGGGATGAATACCCACAAGCTTGTTTTTGAACTCTTTTGAAGCTCGCCCTGTTAGGAGCCTAGTCTGGTTAAAGACTTTACAATAAGGTTCTGCTAGGAACCGATCTTGTTAGAGATCACTCGATTAACGGATGGCTATATATCCTATTAAAGGTTGAAAGCCTGTTAGAGGTTACCTCGCTAGAGGATTTGAAGAACTCAATGATCTTGAGTCACTTGGTTACAGGTTTTACAATAAGCCTGTTAAAGCTACCCGGTAAAGGGATTTTCCATCTGTTGAAATGATTAGAAGACAACAGGAAAAACTTTTGATCTGATAACAACACTACATGTCAAGGCAGATCCTTTTCATTTCCTCTACTTTGCAATCACACTCTGCATTTTTCCTCTTATTGGTCTGGCAAGTATCTCATCACTCGGATACACACAACATTTGCCAACAACTTTTCAATAACAAACATCATCGATCTTATAGACAATAGATAGGTCGGTAGCATAAATTCTAAACCCTAAGCATCTTAGGTTTACAACACAGGCAGTCCAATCCTGACCGTCCAAACACATTGCATAGAGTATTACAATTTTGAACATATCACAAGACATTATGCATCGTTCATTCATCACCACTCATGGGAATCAGTAACCCATCATGCTTTCTTCTCATACCACTAAGAAGAATGATCATTCTCGAGGTAGACTTCAAAAGTAGTCGATCTTCTCATATCTCAATCCTTCACGCACACAAGGTTGACTTGGCACCTTGATCTCATTCATATCTCTTAGCTAACTCATCGCAGTGTATCACCGATTGCATCGCACAAGATGGATTGCCAAATTGATAACCATAGAGCTGAGACCACTAACCGGTAGTCACACTTAGTGAAACCCTGACACCAGTTCACTGCATCTCTTCATACCTCTTCATATCAGTTCACTTGAACTTTATTGATATCAATGAAAACATACATTATCATCATATCAACATATCAGTTCATCATATTCTAACAATATCCAACAATCTCCCCATATGCCAACAATATCCAATAGCTTCTTCAGCCTCAAGCTCTTCTCCTTCTTCTTCATATTCATCCTCCGATTTCAGATTCCTCCTCAAACCGGCCAACACATTTTGCATCTCATTCTTGAAATCATCCATCATCTTCTCTACCCTCCTAAGTTTCATCCTTTTCTGTGGCATCTCCTCCTTTGATCCAATGCAATTGCCTCATCTCAATGATTTGACTACAAAATTTCAATTGCCTCTTCGTTGGTGATCTATTGAGCACACTTGCAACCTGCCTCAATTCGACAATCTGTTCACCCAAAGGGATGCCTCAAGATTTGCAACCTACTTTGATACCATTTGACACAACCATGACTTGGAGGATCCTCAAAGAGAATAGTCCAAATCATGCAACAAGAGTAACACAATGGAAGCAACAACACAAAATATTAAAAATGGAAAATTAGGAATATGCATCATCATATATTCATCATAGAACATTTGGTAACATCCAGGTTACTTGCAGGCTAACATGCCTAGTTACAGAATACATCCTAGAATGCAATTCATCTGGATCCCCAAGAAGTATCCGAATTGCAATTTATGAATCTAGATCATCATACAACTTTGCTTGTCTCAAAGGATCACATACAACAATATATATACCATCCTGAACACATCCGAGTTGACCACAAAAGATTATATTTACCAAGGAAGGAAAATGAAATGTGTAAAATAGGTTAGCCCCAAAATGTGAAGATCTCATCCACTAAGAACAAACATGAGTCTGGACTACAAAGGAGGGTCGGCCAAGGGCCTAAGAACATCGTGTGTGGTGCCAAATTTTTCCACAATGTAAGAAATCGCTCCACACGAGAAGAAATCTCCAACATAGATGATAAGCTCAAAACTACTTCAAAACCAAGAAACTTGCTAGAAAAGAATCCAAATGAACTAGAAATCTGGAATCATGAACAAGAACAAGCCTGAAAACCAAAAATTTGATCTGCAACAAAAAAGAAACAACTATCAAAAAATGCTAAAAGTAACACATAAACTACAACAAGAACAAGACTAAAAGAAAATATTTTTGGTTGATGCAAGATCGCTCATTGATCAGGGATGCTCCTGCATCATTTTTCTAAAGAATCAAAGTGAGTACTTAAAAAATTAATTATGCTCTTCAGCTAACTGAAGGGACAATCAGATGTGTCTTTGACAAATGTGGGCATTATCTTCTCCAAGACACTAGATGCAAGACTAAGCAGCTCATTGTCTTCTATATGAGATTTCAGAATCTCTTCTCTTGCCTTGGCCTGAGCAAATGATGCTAACATTAACTTTGGAACTAGAGAAAGAGTGGCCAAATTGATAGGCCCTTGATTCAATTCGAGATCATCCAATTCCTATTTGTTCTTCTTTAAAAAACTCCTTTACCGCCCTTGGAGTGTCTCTTGCTTCAGTGATAGTTTCTATGGTCTTAGTCTTCTTCTCTTTTGTCACCTTCTCTGCTTCTTCTTCTGATGGAGCCTCAATCTTTATAGATGTCTTTCATGTCTCTAAATTTGATTGATCTGGAGGATTCTAAGTATCTTCAACTTTATTTGTTATCACATACTCTCCACCACCTTTATTCTACTCTTCTTCAACTCTTCCTCCCAGAATAGGAAAAACATTCACTTCAACCTATTCAAATTTCAAGTGTAGTTCTTGAACATCCAGAACAGTTGAATCATCACCACCATGGACTTCTTCTATGATAACATAGAATTTACTGTCATCCATAACTGACTTCGATATTTTCTCTCTTTCTTTAAAACTTCATTAGTTTACCCAATCATTAGCCTATTTATCCTGGTTTTTGTCCTAAACTCCTTTTTAGCTACTTTGAATATTTTATTCATTTCCTCTACTAATATCTCAAGGCATAGTCTGATCAACACATGATCTTTTATTCTTTCTTCCTCAACCTTAGCATTATCTCTCTTCATTTCTAAAAGGTTATATAGACCTTTGGGTATCTCAAACATTATTTCAACAAGAGACCTATTGAATATATTCAAATACTTAATAGTGGCTTCTTCAAGTATTCTCTTACCGACATCATCAAAATTATCATAAAACTCAGAAAGTGGCTTCAAATTACCTTGCACAGTTATAGTTTTTTCAACATCATTGATTGGCATACTAGGTTTGTCTGAATCTAACTTCATTTTCTTGCTTACTTTTTCTTCACCAGTGGACTTGTCCTTAGGGACTCTCGATGCTTTAGTTCCCTTGGTCTTGGTCTCCTTCACAACTTCCTTTGAATTTGTCTCTTCATCATCCTCAATAGTGACATATGACCTTGTGCTCTTAACTTTCTTTCTCTTTCCTTCTTTTCCAGATGATTTAGCTTGTGATTTCTCAGTGTTGACTGGCTTAGATGAACCAGAGCAAGCTGTAGAGCTTCTAGTTTTTTTTTATTTGGTGGAGGGGAATTTTAGACTAGCTGTCTCAAATTTGACTGGTTTCTCCTCTATGGCTTGCTTTGCTTTCTTCTTATCTCCCTGACTGCTTCTACCAAAATTCCAATGCTCTCTGCATATTCTTCTATATGTTTTATTACCTTCCTTATTGTGTTTGGTCTCTTAAATAGAGAATGCAACTGCAAGTCTTCATACTTCTCAACAATTGATTTAGCAATCCTTTCCCTATCCTACTTCAAACTTTGAAAATTCTTGAAGTAACCTCAAAGAGAAGTTCTTAGGGCCCTACTATAACCAATTATATATAAGTGTTCCCTAATCTGAATAGCCACTGGCTTATCATTTGTCTATTGAACATTTCCAATTCCTGAAACCTCATTCATGAAGTAAAAGAATAAGCACAAGACTAGAGTGACATACTTGAAAACAATCTTCTTATCCTTCTTTATCTTAGTCAAATTCTCCATTAGTTGGCTCTGTAGTAGCTCACACAAGTCATACTCTTTATTCTCCTTAATCATTTAATAAGTTGCATAGATTGCAATATTGGATACATAATTCTCTTGGCTGGAGTAATAGATCTTGTAACCAATAACCATTGAATTAATATTTACATCAGGCTCAATTATGTCATTAATTGCCATAGCCCTTTTATCAAACTTTGATCCAATTACCTTAGTAACAAGTTGATTCTTCACAGATCTTAGCATAGGAAAACCACTAGAAGAGCTCAAACTAGTTACAACCTTGATTATGTCCTTGGTGATCATGAACGATTTTCTCAATCACATAATTTAGCATAAATTCTTCTCAACACATACCAAACCCATTCGTTTTCCTCAAATGGTGAGAACTTGACAACCAGGACAAAGTTTTCCTCCAACACCTTAAATTCTATCTTAAGCCTGTAATCTTCTCCTAATAGTTGATTGGAGTACATATTCAACAACTATGAGCTCCCTACCTCCTCGAGATTTGAATGAATATAAGCCCTAACATCTTTGACATGAAGAACTCCATATAGAACTGAAGAAAATGCACCTAGTGGATCTACGTCTATAGATTTGAAGGGGTGATTCTTGAATTTTGGGTGAGATTTTTCAATGATGTTAACAACCAATGGTGCAACCGTTTACAAAAATTTTAGATTCACAAGCTTCATAGAAAAATACCTTTCTAGTTGGATTAGGGTTTCACACGAAATCACCTCCACATCTCAATCTCATGGAAATCTACTTGCAAAGATTGCCCCTTCTCTTTATCTTAGTATGCAAAGTGACAAATGAAAAAGAAAAGTTACTTTTTATCATTCTCATATCTAAATTTTTGATGTAATAAATGTGCTTGCCCTAAACCTTTTGGATACCATATCTTCTCAAACTATTTCACAAAAATTCTTTTATGGATCTTCAATATCACTCAATCTCTTTCAGAAATCCTTCCAACTCATTTGCAATACCCCAATACAACTTTTTTCAACCTGCCCGATTTAGGCAGCAACTCCTAAGAGGGGATAATAGGATTTTCTTGAAAACTCCCCCTATGCTAGAGGCCTTAAGTTAATTGTAAGAGGAATTTCCAGCACTAGATTCAAGTGCAAATCCATTTCCTGCATCAATATCACTCTTCTTCACCCATGTCTTGTTCATTTTCTTCCTAATCTCATCTACATCTACTTTCCCTTTTCTTTTTTCATCTTTCTGTACACTTTTGTTTTTGTCTACTAGACCCTTCCTGTCCACATTATTGCTTCTACAAAATCTTGCAATGTGACCAGATTTGTTGCAATTGTAGCACATAACATTTCTTTGTCCATACCCATAATTCATTTTATTTCCTCTTGATCTACACTTATTACCAATGTGTCCAAACCTATTGCATGCAAAACACCTAATATTTCCTCTATTGAAAGAGTTATTTATTATACTTCTGCATTCACTTGATTTATTTCCATACTTATTGCAATTGAAAAAATGACCAGAGAAAGATGGACCATTTAGATTCATTCTACTTCTGCATTGAATAGCTTTATGACCAAATTTATTGAAAACAAAGCAATTACCATTGAAATATGGATACCTTTGAGAATTAGGTTGTCATACTGAGGACTTTTTGGATTTGTTCTTTTGATTTTCTGACTTAAGATTGCTTGGACCAGATCTAGAGCTTTCACCTTTCTCAAATCCAAGACCTTGCTTGTTATCTACCCACTTTTGGCTTTCAAGTAGCACATCAAATTTAGCTAAGTTGATTTTGAACTTCCCCTTATACTCATTTTTAGTCACAAGTTCATTCCTAAGAATGACAATTTGCTTTTCAAGTTCTTCCTCATTGTTTTTGGATCCTTGCAAGTCAAGGTTTTGTTGGCCAATCTCATAATCAAGTCTGTGACATTCATTAAATCTTTCTTACTGACCAAGATTCTCTTCATTCTTCTTTCTTCCCTCAATTTCCTTGTTCAACCCCATCACTATAGATTCCATCTCATGTTTCAGGACTGCATTTTCTTTTGCGAGCTTCTCACATTATTTTGTCTTCTCCTTCAAGGCTTGACTCAAGTGATCATCATCCATTCTTTTCCTTTCTTTCGTCTTTATCTTTTCACATAGTTCCTTCCTCTTTTACATTTACTTGTTCAGTTTCCTTTTCAATAACTGAATTAAATCCTCAGCATCCTTAAGATTCACCTGCAATTCCCAAACTTAAGCTTTGGACTGAACAAGATCATCTAGTGCAACTAGGAGATTTTGTTGAAGACCACTGGAATACATTGAATCACCTTCATGATTCTTCCTCAAGTTCTTAGACTTCTTTTGAGGAACCAGACTCTGATACCAATTCTTGGAAGTAAGGAACACTGAGAGAGGGTTAAATTAGTGTTCTGCAAATTTTATTTTTAACTTGTTCTTTTAAGCACTTAACAAATTTAATCAAGAGAAGGATGCAAGAACAAAAGAACAACAACCACAAATTCATAACACTGCAATTTTATACATGGAAGCCCTATTAGGGTAAAAACCATGGTAGGGATGAACCCACAAAATAAGTATACTCTATTAAAAGTATTACAATGGGAATGCACATGCATTCAAGCTCACTGCCTAGAGATCACTACTCAAAAGGAGGCTCACTACCTACATAATCATTAACAAAAGATTATAGAAATGTTTGAATTGAAGAACGACATCTATAAATGCCAAAATATAGTTCCGGTTAAGCACAATATATGCATTGCATACACTTCATCTCTCACTTCTCTATTACACTGCTTTGCTATGATCTAGAGCACAAATCTCTACCCTGTGCATGTGAAAATGCGCACAATTGATCACTAACACCTTATACCTTTCCAAAATGATCAAAAACATCAATCATATGTATCTGCAACAAGAAATTAGATCCATAGTTAGTCGGCTCATCAAGACTTAGAACATTATCCAAATGTGTATGAACAATAGATGAAATTCAAGCTCTAATGCTTATGCTGACCAAAATAATTATTCACACACTGCCAAAAATGTTGGCCAAACCTCTTGGATCACAAAATTATTGGCAAATGACTCTCTATTGGTTGGTTTCACTATGTTTTCATTGATGGCAACATGTTTTTGGGTTCCGATTTCATATGGTATACCGGTAGGCAATTTACAGATTCTATATCAACACTGGCACCGACATTGGCAGGTTGGGATGATTTCTTTGCTCACTGGCAATGCAGGTCAACATGGTATAGAAAAGGTTATCGGTATTGGAGGCTGACTTATCTTGGATCCGGCATCGACAACTTGTTTTAATGTTTATTCATTTATGTTATATGGCTGACATGTAATCTGATATTGTATATATCTTTGTAAGCTAACATAAGGCATAAATTTGTATAGGGTATATAAGGCAGATTGATTAGATCATTTTGATATGATAAGGATGGACATAGAATGGATATGTGAATGTAATTATTCAGAGAGACTATGTATGTGAGGAATTTATTGTAAGGTTTATTCCGGTAAAGGGGTTTAGGGTTTCAATCGGAACAAACAAAGTATTAATCAGAATTGTATTCTAGCATAGAAGACGCTATCTTAGTAGTTCACACTTCTCCAGATTGTTTTCTGGAATATTATGTAGTCAATGAGGCTCCTATTGTGATTGAGCGGTGTGATGTAGGTTGTAAGCCTTCCTGCAAGTGTAGACCCCTCATATATTGTAATCTCTTCATATGGCCAGTGGATTGATATTGTGGGTCACAAATCCCACCTTGGTTTTTCTTCATTGAGGTTTTCCACATATAAATATGTGTGTTATGATTCTCATTTATGTGTTTGTCTTATTGGTTGCAATACTTCTTTCAATTATGTTTATACTAGTTGGTGCATGAATGTTTTGTTAAGGCTAAAATCTACTATTTTAGGATAACACTAATTCACCCCCCCCTCTCAGTTTATTGGTTTCCAACAAAAATCAATCACCAAAATGGTTCCATCAAATCCGCATAAGGATCAACTATACAAGTCGACTTGTTCTTTACTAGCATACCAAAAACTGGTACTCATAAAGCTTCTATCTTGCACACCAATCATCATCAGAGACCAAAACTCTAGGATAGGGTGGTCTAGACATCCATCACCCTTCCCTTAGATCTGTAACACAAAATCTTAACCTAAAAAGAAGTACCGACCCAAATACTAAACACTCTCAGATGCTCTATTCTTAGCTTGTCAGACTTGAACAAATCTCCAATCTAACTTTCGATATGATCAAATAATTCAATGTGAATGGGTGCACTGACTTGATTTGCCATCAATGACAACACTTGATAACCTGAGCAGTGTCTCTTGCCAACAAATTTTGATCATAGGCTGACCTAGAAATGATAAAATTTAACAAAAAGAAAGATTTAAACATTATAATACTACCAAATTAAGCTCTTGAAATTTAGGGATAAAAAGTGAAGATTGATTGTTGTTATATGGATCCTAATCAGACTCAGAGGTTAAATTTTCCCTACTTCTATCAGTGTGATTTCCCCCCATATTTTTTACAGGGGTTTGGGGGCAACGCCCCCAAGATGGGAGCAAGGGACAATGCCCCTTACGGGGTCCAAGGGAAGTGCCCCACGAGGCCAAAAAGACTTATTATTTAATAAAGCCCTCAGGTGTTATTTTTGTATTAGATGACATGTTGTAAACCTAATTTTGTAACCGACATGTCTTGATAAAAAGGCTAAGATTTAGAGTTTTATATAGAGAATTTTGTAGCATTTTGCAGCGGTATTGAGTTGCAAGGGATTGTTGGTTGTAATCGGTTTGATTTATTGGATAATAATATTGGAATCTCTATTTGGTGGACATATCCCGATTTTGGGTGAACCAAGTTAAAATTGTCTCCTCTCTATTATTATTTCCGTTTTTTTCATTCCTTTGTTTAATCTTTATTTGCATATAATTGATATTTTCTGCATGCAATTCCTAACACTGATGTGGTGGTCGCACTAGTCCAACCAACTTTTTCCCAAATTTCTAGGGATGCAAAATATTATAATTACAAAGTCAAATCCAACTTAGTGGGTTAATCCAATGTGTTTAGATATGTGAAAACGTAGCTTGAAGGTCAGAATTAAGACTTTATCGAGATTAATTGAAATGAAATAAAAAGGGGCACACTTAGGGTTAAGGGGCCAATTTTATAATGTAGGAATTGATAAGAGAGGACCTTAGATTTAATTAAATTAATAATTTAATGCATAAAGTAATCTTGAAAATGCAAAATGAAATGAGACACACTAAGGCAGGTGCTAACCTAAGTGTGGAATCAAACAACTCTAATTAGGGGTGTACAATTTACAACGCTACATTTGTAAACAAATTCTTCCTTCTACTTAAGGCATCTATGACTTTGTTAGACTTTCCACTCCCATGCTTCAAAACAAAAGTGTAACTCTAAAAAAATCAACATATTTTAAATGTCATTGATTCAACTTTCTGTGACTACTATAAAGCTTGATGATCAGTAAATAAAAGAAAATCTTTTGGCAAAAGATAATGTCTCCACTTGCTCAATACCTAAACTATAGCATAAAACTCCTAATCATAAACAAAATAATTTTCTCTTGGCATCATTTAATGTTTCAGTAAAATAAGCAATGGATTTACCTTCCTAACCCAAAAACAACTCCAATGGTATTGCCACTAACATCACAATCTACTTGAAATACCTTATTAAAATCTAGAAGTGCCAAAACAAGTTGCTCTATAACTTTTTTCAACGAAGCAAAACTCTATGATGCTCTCATAGTCCACTTAAACTCTTTTCAATCCCACATCATTGGTTTAGTTAGGGTTCCACAAATTCTACTAAAATATCTAATAAACTTTTTGTTAAAACTAGCCAAACCAAGAAAAGATGTAGCACTTGTTGGGGAGGCAATCCAAGGATAGTCTTTACTTTGTCTGGGTTTGTTTTAAAATGATCTGCTAAGACAAAAAAATTCTAGGTACATTAACTCCTTTACAAAACCACACTTCTTTCGGTTAATCAATAATTTTTCTTCCCTTAACTTCTCAAAGACCCTACAAATATGCATTATATATTCCTCCAATGTTTTACTGAAAATCAAAATTTTATAAAACCTAAACAATAACAAACTTACCCAAAAATTATTTTATTACCTAGTTCATGAGTTGCATGAATGTACTTGATGCATTGGTTATTGCAAAAGACATGACTAACCACTCATACAAGCCCTCTTTTATTTTAAGGGTTGTTTTTCATTCATCTCCTTCTCTAATTCGGATTTGGTGATATCCACTTTTGAGATCTATCTTTTTGAAGTACTCAACTCCACTCAAACAATCCATAATGCCATCCATCCTAGTTGACAAGAGATATCCATACTTGATAGTAATCTCATTGATAGCTCAAGAGTCTATACACATCGTCCATTCTCCATTTCTCTTTGGTGCTAGTGTTGCAAGTGCCACACATGGAATCAAACTCTCTCAAATCAACCCTTTCTACAACAACTCTTGCACTTTTTTGTTCAACTCTTCACTCTCTATTAGATTCATTCTATAAGTTGTCTTATTAAAAAAAATATCTCTGGGAATTAGATCCATTTGATGACTAATCTTTCTTACTGGTGGTAACCCATTGACTACATTATCAAATAAAATGTCCTAAAATTCACCTAGCAAATCTGCAACTTCAACAAGTATACCTTCTACTTCTTCTTTATTAATTTTAGGGATTAAATAAAAACACATATGCTCATGCTTTATGCCATCTAGAAATTTTCTTTCATCAACTAAGCATATTTTTTCATTGCAACATACATTTTCTTTTGTCTCCTTCATCTTCTTTATCTTGTGTCAAACTCCATCCTTTGTCAAAGAATAGGTATTTGCATACCCATCATGTATTGTATGACAATTAAATTGTCATGGTCTCCCTAACAACACATGACAAACATCCCTAGGTATAATATCACATAATACCTCATCATGATAGTTTTCAATCCTAAAATTTACCATACATTATTAATTGAATAAAGCCTTGTGATCCTTCTTCAACAAAGAAATCCAATAAGGATTCAAGTGCCTTATTCTTTCTAACTTTAATTTACTAACCATTCCATCTTAAACAAGTTTATCACTACTAACACTATTTATAATAGCATTGAAAGGAAACTTGCAGACAACTTTATGACAATTTCCACATAACCCATTATAGATCTTAATCAAATCAACACATAGAATCCGCATGCAAAGAATGGACAACATGCACATGAAAAGGTGACACACGATATATCCTAGGAAAACCCTCATGAGGGAAAAACCTAGCCTCCAAAAGCATCATCCACCATGTATTATCAACAATGTGTCCATTACAATACAACTATGGAAAGCTTTTGAAACCCAACCATAACAAGTCATCAACAAGCACCCCATGTGACCAAGCATGAATCCACACATCCCATGCCATGCTTCCAACCTTTACAAATGCTAACCTGGCTGACTAACCAACCCAAACAACTACCCTTGTGGTTGCTTTTATAAATACAAGCTCCCACAAAACCACCAAGTGGTATTACATCAAAACCATGTGATCAAAACCATGCAACAATAAAATATAATATTTTTCCAACCTACCATTGACCCACATTTAGTATTGGGTACTTCATCATAATTACATTCCCCAATATTAAATAAATACAATATAATAATACCAATGTGTCAATACAACTCATCAAGTAGTTTCAAGAATATTCCAAGGGGATCTCTACATGTTGCATATCCATCTAGGTGCTCGTAGGTGCAACAATACAATATGATATTACAATATAATCCATGTCCACCTCGTACAATAATAAAATAATACAATGAAACATTATTATGCAAGGTGTACAAAACCATTTTCCCAACATTCTCCCACTTGTTGTATACATTGCATAAGGGCCAAGATGTAATCTATCACATGAACAAGAGACTAATCTCTCCACGTACATATACCATCATAGAATCTAAGCACTCCATGTGCTCCATCAAGACACCTGCAACAAGAAATAAAGTGACCACCATCCCATACATGAATGATCCCACCCGCCATCCAAAGAGAAATCCACACAATCTGTCGTAACAAATGATAAGTCTCGCACCAACTGATATCCGAACACAAACACTCATCCAAAGGTATCCAATGCAAAAGTAGTTGTTTACATAGGTGAAATAACACTCACATCAAGTGCTAACACATCAACTATACATGCCTCTAAGGAATACATATTACAAACTAAGTGAATAATATCTCATCAACATATGCAACTTGTAACATGCAACCATAAGCCCCAAGTGCAATACCTACCATGTATGTACACCAAATAAATCCCACTGGATAGGTAATGTCAATATCATAAATGAATCCACTAACAACATATCATAGAAGTGTAACCATGTAGTATCAAGAGCATCCACATTAATATGAATATCATGTAAACCAATAACCTACAAGTACCACTCTCACACCATGTCTCCAACATTCTCCCATGTTCTCCACACCAACAAAAGAAAGAGATAAAGGAACCACCATGTAATCTCCCACATGACATATCATGAATACAAACTAATCAATACATAGCTCCAAACAACCTCCAACCAATGTAATGTGAATACAAACATCCAGAAAGATAACTGAAACAAAGAGAAACATTGCAACTCAAAACCTGTAGTATGTCCTTCTACACACACCTCTAAATGCTAATTGTGTCAAGTATGATCTCCTCCATAAAACCCCCAAATTAAAATCACAACAACACCCAAACACCATTCAGTCCCTTGGACTAAACCACCATATATAACATGTAATCAACATGGATGTAAGCCTCTCATAACCAAGAAGATCAAACTAAATATCCATTCCCAATCCCAAGGGAATATTCCCAATAAACCATCTCCCAAACTAATATAAATGACTACCACCATCATAATAATAACTCAAATGCACAAGGAGATAACCAATTTCATACGTCTCTCAAATGAATCATCCAAAACTAACCATCTATCCATAGCTCAAGATCCATAATTATGAAAGATAAGCATAAACATAATGCACCTGAAAGGAAACAATGGGCAATACCTCTCAAGTAGTAAAACACCGAGTAGACCAAGAGTGGGGAATGAGAATTATCATCCAAGATATCCAAGTCATCATGGCTCATCTAAGAATAATAACCTCTCAAGTCTATACCAAGTGAATGCTCCTTGGAATTCTGCTGAAACCATAAACCATTTCAACACATATCTCTAAACACAAGAGAATATAAACATCATATATATCTCCCAATATCCATGAGTACCTGTAACCAATCAATCCATTCCAAACTCCAAATGCAACATAGCATCACCATAAAGTAATCAAGAAAATGATCATGTACCCAATACAAAGAGAACCACCAAGATAAATGTCAAAGCTCCAACCACAGAATCAGAAACATAAACATGACAACATTATCTAATCATCTCAAAGAGATAACATGCTCCATATGAACATATCAAATAACCATATCATGCCAAAACTCTAAAATATCCATCAAGAGTGTATCATGACTTAATATCAACCATCCTATCAAACAAAGATAACATGTCAAATGAAAGTATAAACCACGCCTCAACCAAGAACTCCTTGATCCCTCAAGATATAAACATCCTCAAATATCATGAAGATCACCATCTCCTACAAGTGTACTCGCAAATGTGAAAGATCCTTCTACAGCAATAGGATCTAAGACATCCTCCAAACATCTACACACTCAGAAGATCATCCACCATCCAATGGTGAATACACATCACTGCTACAAGCTCACACTGTCAAAAGCTTCCATTGAAAGTGTACGCAAGCTATCCATGACAATATGATAAAATCTTCCTCTAACATGAGAATCAACCAAAGCCATCTAACAATCAAACAACTCAAAGTCAACATCATGAGCTCCCAAAATCCAAATAACCATGATCCTCAAACAATAAGATAAACCGCCACATCAATCAAGAATCCAAATCAAATCATCATCAATAAAAGTACCTGCAAATCTAATCATGTCATGCCAAAGTCCCTAAACACAAGGAACATCCATGACACCATGATCACATCCATGAAACAAGCATCTAACTCAATGTGTCCAACCTATCAGCATCACATAGTCAACCATGTAGGTCCCCCATCATGACTATACCTGGTAACAACATCTCTCCTCCTCACCATGATAGAAAAATCAAAAAACCAATGACTAAGCCAAGCCACCAAATCTGAATATGCATAAACAATGAAAGATCTATGGGCATAGACAACCCATATCCAAGTCATAGGTGAAATCCTATAAGTAAAGACAACTCACAAAATTGTACAACTTGTAGACCAACCAATGCAACATACATACCCAAACCAAACTGATATCCATGTCATCATAAGAGAAATATGAGATACAACACTGGGTATACAATGACATCAAATCAAAACCCCCAATATGTAACATGCCATAAACTCATACTGTCACCATAGTCAAAAGAACCCATAAATAGCACAAGTCAAAATATCAGCATATAAATCATGTCAAATTTGCTCCAAACCTAAACCAATGTGTAGTTCCTTCCAAGAGATTTTTGTCGACTATTTGAAGTCCAAAATCCAACTCCATATGCTCAAGTTATGACCTCTCAAAGCCGTCAAGGTATCTGTCACGTCTAGATGACATTTCACTTTCCAAACAGCAAAATCTGGAAAAACTAATCATATCACAATAAAGTACACTGAATCACATTTCCAACAACTATAAGAAATAAAAAATCTGACACCATACACCCAAGATATGCTCTGTGAAAGAAAACAACCAATTAGGCTATACGCAAGCAATAGGATCCCCAAAAAAATCACCAATATGCCATAAAATCATTATTTTCCAAATTTATCCCCAATATGCCGGAAATCAATATTTCCAAATTTTAAATAAAACTAGGTGGGGCCCATTAGCTGGACCCACCCCCAAATCTCCATGGCATATAAAACAATATTTTACATATGACATATTAAAATTATTTAAGTTTTTATATAAAAAACTTCTTAAGAAAATAAATTAATTTTTCCAATTTTTAAAAATTGGGTGGATTTTAAAAAAAAAAAATTGTTTGTTATTAATTTTTTTTTAAAAACCACCGTGGGGGGGCGTGGGACCCGCACCCCACAGGGTGTGATAGTCAAGCTACCCTAATCGACAAGGCTTACCGACTAACAAGTCGTAGGCTTTGTCAGTCGACAGGCTTTGTCAGCAGGGACCCTTGCCGTAGTACACAAGGATGGGGGTTGGGGAGGTATGGGGTCAGCAGACCCTGCCCCACCCCTTCCAAAAATATTTTCTTTTTATTATTATTTTTATTTTTCAAATCTTTTCAAAACACCCCCTACAATAATATTATTTTAATTCAGATTTTTACTAGGATTAATTTTTTTTATCGATGGGATATTTTTTTAATTTTTATCTTTTTTTCTTAGAGGAATTTGCAAACAGTACGGCTGTACGGTCATACCGTTTAAAAACAAATTCAAACCTGGGCCTCCAACACCGAAATAGGGCAAATTATATATCATCTTTTGTCTCTCAACCAACCTAAATCCATCCATTAGGTCCATTTTGTCCAACGGGGCCATTTGTGAAAACTCACCCCCAAAAGCCTCATTCAAAGCATTTTTTCAAAATCCATATGCAAAGAATAGACAACATACCCATGAAAAGGTGACACAAGATATATCCTGGGAAAACCCTCATGAAGGAAAAACCCTACCTCCAAAAGCATCATCCACTATGTATTATCAGCAATGTGTCCATTACAATACAACTATGGAAAGCTTCTGAAACCCAGCCATCAATAGGCACTCCATGTGACCAAGCATGAATCCACACATCCCATGCCATGCTTCCAACCTTCACAAATGCTAACTTGGATAACTAACCAACCCAAACAACTACCCTTGTGGTTTCTTTTATAAACACAAGCTCCCACAAAACCACCAAGTGGTATTACATCAAAACCATGTGCCCAAAACCATGTCACAATAAAATATAATATCTTTCCTACCTAGCCTTGACCCACATTTAATATTGGATACTTCATCACAATTACATTCCCCAATATTAAATAAATACAATATAATAGTACCAATGTGTCAATACAACTCATCAAGTGATTACAAGAATATTCCAAGGGAATCTCTACATGTTGAACACCTATCTAGGTGCTCATAGGTGCAACAATACAATATGATATTACAATATAATTCCATGTCCACATCACACAATAATAAAATAATACAACAATGAAACATTATTATGCAAGGTGTACAACACCATTTTCCCAACAATCATTGCAAACTTTACGTTGCACTTACATCTTGTGTGAAATAAATTCTTCCTTTGGGTGGTCTCTTTCTCATTATTTGATAAATCTCTTCGAGTAGCAAGAACCTCTCCCCTCTCTACATCTTCAGAATGTGTAGACTCAACATCTTCATCTACATGGGCAACTTGCACATTACCCTCAGTTCTTCGATTTGTCCTTGATGTTGGGAACACTCACAAGCTCTATGTCTTTCTCCACACTGGAAACATTTTCCATAAAAGCCTCCTCTTCCTAGTCCTCATCTGCATCTTGTTCCTCTTTGATCTCCATTATTTTGATTGTAGGGATGATATGAACTATTTCATTTTTTCATTATGATTTCTAATAAATTCTTCATTCTTCTTTTGATATTTATTATGACCTCCATAAGATCACCCACTGGACTTTCTACCATAACCCCTTCCATTTTTTCTTGCTCTCAAATCTTGGGTTTAGCTTCTCTTCTAATTCCAAAGAAAATCAATATGCATCTTCAATGGTAGACATCCCTACCAAACTCAAATATTCTTGAATACTTGGCTTCAACCCATTTACGTAATGGACAACTTTCTCCTTGTTGGCCTTGCAATGGCTTGTTCTAATCAAAACTCAATAGAGCTCATTTGTATACTCCTTTTAATAGGTTTCCCTGCTTGCTTCAACTCTTGTATCTTTTTCAACAAATCAAGCTCATAGTCAATAGAAATGAATTGTCTCTTCGATGTGTCCCCCATTCGATCCCATATTTTTATTTTCTCCTTTTCTTTTCTATTCCTTTCTTAATGAACTTCTTTCCACCAAATACTTGCATGGACCTTTAGCTTTGTCTTTTCAAACTTGACCCTTTTAGGATTGTGAGATTTTTCCAAGATCAAGAGCTCAATGAAAAGTACAATAGAGAGACAAAATATATGATAGGAATAAATTGTATTCTATCAAGATGAAAATACTGATCAATTGGATCATCAAGCGTTACATACAATGAATATAAGTCTGTTTATATAGGCAAGGCTATATGGATATGTGAGAAAATAAATATGACATGTGGCTCAATAAGAAACAAGGGTAGGTAGGAAATAGGTGTGATAGGTAGGAGAAACAATATAATATTCCACATGAGGTGGATCACCCACCGAAGGTGGAATGTAACAACAAGACCACAAAAGGTGGAAATTCTCCTACACACATTATCCCAATGTGGCACAAACACCCAATTGTCTCATACCCAAACTACTATGATATGCATGTACCTAAGTAAACTTAAGTAAGGTGTAATAATATTCATGATGAATAATTATTTACACCAACACCCCCCCCCACACCCTTAAGTGCAACTTAGGAGAATGCACTTAAGTCTACAATGCAACTAAGCAATCAAGATGGATCTCGGCTACTAGGCCATGTTAGGTACCCATGTACAAATGCAAATGCATGCAAACCAATGCAATGGAATCTCTCATAAAGAGGGGAAAGAGAGAAAAACCAATGGGAAAAAACCCTCCCCCAAAAGAGAGATGAAAGCTATACAACAGAACTCTCATAGAAGTATGCGAGGAACAAAACCCCATGTGAGGAAAAATTCCCCCCCATATGAGAGAAGAAGAAGAGAGACTAGGTAGCCCCCCCTCAATGTAGAATCTACACCAATGATAGAAGATCGAAGATGAATGAAGAAACTACTCCATGAAAGTCAAACCACGTTCCTCCCCTTAGGAAGAAACAAAACCAAAGGTGTATCCATGAAGTCTCCCTAATCATGAAGGGAAGATGTGGGAAAAATACCCATGATGAATAAAATCTTTGGAAACTGCTCAAGTGTCCCCATGTCGATGTTGAAAAATACCCCCTCCAAAGGTGGTGAACTGCTCCACACTTTTGAAAAAGGCACTCCAAGATCTAGTGGAGAAGAAAGTAGAACAAGTCCCAAAGACTCACATGTCTCCTCAAAAGATAAAGAGACCTCTTCCAACTGTTGTACAAAAGTATCCACAATCATATAAACCTTGAAAGAAAGATCATGTAGAGAATGCACAAGAGGGTCAGAGTGTCCCCTTGCAACAATCAAAGAAGGATCATCTTCAACAAAGAGAAGATGAATGTCATCAATGATGTCTCCCAAATATCCAATGTAGGACTCCACAAACAAACCTGCAATGTATGTCAAGTAGTCATCCCAATGAATTGAAGCTAGGAGACATGAAATATCATGTTGCACTAAACCATAAGAAAGCAAAATTGTCACACTAGTTACATCATCAGGTGCAATAGGTGACGTGATATCAATAGGAGGAGATGAAATGCAGGGCTCAAGAATGGGGTCACGTGTGAGAATCCCCAAGTTCAAGTACCCAAAATTCTTCTCAAAATTTGAATCATCAACATAGGAAGAATTGACCTCATCAATAGGACCAAAATGGGAAAAAGAGTACAATCGAGATGCATGATCAACCACCCCAGTTGCAATGATAGCTCCACTCTCCAAGTCTCTAATGATAACTAAATCAAGTGTGAACTCCATAATTTTCCTAGTTGCCCCATGTGTGATTTGATAGATGAAAAGAAGATTGTTTGTCAAATGGGGTACACACAACACATAATTGAAGGAGTTATACCCAATGGAAATAGATCCTTTCCCAATCACATCCATGTATGTATGATTGCCCATCAAAATCTACAACATGTAGCAAGGCTCAAATGAAGAGAACATAGATTGTGAAGATGCCATATGATGAGAAGCCCCTTAATCTATAAGCCATGTCCCTGAATCATGACTTGTAGTAGCACAAAGAGCTTGTCCCTTTCCTTTATCCGTCCCAAAAGAGTGATCCTTTCCTTTATCCTTATCCTTGGAAGAAGTCGATGTAGACATTCTAGAAGGTAGGTTGATTTTGTTCTTCTCAAGAAGATTCTTCAACTCATCAATATCCTTCTTGTAACAATGTCGTTCATCATGTCCTGAATTCTTGCAATATGCACAAAAAAGATTGTCCTTATATGATTTCCTCTTAGGCAAGAATATAGAATCACCTTGTTGTGGAGAGGATGATTATGCTCCATCTTATTGTGGTTTAGACTTAGGTTATTTTTGGTTCTTGCCTTTTCATTGATTGCTTTGATTCCCTTTGTTAGCCACCAAAGCTTGTGACTTTGAATATTTGAGAATCCCCATCTTGGTTAACTTAGATTGCTCAAGTATCAACATCTTCGCGAATGAATCAAATGAGGGAGAAGTGTATGAGAAACCTTGAGCTAACCTATGGGTGTGAAAGCTAGATATAAAGGTTGCATACTCTGAAAGAAGCTTGTCCAACAAGTTATAAACCAATTGAGCATCCTTTTTGTCAATTCCACAATCCTTTAGCTTTGCTCTTAGCTCAATTGCTTTTGTGACATAATCCTGGATTGTATCAAAAACCTTGGGATCCAAAGTTGTGAGTTCACTATCAAGCTTGTAGCCCTTAATCTCATCAACTTGACCATACAATTTCTCATAAAGATCCCAAGCCTCTTTGATTGTTGTACACTTCTCAATGTGAAAAATGAGGTCATCTGATACATACTTTCTCAAAGTTCCAAGTGCCATAGCATTCTTAGTGAGACATTCAATCTGAGCATTAGGATCAGCCTTAGAATTAGGTGGTGATGTTATAGTTCCATTTACATAATGAATGAGTCCTTTTTCCATTAGTTTACTTCAAGACTTAATCTTCCATGAAGAATAATTGTGAGGACTTAAAAGTGGAAATTTAGGAGAACCCATAGCACCAAAATGAAAAAAAACAAGATAGAGAGAGGCACAATCACACAAGACACCCCCCCAAATTACTCAATCAAGAAACCCCCCCCCAAAAAAATGGTGAGTTGGCACTTTATACTTAGCATGTATACAATGGACCACTTGCAAAACAAGGCAAAGTGGACTTCTAATTTCAATTTACAAATTCTCAAAATGAGATATAAGAGACTTCAACAAATACTACTAGTGATCTAAACTGAGATCCAAGTGAAATACAAGTACAAAATAGGCCAAAAATGACCAAATGTTGAAAGTACAATTTCTACTCAAAATCACTACAAACTAATAGAATATTATGAAAGTAGACAAAAAATTATGCACTTTCAAAAAAAATGGTACCTGGAAAGGAGGTCGTATGACCCCAAATGAAGCCTTTGAAGTTGCAAAATTAGGGATTAAATAGGTACAATCATGAAGATCTGCAATTTTTGAAACCTCCATCCATCAAAATCAGAAAATTCCTGCACCACTATGGAAAGCACGAAATTCTATCCCATTTCAAAAAACATTGCACCAAAAAAGGAGCCAAAATGAGCAAGTTATGGCCTCCTGAAGTCGGACTGCGAAATCAAAAAGCCTAATGAGAGGAGGTTAAAAAAATTTCAAAATATTGCTGATGTGGTGCTAACGTCAGCAAATGATTGGCTTAAATTTGATGCCCATCTAGACATCAAATTTTTTTTGACTCGCTGCCCATTCGACGTTCGTATAGTATAGACTGGCTGACTAAGCAAACTAAAAATTTGCCAAGTGTCATATGAACACTGACGTGTCTGTCCACATGGCAGGTTGATTTGGTAGTGAGCTGGCAAGCCTGTGTGGCACCTCGTGGTGGTGAGTTGGCAAGGTAGTCGACATCGGAAGGGTCGGGGCCAGGTGGAAGGGTCGGGTGGTAGTCGGCGGAGAGATCGCAAGAGCTGCTACATAGCAGTTGGCACATGGTAGTCGGGGGCCGTAGGCAATGTGGTCACCAAGGAGTGGAGGTATGCATGTGGAACAGGCGGCAAATATCAGGTAGGGGCCGCAACACAAGGTCAGGAGGACAAGCGACCGACAGGGCCAAAAGATTACAGTCAGATGGAGAGCAGTCGGTGGTTTGGACGTGCAGTCGGTGCTAAAGCAGTCAGGGACCAAGGAACTAGACTTCTAGAAGTTGCAGGGTGTCGGTTGGGGTTGTAGAGTAGACAAGAGGCAATAGAGACACCAAGTGGTGGTCGAGAGGACTATGACACAGCCAATGAACAAGCGACAGGTACATGGCCCTACCCAAAAACTTTAGAGTATGGATTTGGTGGGGGGTATTGTACCCCCCGAAAATAATAATATTTTTTATTTTATTTTTTCAAAATTAAAAAAACTTTTACATATAAAAACTGTGAATTTGCTTTTTTTTCGCAGAAAAATATTTTTTTTTACAAAATCCGTACAATATACCTGTAAAGCGGAAAATCGTGATCGAACCCTAGTTGCTCTCCCCTCTTCCAACTCCGAGGAGAGAGAAGGGAGGTCGCTAGGGTTGATGGTTTTCACTTAGGGGAGAGACTTTACATTCAAAAGAGGGGTTGAAACCCACAAGATCCAATCCCACACAATGTAAGATTGGATGCTAAATGAGTTTCAAGGGTTATGACAGCAAGGCTACCCTCTTTTGTAAAGAATGTTGATAGAGGAATTAAGCTAGGAATGCATAGAAAGTGACAAGGATTCGCTTTATAAACTGAGTTAGGGATATAGGATGAAGTTGCGGACCTGGAATTAGCAGTAAAATGTCGATACGGCGCTGTCTTGCAAATTTGAGCAAAAGTTGTCGGGACGATGGCGCCCGGCGCCACGGTCCTCCGAAAAATCCGCGAAACGAAGGGGGATCTGTTCGTCTCTGCACAAGGATTCCAGATCTTCAATTTCAGCCGTGTACCTGCAACCTACACACAGAAAAGCGAAGACGATTGGGGGGTTAGGGATTGGGGGTTTGCCTTTAGGTCAAACCCCGGTTTTGGAATTAACCAAGAAACGAGCAATTGCTGTAAATGTAAATGTCTGTAATGTAAAACAAGTACTAATACCTTGTTGTAAGGATGTTTGTATCCTTATGTGCGAAGGTATAGATGTTGTTGTTTGTTGTATGTTGTATGTTGTAGTATGTAATATGTGATCTCCTCTTCAATGGTTGAATCCTTGTCTTAAATGCAACACTTAGCCTTGAATGGAGACTTAGAAGGAATGCTTGAATGCTTGAATGCTTGAATATAGTTTCCACGCTTTGTACACATATCCTCTTCATATGTTTTCAATGAGAGAGAAAAATGTAGTTTATATACTTGTCAATTAGGGCCGATAGACTGATTTTCCCGACCTTAGGCTGACCAGGAAAGTTAATTTTCCAATTTGCAAACATAAAGACCCGAAGTCCAAAAGAGACCGGGCCCAAAATAGGACCCAGGGACCAGGGCGCTGGGCGCCATGGTCCTGGGGGACCAGGGCGCTGGGCACCATGGTCCTGGGGGACCAGGGCGCTGGGCGCCCTGGTCCTGAGGGACCAGGGCGCTGGGCGCTCTGGTCCCACCTCCGGGACAGCAGGGTGCAAAGGAGGTTCAGGCCAGGGTGCTTGAAAAATGCAGTTTTTGGTGTCATAATCAGGTTTCGGGGTCTCCATTCAGGTTGTGTGTTGCGTCACCATCGTGAAGATCGAAATGCAGTCAAAATTGCAAGTGTCGCAATTTTAGGACGCTACATTTAGCCCCCACTTTAGCGGGAGTATAAGCGTACGCTCATACTTCCGGTAAAGTACAAGGAAACAACATTGAAAGACTTTCACCACGTCAAGGAGGCAAGACACACCAAGCCCCCAGTGGACTAAGGATCTTACGACTTCGATTGACAAAGTAAAAGGGAAGATCACGAGGGAGAACCATGACTGTCAGTAGTAAGGTTCCCTCACTATGAGTCATGCAAAAGAAATACCAAGAAATTTTCAAGGCAAAGCTAAGTTCGCCAAGAAATTTTCAAGTATCTTGAAGGGATAGACAGGGTGTATGCCCCCCTACGTTAAAGCGATCACACACACCTCAATGGGGGTGATTGTTTTAACGTAGTGATACACATAAGAAATGAGAAAGAAAAGGAGCACGTTATCACAAAGATTTAGCCCCCAAGTGTGAGATAAACCCAAGGATAATAGACACAAAACACAAAGCATGAGGTGACTTCGCTTTCCTCGGGGTCAGTATGCTGTATGATAATTCATGTATATATATCATATGTATGTATGCATAATTGTTCTTCATTCCCCAATCAAGGAAGGTCACCTAGAAGAAGGGAACATATGTGTCTTTTGAGTCAACATGAGAGAGACCAAAACAGATCTCAATGCTTTGCATCGTCCTCAAGTAGACAACACTAAGGACAACAAATAGAAGAATGAGAATAACATATAGATGAAGTAACAAAAGAGAGGAGGAGAGAATCTGCTATGCTAATGTAACTAGTCTAGCACGTCATCTACCCCCCGATCTTGCTGATCAATGTTTCGGGAAGGCAGGGAACACGCTAGAGGAGGAACATCCAACACAGCAGATGGAGCTATCACAAGATCCAAACAAGGGCTATGTTCATGTTCCAAGCCACGTTGTTCTTGTCTAGGAGCTAGGATAAGTGCTTTAGAAAATTCATTAGATAAATGGTTATCAATATCAACAAGTTCATATTCACTATCAGAAGCAAGAGGAGTAGCATTTTCATCATGGATAACATTTTCATCTATATCATCATCAAGATTTATAAAAATAGGATCTTTAACTCGCACAGGATCAAGACCATCATGCATCTTATGTTTAGGAGATTTAGGCTCAATGTCCGGCTGAGGAGAAAATGGAATAATGCTTGTTGAAGGTGTTTTTGGAGATTGCACAGTTTGAGAAGAAGCTGCTTGAGCCCTAAGACGACGCTTTCGTCGGCGTTCACGTGCAGAACGATTTCGTCTAGTCTTAGTAGGAAGTGGAGAAGATTGAGGAGGAGGAATGTTCTCATCCTTATCACTTGGGTGTTTAGGTTGTGGTCTTTTAGGCTGGATAATAGGAGAAGAGGAAGGTCTCTTCTCTCTATAGAAGGAAGGAGGAGGAACTGCTCCATATAAAGGAGGAATTTTTGGTTTAGGAAGAAGACCAAGTCCATCATGGTGAGGAGGTATAGGTCTACTTTTAGAAGGTTTATTAGGCATAGACATAGTCACATCCATAGGGATGGGTTGAGAATCTTCTTGAGGAAAGACATTAGTTTTATCTTTCAAAGGAAGAACTTCCTTCTCAAGAATGATAGGAATGTCAAGTTTAGGTGTTCTAGGTTCACTTAAAGATAGGATCATATCTGTTTTCCACTTTTGATAAGATTTGAAAAGATGATCACTTCGCGGAGGAAGAGATTGGAATTGTTTAGGCCAAAAGTAATCAATAGGAACACTAGAAGTTCTTTCAGCTGGTTTAAAGAGACTATGATTGACAGTAACAACTTCACCATTATGGGGAAATTTCAAACATTTGTGAATAGGAGAAGCAATAGCTTTCATGGAAGATAGCCAAGGATAGCCAAGCTTCACACGAAATTGTTCGGATGAAGGAATAATAGCAAAGTTCACATCAAGAGATTTGTTATGGACCTCAATGGGTAATGTAATAGAACCAATTACAGGAGAAGAAAATGCATCAAATAATTTCACAACCACATCTTTTTTGCCATAGATCACTTGATTCAATTGCAAAGTAAAAAGAAATTCTTCAGTAATAACATTAACCATGCACGAAGGATCAATAAGCACTCCACGGCAAGGTGTATTCTTGACTTTTGCAACTATGTATAAAGGACCATCAGGTGCTCTAATGGTTTCACTAGAATCAAATGTGATGGAAGGTTCTTTAGGGTTTTCTTGCTGCTCTACAAAGTTAATCACATTCGGAGTCATAGACACAAGACCATCAGATGAGAGAGAGGAATCATTAGCCTCAATCGCATTAGAGGTATGAGAAGGTAATGGATCAGTAAAAATCTGAAGATTTTGGTTAGGAGGAGCTACAGATGTGTTTCCTTTATCATTCGCTTCAGAAACAGAGATAGTATTATTATCAATAAAATATTGAATTTTACCCTTTAAAGAAAAACATTTTTCAGTATCATGCCCAAGCTGACGATGAAATTGACAAAAAGCTTTGTAATCAAAATAAGGTGAAGTAATATTTGCAGGATCAATTTGCCTTATAGGAGGAAGAGTAAGCACATTTTGTTCCAATAACTTATTCATAATACTATGCAATGATTCATTCAAAGGAGTATACTTTCTTTCTTTCTTGAAAAATTTAGAAATAGGAGGCACACCTGATGCTGCATTCACATTGTTGTTGATGATGTTTTCATTTAATTTGATGGAATCTCTGTTCGGTTTAAACTTTCCAAATGGTTGTTGACTACTATCACCCTTATCACTCGGAGCCATAGGATGTGATTGTTCCATTTGACTCATAGTCAGTTGATAATTGTGAAGAGTTGCACACAACTGTTGGAAAGAAGTAAACTCAGAAAACAGAAGTTTGTCTCGAATATCTTTTTGTAAATTAGAAATAAAGATTCTTTGAATATCATTATCAGGCACTAGAAAAGAAATTTGAGCATACAAATGCTTATATCTACCAATGAAATCAGTCACTTTTTCTTTAACACCTTGTTTACAATGCATTAAATCAATCAAAGTAACTTTAGGACTTATATTGTTTTGAAATTGTTGAATGAAAGCATTTGCAAGTTGTTCGAAAGAAGTAATAGAATAAGAAGGCAACGAGCAATACCATTGTAGGGCTTTGTCTCTTAATGTTCTAGTAAACAGTTTTGCAAGCAACCTTTGGTCATAAGCAAAATCAGTACATATGGTTTGAAAAGTCTTAACATGTGTTAGAGGATCACCTTTACCATTATAAAGTTCCAAATGCGGGATTTCAACATGTTTAGGGGGGATAGCTCGAACAATGTCAAGAGAAAGTGGGCTCGCAACATCAAATGTGGGCACACTAAACTTAGATTGATTCATAGAGGCAATTTGTTGTTGTAAAGAAGAGATAGTTTGTGCAAGATTGTTAATGGTCGCTTCAGTCGAAGAGTTCATATTAGATGTGTTAGATTGAGATGGAGGTGTTATGTTATTGAAAGAAGGTAAAGAGTAAGGTGGTGGGACCCTATGATAGGTAGTCATAGGAGATGATTGGACAGGAGGAACACTACAAGGAGGAATGGAATGGTTAAATGAATTGCCCCCTTGTGTGATGTTCATTTGTGGAGATGTAATAGGGACACTCATTGAAGGAATGAATGAAGAAGTCGGATTGAATAAAGGAATAGGGTTAATTGAAGAAGAGGGATTGCCCCCATGACTGGTGATCACAGGGGGAATATCTTGTATAGAAGTAGCCATTATTCTTGATGTAAAGGTAGGTATGCTAGCAATAGAAGTTGTCAAAGGAATAGAATGATTAACTTGAGTGGGAGGTTGTGTATAACCTAAAGTTTCAGCACAACTCTTCATAGGCATCACATTCGAATCCACAATGTGTGCAATACCACGCAAAATATCAATTCCATTCTTATCACTTTGAAGCATATGTTTTAGACCCTCAATTAAAGGAAGAGCTTGACTATCGGGATACTCATGAGACATCCATTGGTGAAAATCATCAAATTGGTTATCCAATTTCGAAAGTTGTTCTATAGAAACCTCATGGAGAGCTTCTTCATCATTAGGAGGATTAGAGAAATTACCCATGTCCTTGTTAAAAAGGCTATTCAAATTAGGTTCCATCTCCTCGGTAATTAAACCTCGGAAAGACTTAATTCTACGGCTTCGCCTAATGGGAATGGTGTAAGTAGGGCTTATTGTTGTAAAACTCATGCACTAGAAAGGGAGAAAAGATTTTGAATTTAGAGGTAGCAATTTTCAGCAAAATCAGCCAATCTTCTAGATTTAAGCTGTTAAATACAATCAGGACAGTCTCCCGAAATTTTGGAAAAAAATGTCAGGGACCGTGGCGCTCGGAGTGCACACGGTCCCGGCAACTTTTTTCGAAATTTGCAGGGATGAAAGGTATGATGATTTTAGAGCTAATCTGAAAAAATTGAGTGATTATATGATCTGTAGATAGGCCAAATTAAAGTTGCAATTTCAAAATTGAACCCTACCAAGATTGTCGAAAAATGCAAAATTTGAATTTTGAAAAAGAGGGGGAAACTGAAATTTTGAATTTTATGATTTTAGAGGGAATGTCAAAAGCAATGCAAATTTTGAAATTTAAAAATTGACTTAATTTCACGCAAAATTCAATTTTGAAAGCAGAAATCAAAGTTGTTGTAATTAAGCACTTAATTTCAAAAGTCACAAAATGCAAGAATTGGAATGAAGAACTGAAATTTTGAATGAATGCAAACACACTTTTCAAATTTATGACAATAAGAACACAATTGTGACACAAAATTTCAGTTTCAATGATTTTTGAATGTTTAGAAGCCTTAAACCAAGCAATCACAAGACCAACTTTGACTGTAATTTTGAAAGTGTTATAATTGATAAAATCAGCCAAAATTCTGGATTTTAGCAGAAAAATACAGTAAGATCTTGCTCCCGAAATTTCGGAAAAAATGTCGGGGACGATGGTGCTCGGAGTGCACACGGTCCTCGCAACTTTTTTCCAAATTTTCAAGGATGAAAGATATTGTGATTTTATTGCGGAATCCAAAGTTACAGCTGATTTGGAGATGTTTTGATCAGTGAAATTGTCGGACAAAGGTTGAATCAAGAGGGTTTCAAAAATTAGGGTTTTGACACTTAACCACTTAATTTTCAAAATTAAAGCACAAACATGAATTGAAAATTTGTAATAGAAGGGCAGATCTGAAACAAGCATTAACAATTAAATATTTCACAAGTTCAATTACCAAAAAGAAATTTTAGGGTTTTTTATGCAATTAACCTCTAAAATTTGCAAAAGATCAAACATGGAAATGTAATCAAGGAATCCAATTTTCAGATCTAATCATGAATAATCAGAAAGGATGTTCATGTCAGGTTCACCAAAATGTAAAGCGGAAAATCGCGATCGAACCCTAGTTGCTCTCCCCTCTTCCAACTCCGAGGAGAGAGAAGGGAGGTCGCTAGGGTTGATGGTTTTCACTTAGGGGAGAGACTTTACATTCAAAAGAGGGGTTGAAACCCACAAGATCCAATCCCACACAATGTAAGATTGGATGCTAAATGAGTTTCAAGGGTTATGACAGCAAGGCTACCCTCTTTTGTAAAGAATGTTGATAGAGGAATTAAGCTAGGAATGCATAGAAAGTGACAAGGATTCGCTTTATAAACTAAGTTAGGGATATAGGATGAAGCTACGGACCTGGAATTAGTAGTAAAATGTCGATACGGCGCTGTCCTGCAAATTTGATCAAAAGTTGTCAGGACGATGGCGCCCGGCGCCACGGTCCTCCGAAAAATCCGCGAAACGAAGGGGGATTTGTTTGTCTCTGCACAAGGATTCCAGATCTTCAATTTCAGCTGCATACTTGCAACCTACACACAGAAAAGCGAAGAGGATTGGGGGGTTAGGGATTGGGGGTTTGCCTTTAGGTCAAACCCCGATTTTGGAATTAACCAAGAAATGAGCAATTGCTGTAAATGTAAATGTCTGTAATGTAAAACAAGTACTAATACCTTGTTGTAAGGATGTTTGTATCCTTATGTGTGAAGGTATAGATGTTGTTGTTTGTTGTATGTTGTATGTTGTAGTATGTAATATGTGATCTCCTCTTCAATGGTTGAATCCTTGTCTTGAATGCAACACTTAGCCTTGAATGGAGACTTAGAAGGAATGCTTGAATGCTTGAATGCTTGAATGCTTGAATATAGTCTCCATGCTTTGTACACATATCCTCTTCATATGTTTTCAATGAGAGAGAAAAATGTAGTTTATATACTTGTCAATTAGGGTTGATAGACTGATTTTCCCGACCTTAGGCCGACCAGGAAAGTTAATTTTCCAATTTGCAAACATAAAGACCTGAAGTCCAAAAGAGACCGGGCCCAAAATAGGACCCAGGGACCAGGGCGCTGGGCGCCATGGTCCTGGGGGACCAGGGCGCTGGGCACCCTGGTCCTGAGGGACCAGCGCACTGGGCGCTCTGGTCCCACCTCCGGGACAGCGGGGTGCAAAGGAGGTTCAGGCCAGGGTGCTTGAAAAATACAGTTTTTGGTGTCATAATCAGATTTCGGGGTCTCCATTCAGGTTGCGTGTTGCGTCGCCATCGTGAAGATCGAAATGCAGTCAAAATTGCAAGTGTCGCAATTTTAGGACGCTACAATACCCAAAATGGAGAAAATGTTTTCCTCACCAAAATAGGCCAACTTTATACTCAAAATTCATGGAAACAGCCTCTCGAACGCAACCGTGATGTCCAAATCGCCATATGATACCCCCAAAAATAGCACCACCTTAGATCCAAAAAATGAAGCCTCCAAAAGACTAATCAAAGATGCTCTAATGGCTCTAATACCATGTGAGATTTTGCCAAGATCAAGAGCTCAATGGAAAGTACAATAGAGAGACCAAATAGATGATACGACTAAATTATATTCTATCAAGATAAAAATACTAATCAACTGGATCACCAAGCATTACATACAATGAATATGAGTCTACTTATATAGGCAAGGCTATATGGATATGTGAGCACACAAACATGACATGTGGCTCAATAAGAAACAAGGGTAGGTAGAAAATAGGTGTGGTAGGTAGGAGAAACAATATAATATTCCACATGAGGTGGATCACCCACCGAAGGTGGAATGTAACAACAAGACCACAAAAGGTGAAAATTCTCCTACACACACTATCCCAATGTGGCACGAACACCCAAGTGTCTCATACCCAAACTACTGTGATATGCATGTACCTAAGTAAACTTAAGTAAGGTGTAATAATATCCATGATGAATAATTATTTACACCAACAAGGATCATCCCCTTCTTCATACTCAAATATTCTTCCATATCATTGAATCAATCGATCAACTCTTCTAGATTAAGATTTTCAGAAAATGTGGAAACTTAAATCTTTGGTCTTTTTCCAATCTTATAAATTGCCCTAAAAAACATAACCTCCTCAAGACCTCTAGTTGTTTCTTCTTCTTCTTCAAACTCGCCTTCTTCTTAAATTCATCCTTACTTTCATCTCTTACTCTAATAACAACTTCTCTATGCATCTCCTCTTGCATTGCTTAAACTTGTCTTTGGAGGGCTCTAAAACCCTCTTCCATCACACCAACATTTCTTTTGCCATGGTTCCTTCATGGAGGCATTTTCTCACAAACCCACAACCATAATCCTAGTGCAAATTGTCTCACATTTGGAAATCTATTTACACACTTAAGAATTTTTTTTGTGATACCACTTGATCAAGGGTGCTCCCCTCACAAATAGAAACACAAAACAACAATAGAGAAATAAATAAAAAATGTGAGAGAGGAAACACTTGCTTGGTATTATCTTAACCAAGCCAAAGCTCCAATCTGCACTATTGGAACTATCTTTTGTCACCTCGTTTAACTTCTTTATTTGGAATTAAAAACCACCATACATTATTATAGAAAGTGGAATACCTTATTTTTGCATGACAAAACCCTAACCAACAAAATTTCATCTTAATAAAATATTTTATTTAATTTTTGGCTCGTGAAGCTCTAGAGGCCATAACTTTCTAACTGCCTATCGGGTTTTTGATAATCATACATCATTAGAAATCTTATGAGGAGATATATAGCAATGGATTGTGCATAGCCAAATTTTGACCCTATTCAATGCCTCTAAGGCACTAAAAAATGCAATTGCAATTTTTATTGCAGAAATTTCTTAGAAAAATTGAATATCGCTCAAATGCCATGAGATATTAGGATAATTCCTTCACCATTGGCTCCATTTCTCCATTTAGGAGGTCTATGTAAGATTTCACACAAAAATGGAAGCTTACTAAACATAGTAACCTTGCCATTATTAGCTCTTATTAACAAACTCAACAATATTTTTGGGTGATGCAAGATTGTTCTACACCCTAGATGCTCCATCACTTTTTATCAGTATTAGTCTTAATAAATAATCACATATATAATAGGAAAGAGATAATTGAAAAAGTAATTCCAAGTATTTGAATTACTTGTGGGGTTTTCCCCCACTAGAAGTTATACTTATTAAACCAAACTTGAGGGTGTTAATCCAACCAACCATGATGGATTTCACATTGGATATCTTTGCACTTGTCGAAGCAATGTAGAAGAATTCTAATTTCTAAATGAGATTATCCATATAACTTTCTTCAAGTTCAACAAATAATGTAGAGTTGTCAAAAAATCATTATTATCTAGGAGGGAAAGGCACTTAATCCTAGGAATCAAATGAGATCATCTTAATAGGTAGTCAATTGCATCAAAAGCTATTACAAAGAGAGTAGGGGTGAGGGAGAAAGCTTGTCTGATTGATATTTCTAAAGTGAACACCTAAAACAGGGAGTCATTGGCTTTGACTTGTGCAATTGCATCTTTTAACAAGGTATTCACCATGTTACAAAAATTAATATGAAAACTAAATGCCTCAAGAGTCATTCACATAAAGGACCACAATACCATGTGAGATGCATTCTCTAAATATAAAAGGAACATAGTTATATTTTGTTTAGAGTATCTTGCCTATTCTATTTCCTCCACATTGGTTAGTAAATTCTCTAAGATATACATGCCTTTAATAAAGCCACTTTAGGTGTTATCGATGAATGAAATAAGAATATCTAATAGTCTCATGGCTAGGACTTGGCCAAAATCTTGTAAGACAAATTAAGTAAAGTGATTGGCAATTCTTTATCAATGCCTTATCTCCATCCCTGGGAAGTAACTTAATAATCTCTTTGTCAATGTTATTAAGCAGCTAACCTTTATTAAGAACCTCCTTATACACTTGAAATAGATCATCACACACCTAATGAATGTATTTCTTGTAGAATCTACAAGCAATCCATCTACCCTAGGATATTTTTCATTGTTCAGGATGTTCATTTCTTCTTTAGATATTTATTTACTCTATATACTTGCATTCTCCTTAGAAATATTCTTTAGAATAATTTGTTCGAGGTTTGCTCTTGCATTGTGGTTAGCTGCATTATCCCATTTAGATATAATGAGGTTTTTATAATAGAGAAAAACATATCTTTTGATGTCCACTTGTTTGTTGAGAAACTTATCCTCATACCATATTTTATCTATTTCCTCTTTAATGTCTCCTTTATGTAGGTAAAAAATAATTCAAACCCTTTATCCCCATTATTCAACCAATTTAGTTTAGCCCACACTCTAAGGCCATATATTTTGTTGACCCACGAGTTCTTCAATGACTTTTTTGCTATGGTGAACTATTCACACTAGTCCTAATTAAATGGGTCTTTTTTTGTACAAGCTAATGCTCTTAGAAGTCTCTCCTAGAGATTGTTTTCATCTTCCCTTATATCAATGACTATTTTTTTTGTCAATGGTTTGGAAGATCACTTTCCAATTGTGCACATTATGTTCCCACTTCTCAATAGTGGTCATGCAATAAAGTATCCACTTATTTATCTACCTAAGAGTTAATATGGCTTCGTTACAATTCTCATTTTTTATAGGTTAGTGTCAAGAATGAAGCTACCTTCCCTTCTACTTTATTCAAGATCATTCCTACCCATCAAAATCATTTCTCTAACAAGGTGATGGTCAGATAATGAATAGGGATAAACACTTTGCAACCATCAATATTTGGATCTAAATTAAAAAATTTCTCTATTTTCATAAAACCTATCCAATCTAAAGTAAATTCTCCTTTTACCTTAATAAGAATTACACCATGTATACCATATGCTAGTATTATCTTTCTTCATCCCTTTTTTATGGATCGGATAAGTTGAATTAAGATTTTATTATATACTACAAGTGTTTATCATTTCCCTTCCAATCCTTGTCTATTCCCCCACATTTATCTTCCCTATTTTCAATCATATTGAAGTCAAACCCTAGAATCCAAGGTAGATCCTAAAGGTTGCATAAACATAGTTTAACCTTGTCCTCCTATTCGTTGGGAGCATAGATTGAACATAAGCCAAATTTAGTCTCTCCTTTCTCAATGGTAAGCCATGTAACCCTATTTCATGTGGAGGTACTAGATGCAGTTACAAACTGGGCCCCATTTGTAGACAAAAGTATAGTTGCCACTCCTTTCCCTTTCTCATGCATAGTGAAAAATGAGAGAATTTTTTCTATATAAAATTGAGGTTGGTCTAAAGTACGAATAAAATACCTTTGATTTCCTAAAGGAGGATTGCATCTTTATGTTTATACAGGTTATGAAAACTCCTGACTATGTATTTTCTATCAAGGGACTCAAGTCCCCTAATATTCCATGAGGTATTGTTATGAACCATGATAAATAATTATTGAGATTAATTCATTGTAGTCCTAAAGATATCAAAGAATTTAGGCATTTGTCTTTTATTTCTATCCTCTTAGAGGAAGGATCAAATATCACTATTTTTGTTTTATTCCTCTTATGTTTGGTGAGGTATAATCTATCCTTCCTAGTTGGGATGACTTTTTGCTTCTTAGGTTACCTAGGAGAAAGGGGAGAGGTAGAACAAGGATTTAGCTAACCTTTTGCAGTCTCATTGTTATTTCAAAGATTCACTAGCTCCTATAAGAGTCTCTATGTTCACTACCATTAGTACATCTTTTCTCTCCTTATTATTCTTGTATTGGTTCACCTTAAAATTCAAGTGTTTAGTTTTGGGGTCTAAGTTTGCCTCGATTACTTAAAAAATGTTGTAATCATGTCTGGGTATAGTCACAGAGTGGAGAAGGGAAAAGTGTTCTCTATTATCCATATTCAAATTTTTAGTAACTTTAAAAGTATTAATAGTTTGTTGGCCCACACCACCATCTTGGTTCGAGATATTCTTGTCACAAAGATTAGTATCAGCTTGTAACTCATTATTAACTTCCAACACCTTACTTTCAATTTGATTGCAATCACGCTAAGGTGATAAATTCATGTGCAAATATTTATTATCCTCTTCTTAGAGGTATTTGAAACTAACCTACTATTGGTACTTTGTAGGTTACTAATAATTTTTATTTCTTTTTTTCAAATTCACATATAATATTTAACACTTTCAAGGTTAGAGGATCCAAAATGGATTGTCCAACTTTGTAGCCAAACAAAACAAAAACATAACAAACAACTGAATGTGGATAAGAACATGAACTTCTATTAATAGACATAATGATTACATACCCATAGACCTTCATGCATTCCTTACATTTAGGCCATTGGCTCCACATGGATGCTCATAGGCCATCATGGGTATATTATAGAGATAACAATAAATTAGAAGTCTCCTAGATAAATTTCTTCCTAACTACTACTCACTAGCTACTCCCTAGCTATTAGATAGATACTCTCCTATGCTCCTTGAAATGTTTATATATTAGGTTTCATCATCATAAATGATTTGTGTCTTCCTCTTAGGCCCCATGGTTAATGTAATGTGTGCACATTCTCTAGATTCTTTGAGAAGGTCTAAAACTTAGTGTGGATAGTTGTGGAGGTATCTCCATGTTTTCCTACCCTATATCCACCAGACAACATGCTCTGCAAGCTTTATAAATATTAGAAAGGATCTACATGATTTTGGCATTAGGCTCGACTTGAGATCCTCTAGGATGCCCCTACATTAGATCCCCAAGTTTATTCAAAATGTGTTCCTTACATATTTCCAAGTGTGCACAAATTGCTTCAGTTCATCGTTTGAGGCCCATGTTGCATCTTCCACTAGCTCGTTCCTCAATTTGGACAAATATTCTTTATAATCGTTATTCTAGATGTTGCAGTCGATTCAATTGTCAAGGATCTATTCAATATACTCCATTAGTACATATGTTAGTTGTTGTTGAGATAATTAATATTTGTCATCCTCTTGTGCCCCATGGAACTAGTAAAGATCTGTAATGTTGAATATTGGTGAAATGTCCACACTCTTGAATAAATCCATTTCATAGGCATTTCTAGAATAAAAATTCCAAATGATCTTGTAGGGCCCAAATTTCTTCATCTTAAGCTTGTTGTATGTGCCTATCGAGAATCTCTCTCTCTTTTGATACACCATGACTTCATCACCAACTCTGAATTCCTTCTACCTCCATTTAAGTTTTGCATTCTCCTTGTACTAGTTATTCATCATCTTGAGGTGTTACTTGACTTCCTTATGGATAGACTTCATGTTTTCTATAAATTCCTTTACCTCACACTTTTATTATCTCATGGGTTTTTGTCCTAGAGTTTGGTCACTCCTCTATGATTTAGTCTGGTAATGATCTCAAATGGTGTTTTTTTGGTACTTTTGTTTATTGAATTAATGTATGAAAGATTTGCCTATGGTAAGATTATGTCCCAATTCTTGTCTTTGTCTCCTACCAAGCACTTGAGAAAGTTCCCCAAGCTTTTGTTCACTTCCATAGTTTGTCCATCAATTTGTTGTTGAAATGTTGAGCTAAACTTTAGGTTTTTCTACATCTTCCATAGTGTCCTCCAAAAGTATTTGGTAAACTTGATGTCCTAGTTTGAAACATCACCCTTCAAAACTCAATGCAACCTCACCACTTCTCAAATCAATAGGTTGGAAATATAAAATTCATCACGAGTCTTCTTACAAGGAATGAAGTGCATCATCTTAGAGAAGTGATCCACCACCACAATATGGAATCACATCCCATATTAGTCATTGACAAGCCCAATGCAAAATCCATGTTGACATCCTCTCAATCTTTTTCTATTATCAAAAGAGGTTGATACAATCAAGTATTGTAGCTAACCCTTTTAGCTACTTAGCAGAACCTACACTCTTAAATGTATTTCTAGACATCCTTATACAATTACAACCAAAATAAACTCTTTCTCTACAATGCTACTATCTTGTCTACACCAAAATGTCCTACCAACCCTCTAGAATGTTTCTTCTTCATCAAATTTTCCCTCATTGAGATCATGGGAATAAACACCTGATACCCTTACACAATATACCATCCTAGATAAAATAGTTTATCCATTTGTTTATGTTTGTTACTAAAATCTCTCCACTCACTTTTCATGCCTCCTCAAAGTTCAAATCATCTTTAAATAGGTTTTTCAACTCATCAAATCCCATTATTGCCACCCTCAACTGTATCATCAGATTTTTCCTTCTACTTAGCGCATCTACCACCCAGTTTGATTTTTCACTCCAATTTTTGAGGATAAAGGTGTAACTCTTCATGAACTCTACCCATCACATGTGTATTTGATTCAACTTGCCTTGGTTGTTTAGGTACTAGAGTACTTGGTGATTGGTGTATAATATAAATTCTATTGGTAGCAAATACTATCTCCATTTCTTTAATGCTTGGATTACATACGATAGAATTCATGATCATAGATTGAATACTTCCTTTGAGCATCATTCAAATTATCACTAAAATAGGCAATTGGTCTTTCTTCCTAGCCCAAAATAACTCCTATAACACTTCCATTGACATTGCAGTCCACTTGAAAGACTTTGTTAAAATCTAGTAGAGTTAGTATCAACTACTCCATCATCTTTTAGTCCAATAGTTAAAAAAAATTATATTCTCTAGATGTCCATTTGAACTCTTTTTTGTCTCCTTGCATTATATCAATCATGGGTTCACAAAGAGTGCTAGATTTTGTGATGAACTTCTAGTAAAAACTTGCCAATCCATGAAGGGACCTTACCTCTCCAATATCCACTAGTGTAGGGCATTCTACAATCGCTCTCACTTTCTTTGTATCCATATTTAACCCTTCTATAGAGATCACAAATCCTAGATAAACTAGATCGTTCTTCATAAAACTGCATTTCTTGATGTGGATCAATAACTTCTTTTCCCTCAACCTTGGAATGCTTGCCTAATATTTCAAATGTGTTCTTCTCTTTTCTAAATATCATAATGTCATTCTAATAAATGATGAGAAACTTACCCAATAACTCCTTCAATGTTTCATTCATGAGTTGCATGAATGTTCTCAATGCATTAGTGCGTCCAAAATGCATGACCATGAACTCATGAATCCTTCATAGGTCTTTAATGTAGTCTTCCACTCATCTCGTTCATGGATACTAATTTAATGGTATCCAGTGTTGAGATCAATCTTGGTAATGTATCTTGCACCACTAAGGGAATCCATTATGGTATCCATCATTAGAAAAGGAAACTAGTACTTTATTGTGATCTTATTGATGGCCCTTGAGTTAGTACACATCCTCCATTCTCCATATTTCTTTGGTACTAAGACAATAGGTATGATATAGGGACTCAACCTCTCTTGGATCAATCCCTTATCTAAAAATTTGTGCACTTGTCTACTCAACTCTGCATTATTTGTTGATGTCATCTAGTGTGCCACCTTGTTAGGAAAACTTGCTTCTAGTACCAGGTCTATGTGATGAGAGATGCTCCAAACTAGTGGTAGTCCTTCCAAATTGTTCTCTAACATAATATCTTGGAATTCTTCAAGAAACTCTACAACCTCCCTCTATGGTGCTTTTTCTTCCCTTGCATTTCCAACTCTGATGTCACAACTACTAATTTTCCTAAGAGTAAGCATGAAACATGTGTTTTCATGCTTCAACCCATCAAGGAACTTCTTCCCATCCACCAAACAGATCCTTGCTTTGTTGCATAATATCTCCTTATGCTTTTTCTCCAATAGAATCAGACATGTTAATTTTTATCTTTGGTAACGTGTGAGTGTATCTTCTTTTACGATGTATTTCCCTCCTATCATATTGCCTTGGAAGCCCTTCCCAACAACAAGTGACAAGCATCCATCAACATGATATGACACAAGAATTCATCCTTATACAAACCAATATAAAAACTAACAAGGCATTGTTAACCCACCAAAATTTTGTGGTTATGTTGTATCCAAGCAATCCAATAAGAATCTAGGCACTTGATCCTCTTTAAGTTCAAGTTTTGTACCATCTCCTCAAAGACAAAATTGTTTGTGCTACCATTCTTGATGATAACATTATAACATTTTCCTCCTCAATTGAATTTGGTTTGGAATAGGCTTCTCTTCTACATTGGTTCATCGTCAGCTTCCCTTTGTGATAGGGTTCTCCTCATGACCAACAATTCTCCAT
Source organism: Cryptomeria japonica (assembly GCF_030272615.1). Taxonomy (NCBI): domain Eukaryota; kingdom Viridiplantae; phylum Streptophyta; class Pinopsida; order Cupressales; family Cupressaceae; genus Cryptomeria; species Cryptomeria japonica. The sequence continues at coordinate 223,287,500 of NC_081414.1, read as the reverse complement.
TTCCCAAATATTTTGTAGATCCAAACAATCGATCCTTTCTTCCTCAACATAAGCATTTATAGCTCTGAAATCCCTTGGCTTTATGATACTTCCCCAATGACACTCAAAGGCATGGTGTCTGACTTCCTTACACTTGAAACACATGTATACAATGAACAGTGATGATGATAACAATAATATTGAAAGACTAACAAAGATCCAACCACAAAACCCTAGCTTAACAATGACAAGCATCCACCATACATAAATTAAGATACCTAAGATCATGCAAATAATTAAAAAAAAAACAAGATACACCATTCACATGTCAAGTAGGGTTTCAATCTTTATTTCTTCCTATCTCCATTGATCTTGTTTGATATATTTTCTCTCAGATTTTGTATGTGCACAAGAGCTCAACAAAGAACATAAATGTGGTTTATAGCTCGATCGCAAGAAGGATTGATTGATGCAGTCATTCGGGTTGATAATGAAGGAGAGTATCCTCTTATATAGAAGACACTTTGGGAAATGGAGGGATAAGATTAAAAGGTAAAGAGGATAAATGGTCAGCTAGGATTAAAGGGTAGGTAGAGAAAATAATTAAATGATAAAGGGGGTAGGTAAGAGACTAATTAAGAGATGAATGGCATGTGTCATGGGTAGATAAGGCTAATGAATTAATTAAATAAATAAAAATTTATCTAATTAATAGAGGAAGTGGGATCAATTAAATAAATAAAAGTATTTATTTAATTTAGTAAAAGGATTATTTAAATAAATAAAAGTATTTATTTAAATGAGGAAAGACTTAGAAGAGGATAAATGAATTAATTAAATAAATAAGAATTTATTTAATTAATAGAAGACTTAGGATAAAATAATTAAATAAATAAAAATATTTATTTAATTAGATAGGACAATTTTAGGTGTCTACAACATGTTCCCGGAATGACCCCTAGTAAAATCTTCTTCCAATCCTCTAGTATTCATATCTTGGTGATATTCTTCTCTCCCTCCAACCACTATAGGAACCTTTTGTAATGGTGAAAAATTAGGGTTTCCACCCAATAATGGAAGAAACTGTTAATTTAAGGCTTAGAGACCATTACATTAAAAGAGGAGTGAACCCAATAGATCTAGCCACAAATCAACAAGGATAGGGCTAAGAATTCTTATTGGATTTGCTTTGGGGGAAGGTTAGTCCTCTTTAAAATTGAATTGTGAAAGTGTTGAAATTAGGGTAAATGTGTTGGAGTTGAAGTAATTATGCGCAAACAGTGAGCTACAATTGTTGAATCAAGCCACGAACCTAGTTTTGAGAAATATAAGAGCATTTGGATTTGTTCCCAAAAGGAGCTCCTGAAATGTTGGGACCAAAATGCCTGTTGCTCTAGTCCTTTGCACTTTTCACCCTCCAAAGGGGAACTTGTTCATCTTTGTAAATAAGGCCAATTCTAAAGGTCACAACTCCATACATGTTCATGTGCACACTAGAGAAGGGAAATAGGTGGGTAATAGGGGTTTGCCGAAGTGAAACCCTGATTTAGGAATTAACCTTGAGTGAAATATTGCAAATACTGAAATAAATAATGAAAGGATATACCTTAGATCAACAATTGTTGATGATGATTCTTTGCCTCTTCAATGTAATCACATATGTTGTATGAAATGACATGAACATGACAAAACCTTAATCACACACATGCTTGCATATGAATGATGTAATTTTTCTCCATAATGGTTGAATGAAGAATATACAACCTTGAAGATCTCTAAAAATTCTTGATGATGAATGCTTTATAGATGCAAGAACGATTTAGGTAGATTACTTGAATGGATCAATCAAATTAGGTTGATCAAATTCCTTTATATATGAGTTCCTAGGTCAATTTATTGATTAGGCCAACCTCCAATGGTCATGTTGAGCCACCAATTTGATTTCTTTCCAGAGAGGTAGGTCACATCCTCTACTTAAAAATAGAGTCCAATTGAGATGTACTAAGGCACTAGGCACTCTGGTCCTCCTAAATCAGGGACCATAATTTCATCCCAGAGAGGACACCCCTCCAGAGAGTTATGTGGCAGGTGTACATGGCATCATAAATGGAGTAAAGTCACTGGATGGAACTGGATAGGAGATGAGAGGGAGACACACTAAAGTAGAGGCACAAATATGAGGTGTAAATTATCCTGGTGGCAATTTACGATGCTACATTCATCCCCCACTTTAATGAGAGTATGATCCTATGCAAATAATCATGATGAAGTAGATGAAATAAATGAGAGAGAGGAGTAATGAGGATCACAATCACAAGGAGTCTAAGAGATCACTAATTTTGAGGAACAAATCCCCCAATCTTAGGATCTTAACTCACTCAAACACATGCAAGGGAACACACAAAACAAGATAAAAACAAAGAAAAAGGTAAACAAAATTCAAGAAGAAAAACACAAATAAAAGGCAAAAGGGCAAACACAAAAATCTAAAAACCAAAAACAAGACCTCAAGTCAACTAGCGGAAGAGACCTCGATATCAAAAAGTATCAACCACTAATATTAATCTTAAAAAATGCCATCTCAAAAACACAATTGAACACATAAAAGAGAAAAGCATGCATCATCCATGTACCACAAATAATCAAGCTATGAGAACATGAGAAGAAGAGAAAGAAAGCATGGATATACATGGTGGATGTGTTTTTCTTCTAGGTGATCCATGGGGAGAATAATGATAGAGGACATGGATACACATTCTAGATGTGCTTTTCTAGGTGATCCATGTTGGGGAGGGGAGTAGGAATAGTCTAGTTGTGTTTTTCTAGTTCCACTCATCCTTGTGCATGTGTACAAGTGATTCTTTGTTTCAAGTATATAGCACCCCATCTAAGAGTTTGTTTTATTTGGTTTCGATCATGCATCAACCTACTTAAGACATATAATTAAAATGTAAATTCCAAGGGGCGAGTGTCTAGTTATAGGAACATCTCATATAAGAGTTTGTTTGCTCTAGTTTGAGAATGGGTAACCCTGTCTAAGATAGATATATGCTTGGTTTTGATAACACCCTATGTAACAATTTGTTTGTTTTAGTTTTGGGAATGTGCACCTGTCTAAGACATATATCAATGTTGCATCTAGTTTCGAGCATGAATCATCTTGTATAAGAGTTTGTTTGCTCTAGTTTCAAGTTTAAACACCTCGTTTAAGACATGCAAAGATATGGTACAATATAGTACAAAGAGGGTGATATGGGTGCCCCCCTTTAGATTTCAACCTAGCCCTATGTTAATGTGTTAAGGAAGATAGAGACAAGGATATCCACCCTTCGAAACCAAGGAGATACCCTTTAGTCAACAATGCCATAAATCCAAGATAAAGAGAGAATGCAACAAGTGTATGGAGGATCCTTGGAGGATAATATATTTGAAAAAGAGATATCTTGCAACAAGTGTATGGAGGATCCTTAGAGGAGAAGAGATCTTTTCTCAAAAGACTTCTACCTCCAAGAGGAGTTTTTGAACAAATATAACATCTTCTACCAAAAGAAGGGAAGTAGAATAAGAATTCATACCTTCCCCCTATTGTAGGTGAAAGAGATTCTTGATAAAGGATGACACACATTTGACCTAGTGTGAAGGGTAAGCTTATAATAGATAAACATTGCCAAGTGACAAAGAGGTTGTAGCTAAGGATACACACCTCTTTCATAAGAGAGAATCCTTGAACACACAACAACTTAACACAAGGAATGACACCAAATCACAAGAAAACACCACTCAACAAAGGAAAAGTGGATCCTTAGAAAGGAGAAGAGATATCACTACCCCCCAAGTATAAGGACAATGAGAACAACTAAACAACCTCTAAGGAAAGATTAGACATAAGCAAATACACAATGCACTCACATGAACATTCAATATAAGAAAAGACATTAATATATGTAAAATTCATCTCCAAAGAAGAGGTAATCTTTAAAGAGAGAAGGAAAGAATTAAAATTAAGGATCACATACTCCCCTAAGGAGAGATTAATCATAAGAGACATGACATCAAAGTATGAAAAATTAAACCCCTAAATAAAATAGTGAAACCTTAGATAGAGAGAAGGAATGAGAGAGAGGCAAGAATGAATGATGTTTCTTCCTCGAGATGTTTCAAATTTAAAAAGCATCACCTCTTATGACAAATAGCACCTGTAGGCGTTTAAAAATGGTCAACGCTTGTGATGTCACACTCTAACATGTCTGTGTGACCTTATTTTAGGGTTTTCACATTTTACTAACACTTCCTCTATGTTGCACATTTGATCTTTATCATTTATCAACATTGTGTCATTCTTCTTCTTTCTCTTCCTACTTGATCCTATTTAGTTGTTCCAATTTAGGTCTTTTCAATGTCATTCTCAATTGCCATTTCATGATCATGTTCAACTTTTAAATGTTAATCAATCATCATTTATCATTATCAATTTTTGTTAATTTTGATCAATTTGTCATTATCAATTTAATAAACTTTTTGTCCTTGTCAATTATCTTCTTGATCATGATCATCATCATTCATTTATCAGATTAATTGTGCCATGACATTGTTTTGACCTGTTTTATTCCTTTTCTCCTTTCTAGGGTTTAATAATTCTTTAATTATTAATCCTTTTCAACACCCTCCTTAGGATAAATGAATTTATTCATTTACCCTATGTCTTGTGTCACAATTAAATATTTTATTTAATTGGCTAATTTCCCTTTTGCGGGCTAATTAATAAATGAGAAATTATTAATTATTCCCACATTTCTCTCCCTTAATTTTCTCCTATGTTTTTCATAATTTGTCATCCCTAATTTCATGCTTCCCATTCCCTATAATTTCTCCCACCATTTCTCCACTAATTTGTCTCCACCTTTTGCTCAAATTATGAAGCTACTTTTGTGCTCAATTTGTCATAAATTAATGAGCAAATTTTAAGGCCAATTTGTCATAAATCATGAAGCATAAATCTCTCTTCAATTTGTCATATTTTCACATAGCAACTTGTCAATCAATTTTCCTTTTTTGAATCAATCATTCCAATTCGTGATTTTCCTCAATTTTGGTCTATAAATTGAGCTTCTTTTTTCAATCATTTTAACAACCACTTCTCCAATACCCTCATGCCGTCAAATTCATTTGCAAACTTGCTTCCTTTCTCACATTTGCATTTTGTAGGTGAATCCCACATATTTGTAGGAGAAAGAGAAACAATAGAGGATATATGAAGGATATTTATGTTCTTTAATTAGCATTTGTTTCTAAAATCTCACTTTCATTCCTTCATTGAGTTTGATAGGATCATTTCTTAGCTTATTAGGGTTTGTGGTTACCTAATTGATGGCTTTGATGTTTTCCATGATTCCTACGTACAACACCCAATTAAGTTTACTACTTGTGTCATAGGGTGAGGAGAAACATTGAGGGTGACTAGAGTGCTAAGGCACTACTTTCTCATCAAGGAAGAGAGCAAGATCAATTGTGAGAGTTATACAAGCCCTATCATATTTTTCTTGAACAAATGTTTTAAATGCTTTACACTTTCCAAGAGAATAAGAACCACCATGATGAAAAAGACAATGTTCATTACCTTCTTTATGCTTACTGCAAAATTTTATGAAAGGAAAAACAACATTCTTATCATACTTAAATCTCCAAAAGATTCTAGTAGCTAATTTCTCTTGATTATCAATCGATTTAGGTCTTGTCTCTTGAGATACAGGACAAGGGTTCCTAGAAAAAGAAGGATTGTCATCGATGATTTTAACTACACCTCTATCAATGAGTCCTTGCATTCCATTTTGAAAATCTAGACAATCATTAGAAGTGTGATCATTAGTTTAATGATATGAACAAAAAGGAGTGTTTGAAGAAGAAGCACCCTTAGATGAATGATAAGTCTTTTGTCTTGCAAGATGATCCTTAAAGTCTTGAATCCTAAGGATATCATCCATAGGATAATCATGATAATGTCCTAGACCTTCGATACTAGTTTGCATAGGAGGTTTTATAGGGACTTTAATTCCTTGTTAAAAATTTCCAAGCCCTTGTCCTCTAAAAACTTGTTTTGATATTATGTTATAGCCACTCCTATAGGAATTTCTTAATTGAGAAGGAGGGGGACATTATAATGATATTCTTTAAAATTTATTGTGTAAGTGTATTGAGAAGGAACAAAAGGAAAAGTAGATGAAGAAGGAATATCTCGTGGAGGGGGATTTTCATTTCTATCATCGTGCATATCCTCTTTGATGGGTTGGGAAGGAAGATCCTTATCATCCAAGGCCTCATATTTGCTTAATTTTATGTTGGGAGATAGGTCATTAATGAAATACATAACATCATCCTCTCTATAAATGTTTTGATGATTAAGATAGGCTCTAGGAGAATAAGGGGGATCTAGAGAGATGAAAACACTAATATTTTGATCTTTCCCCCCTTGTGATAGGGTATGTGTATGAGAAGAGGATGACACCATGTTTCTCTTCAATTCTTTCTCTCCATTAGAGAGATAATTGATAGGAGTATTAGCTCTTTCTTCATTCACATTAGATACCCCAGGAGAGGTACAAGTATTAGGTTTTTCATTAGCATCTCTAGGATCAGGATCTACAAAATATTTTAGGTGATCTACATATGTAACACATTTCCCTAAAAATATCATCATAAGAAAACATGCACTATAGATGAAAGCTTTGAGATCCAATTGATTTAAAGGAAGCAATTTTAAAATTCTAAAAATGCAATGTGTCAAAGTGCTATGAATGAAAAGAAGCAATGTGAAATGAAAGAAACCATTATCTGGCACATGATTATGATAAATGTAAGTGAAAAGCAATGTAATCATATGTGAAATAGAAAAAAGATATGATCTATTAATTACCATTATGAATATTGTAAAATCAGATTTGAAAATTGATTCAACAAATTATGTAACCCACAAACCAAATTAACTAAAGTAAATTAGGGTTTTTGTGAATTAAACCTCTAAATTTATATAATTGAGTAAAATAAGATCTATGAATGAAAAATTGATAATTAGAATGTTCACAAATTAGATCTAAAAATAGTTAATCCAAATTAGACAAGTCACAAGCTCAATTTTAGAATTAAAAATAGGGTTTTTGTTGATTTAACCTCTAAATTTTTGAAATTCAATTGGAAATTAAACATGTAAATATAAATTTGAATTTTAAATTGTATAAAAACTCAGATTTGACAACATAAATCAAAATTAAAGGTGTAAGGAGTCGGGTTCACCAAAATGTAATAGTGAAAAATTAGGGTTTCCACCCAATAAAGGAAGACACCACTAATTTAAGCCTTAGAGACCATTATATTAAAAGAGGAGTGAACCCAATAGATATAGCCATAAATCAATAAGGACAGGGTTGAGAATTCTTATTGGATTCACTTTGGGGGAAGGTTGATCCTCTTTTAAATTGAATTGTGAGAGTGTTGAAATTAGCGTAAATATGTTGGAATTGAAGTAATTATGTGCAAACAATGAGCTATAGTTGTCAAATCAAGCCAAAAACTTGGATTTAAGAAATATAGGAGTATTCGGATTTGTTCCTAGAAGGAGCTTTTAGAATTTTAGGACTAGAATGCCAGTCACTCTGGTCCTCCACACTTTTCATCGTCCAAAGGGAAACTTGATCATCTCTGTAAATAAGGTCGATTTTGAATATCACAACTGTGTACCTATTTTTATGCACGCTAGGGAAGGGAAATAGGTTGGGAATAAGGGTTTTCCTAAGTCAAACCCAAGTGTAGGAATTAGCCTTGAATGAAATATTGCAAATACTGAAATAAATAATGAAACCTAGATATAACTCAAATATGCAATTATTGATTGATGATGCTTTGCTTCTTGAATGTAATCAAATATGTTGTATGAAATGGCATGAACATGACAAAACCCTAATCACACACACATGCTTGTATATGAATGATGTAGTTTTTCTTCACAATGTTTGAATGAAGAATATGCAACCTTAAAGATCTTTGAAAATGTTTGATGATGAATTCTTCACAGATGCAAGAATGCTTTAGGTCGAATACTTGAATGGATCGATGAAATTAGGTTGATCAAATGTCTTTATATATGAGATCCTAGGTAAATTTACCAATTAGGTTGACCTTCTATGGTCATGTTGAGCCATTTTTTTCTAGAGAGATAGGTCTCATCCTCTACATAAAAATAGGGCCCAATTGAGGTGGACTAGGGTATTGGGCACTCTGGTCCTCCTCATTCAGGGACCATGATTTAGTCCCAAAGAGAAGGACACCCCTCAAGAGATTCATTTGGAAGGTGTACATGGCATCATAAATGGAGTTAAGGCACTAGACATACCCAGATAAAAGATGAGAGGGAGACACACTAAAGTAGGGGGACAAACATGAGGTGTAAATTGGCCTAGTGATAATTTATGATGCTAAAACCTTCCTTTGGTCACCTCACCTCCTTCCAAAAAGGGCTTCTTCCTCTAGTTTGTTCTATTTATGGTCTCCTCTCAGTTCATTGTGCCCACCTTTTTAAATCTCTTTGATTCTTGCTACATCACATCCATTCTACATTCTTGATCAACTTTTCCTTGACCCTCAATGCAATTTGATAGGTTTCCTCTAGGTGGTCATCTAAAACAAACTTAATTCCTCTTGAACGTTGGTCCCAAATCCATTGATGTAATGTGCCACCTTATCTCTTAGACATAGGCATTTATAGCTTCTAAATCCCTCATCTTTTTGGCACTTACTTGATGGCACTCAAAGGCATGATGTTTGACCACCCTATGCTTGAAACATGTTTCGCGAAATGACTCCAAATCAAATATACTTTTAGTTCCTCAATATTCATTACACTAGTGATAGTCTTCCCTTTTCCTTTGGTTGCAATAGGAATCTTCCCTAGCTCTCCTCTCTTCCTTGTGGGAAGGGTTCCTTCCTCTAATTCAATCCATGTATGTTTCCTCTCAGTTCATTGTCCCCACCTCTCAATATCTATCTAGTTCCTACTACCTAACATTTGTTCTACCTTCCTAGCCAACTTTTCCTTGACCCCTAGTTCAAATTGATAGGCTTCCTCCATGGTGGTCATCCACACTAGGCTTAATTCCTCTTGAATGTCAGTCTTAAGGCTGTTAATGTAACATGTCACCTTCTCTCTTTCGATTTGATTGTGTCAAGTTTGAATGATCATTTTGTGGAATTCCTCAGTTTACTCCTTCATTGTTTTCTCTATTTGCCACAAATTTTGAAGCTTGTTCAATAATTCTAATGCATAGTTTGTGGGTATGAATTAGCCCTTCAGTTTCATTACCAACTTATCCCATTTCTTGATCCACTCCTTCCCTCTTCGATTTCAATTCATCTCCACTTCCTTCCACTAGATGGTGACATGTCCTTTCAGCTTGATTTTGACAAACCTCACTCACTTCGGATCTTCAATCTCTTGAAATTTGAAGTACTCCATATCATTTATCCAAAAAATTATCTCATCCAGATTTAAAATTCTAACATAACTTGGGATCTTGATCCTCAACCTCTTTCCAATCTTGGCAGTCACCTTGATCATCTTCATCTAATGTGACTCCTAGTCCTCTTGGCTTTATTCATTCAACTCTTGCATTCTCAACTCTTCATCACCACTCTCCTCCTACAGTCTCAAGTTTATTCCCTTCCTTAAATGTTCCTCAATGATGTATCCAATTAGTTCTTCATTTCTCTCATCATGTTCATCATCTACTCCACTCTCTTGACAACATTGTTAATTACTAGCATCCTTCTTGGCAGAACTATAAATTTGAACTAGGTGTGATTGTCTCAATTCGATGATTTGGTTTAGGGTTGCAATTTCCTCTCTTCAATGATTAGTTGACTACACCTATAACCTACCTCAATTCATGATCTGTCCACATCACATATCTTCCAATACTCCTACCCCTCAAGTGTGAATCTCACCCTGATGCCATTTGATGTAGTAAAGGTTAGAGGGTTCAGACCAGATGTCCAACATTGCAGCCAACAAACACAAAAGTATAACAAAGAACCGAATGTGGATAAGAAAAAGAACTTCTTTTAATGAACATAAAAATTACATACCTACAAACCTTCATACATTCCTTACATTTAGCCTAAATTGGCACCATGTGCAATCTCACAAGTTGCCATGGGCTTATTACAAAGATAAAAATAAATCAGAAGTTTCCCAGATCAATTCCTCCCTAAATACTGCTCTGTAGCTACTACCTAGCTACTCTTTAGTTCTCTTTGAAGTGTTTATATATCAAGTTCCAACATCAAAATTGATCTGCATCAACATCCTAGGCCCCATGGTTAATGTAATGTGCACAAATGCTCTAGATACTTAGAGAGGGCCTAAAACTTGGGGTAGATAGGTGCGGACCTATCTAGGTATTGTTTAGCCTTGTATCCATCACATGACATGATAAGTAAGCTCTATGAGGCTCATAAAGCATTTGCATTCTTTCAACATTAGGTTTGGCCTGAGATCCTCCAAGATGCCCTTGTATCAATCTTTTTACCGCAGAGGATGCTTTGTTCATGATTTTCTGGTCTTTGTTAACATTATTTGTGTTAACCATAGTTATAAATTTACCGCAATTTTTATTAGTCAAATGTTTAATTAAAGGACTTATTTCAATCTCCTTATAGTATCCACTATATTTCCCTTATTAGTTTTATGTTAGTTTTAATAGGACTGTAACTATTCAAGACAATATTTTGCCTAATTTTATTCATGGCTAGTTGTTGTGCATTTTTTTATTCAATGTATCATTAGATTCCACCTCTTTGTTTCCTTTGAGGGTTTTCGGTTGATTAAGAAGGACTAGTAATTTTAATTCCTAAGTAACTAGAGGTGATAGGATCAAGTTTAATCTTTTCCAAATCACTAGTCAGGAGGCTAAAAGCATTTGTCAGAATAATCTTAGAAGACAATCTTAGTAACTGATTAGTCAAATTCATCCCTTCCATTGGTGAAATAGTAAAAGGGCTATCCCCACGTTTCTCACCTTGTTCAAGATACAAATATGGGTTTGAGTTATTAGAGGTAGCAACCTTGCTAGATGCATAGAGAACACGAGGTTTAATAGGCACCCCCTTTGAAATTGAGTCTCCTAAACTTTCATTGAAAATCAGTTCACTACTAATGATTTGAGAAGCACTATCATGACTAGCATTAGGACCACCAATGTCTATAGGGGCCCTAGGCCTTTTAGTGGTCATTTTAGACTAGGTGTAGGAGGGGATAGTTGCTAATTATTTCTCTTTTAGTTTTGCATGAGTTGTGGTTGCTACTATTTGACTGCATTTGTTGTTGTAGAAGTGAGTTTCTTGTTGTAGGTTAGTATTTTTAATTAATTTCAAATATGGAGAGATCTATTTTCTAATTTGGAGCAAATCAATGCTCGACAACGTGGTTGAAGTTGTAGTTTTTGAGTGGATATTTCATATTGGTATTTTTATTTTTTTTTGTTGTTTATGTTGGGGTTTGTTTCTACTATAGCAACATATTTTCATTTAATAAGTTATATTTTACTTACAAAAGAATTTCTAAAGTTTGTGAGTTAAATGTTGAAGATTCATTGTGTTCTTGTAGTGTTGATGGTGATAGTTTGTAAGTGGGTTTTTAGATATTGTCTTTCTTATTGATATTGTAATTTTATATTGTTATTTTGAGAAAATCATGTGCTTGTAGATTATAGAAAAATGGGTAAACTTGTCATGGCGTGAGTTTGTTAAGGTGACCATGTTAATAAAAGCTCTTACCTTTTAGTGCAAATTTTACAATCATTTATATGTCAAAATATTTATATTAATTATTAACTGAAGAAGTTGAGGAAATACAACTTTAGAGATCCCAAGAACACCTACATGTAAATACCTGTCACAAGAAAAGAATGGAGGCACATAAAGCAAAAAAACATAAATGCTCTGAAGAAGAAAATTATCATTTAGAAAGGGAATCAAATATGAAAAATACAATACAATCCTTATAAAAGGAAAATGTGCAACCTTAAAGAAACCCTAAAGGGATAATATGTATTTAATAATTAGAATAATTATTAAATACCTAGCATATTATTAAATGTCTAAGTTTATCTTAAGCATAGAGTATAATAGACTAATAATTAAATAAATAATTATGATCTAATACATGATAACTCTAACACCCCCCCTTAAGATGAACTTAGGGAGTAGCTAAAAAATTAATTGCAGGAAGCAAAAAATAGCTACATGATGAAGGCAAATTTGGGTCTCATTCATGAACACTCACTTGACACACATCATGAGGCTAATGTCGTGGAAGGAAAAATCACATGACAAAGGTAGATAGAAAACAAAGGAAAACATCAACCCCCCCATGGCACTTTATAATGGAGTGCATGTACAATAAGGCACAAGATGTGCAAGATCCCAAGTATATAATGCATAGTGGCACTTTATCTCAGTGCGTTTGCAAAAAAAAAACTTACAAAATGATGTACAATGATCAGAAGAGACAGAAGACTGGAAATACAAAAATAACAACCAAAGACGAGACATCCTACTCAAAGAAAGAGATCCCAGGACCTGAAACATCCACGATATTCACCAAAGTGCTGAAAAGAAAAAAAGATAAATAAAATGTACCTAGAGAAGAATCTACAAAGAAAATTAATATGACTGAAAAGTGCATAGAACAAGCTTTCCAACGATATAAAGTTTTTGAAAAATGGAGTTCAGATGCTCAAATTATGTCTCCTTGAGTGCAAAAAGGAACTTCTAGCTTTTACAGCAAAAAAACCATCAAAAAAGCAAAATAAAAATTTCAAACCTCCAGATCTGGATAGAGCTCGAAAAGAGCTTTCCAACAATATAGGATTTTTCAAAAAATGCTTTCATGAGCCCAAGATATGGCAAAAAAACTGAAGGCGCTCTGGATGGGCCTGAAGGCTGCCTACACAGTGTTGACATCATCTGACTGCAAGCATAAATTTGATGGTCGTATGACAGTCATCGCCAAAAAAACCAATTTGCTTGGAAAAACTCACTGGAAAAAAAATTTGGTGCTTGCAAAAAAAATCCGATCGCCGAAAAGGACAAAGGAGAGGCCAAAAACAGGTCGGTGGCTCCTGGGCGGCACGAGAGTGGTGCAGGGGTGGCGGCGACGGTTGGGCAGTGGAGCAGGCAGCGGTAGCCGAACAGAGCAACGACCGGGCGATGGGCTGGTCCTAGGCAGAGGGTGTTGGCGACAGGTGGCTCGCGGGGCGACAGTGACTGTGACCGCCACAATAACCATGAAGCAGTGGGGTCAGCAGTTTGAAGACTATCGGCGGTAAACCGCTAGGCTGGCCTCGATGGGTTATAGACCGCTGACGGCTTGGTTGTGTCCAGATCAGCCTAGGCAAGCCGTAAAACTACCAAAAAAAAAAATATATTTTTTGATCTGCATGCCCCGAGGCCGTACGACCTGGGGCCTTAAAATTTTTGCCTCCCGAACACCTGACACCAAAATATATCGAATTTTATATCAAAATTCATGGAATCGACCTCTTGAATCCAACAGTGAGGTTCTTTTGGCACCAAAATGTACCAAAAAATCAGCTACCCCCAAAAATGGAAAAAGGCAACTGCACAAACCCCCGAATACACAGATCTGAAGAACAAGGCCCAAAATCTCTCATGAAGAGAACAGGGGCATGCAGATCTGGAGCTCTGATACCATGAAGAAGTTGAGCAAATACAACTTTAGAGATCCCAAGAACACCTGCATGCAAATACCCGTCACAAGAGAAGAATGGAGGCACATAAAGCAAAAAAGCATAAATGCTGTGAAGAAGAAAATTATCATTCAGAAAGGGAATCGAATATGAAAAATACAATACAATTCTTATAAAAGGAAAATATGCAACCCTAAAGGGATAATATGTATTTAATAATTAGAATAATTATTAAATACCTACCATATTATTAAATGCCTAAGTTTAGCTTAAGCGTAGAGTATAATAGACTAATAATTAAATAAATAATTATTAGCTAATACATGATAACTCTAACATTAACATAATATTTTCAAAAATAAACTCCACATAAAAAGAAAGAAATGCCCTTATAGGTGTTATTGTAATGATTTTTCATTCAATAAAAAAAGATATGCTCTCATTAGAATTGTAAGCTTTAGATAGATGCATAGATATAAAATAAAAATAAAAAATAAAAAATAATCTACCATTTCATTATTACAATGTATAGCAAATGCTCTTTTTGAAATTATTATTAGAAAATAATTAATTCAATAAAAAATTTATTATATAATTTTTTTAATGATTTTTTGAATAATGATAATTGTAAGTAGTAAATATAATATAACGTAAAATTAAATAATTTAAAAATTAAAAAAATAGTTTCAATTTATTCTCTCGACATTTATTCAAATAGCTATATTTGAGATATCTATACTAGTTTTAATATTGATTTTTAACAATGAATTGTATGTGATTTAATTTGGAGTATCCAACATTATTTGGAGTAACCTTAATTTCAATGATGATACAACGTAATGTCAAAAATTAGATGATTTCACTCAATTAATTTGACTTCTCACTTTGTTAGTTAAAGACTATTAATAACTTTATTTATTTATTTATTTATTTTAGTCATTATTATATTTATATTTCAATTAATTTTGAGAATAATAATAAATAAATATTCTACTTTTTTAATTATTTATATTTTATATTAAATATTTTGTGTAGTCAATCGGTGTGTGCGATTAGAATTGGGTCATTATTGTCACCATTATATGGCACATTCATAGGCAAAGGTACAATCAAAGTAAAATATGTACTCAAGTCCCTAGTGCCAAGCATATATATTTAGGCAAGACTTCTCGACTTCATTGATTAATAAATGAATCATACTAAGTACTATACATGTGTACTGGGTTAAGGCATTGAATTAGCATTAGGATATTTTCCTTTGGATAAGACCACACAGTCTACACCACATTGTCCCTCCTAAACAACAATTTGCCTCACATGATTCATACGATAGGAATTAATTTAAATTAATATAATAGATTTAGATATAATTAATGTTGATTCTACAATGGCTGGAGTGCAATGGTGTGAGCATGTTAATGTTAACATTTACTTTATATTTGACAACCATTCACATGCCAAAATATTAATGTTGATTTTAAACATAATATTTTCAAAATAAACGCCACATACAATAAAATATACACTTATCAAAATTACAAGTTTTAGATAGATATATAAATAAAAAAATGAAATATTTTTTTATAGAATTCTACAATTTCACAATTACAATATGTAGCAATTATTCTTTTTAAAATTATTAGTAGAAAATAACTAATTCAATAAAAAATATTTTATAAATTTTTTTCAATGATTTTTTTGAATAATGATAAGAAGTTTAAAAATTAAAAAAATTGCCCTACCAAAAAACAAATTAAATAAAAAAAATTGTATTAGCAAAAAGAAAATAATCGTTTTCATTTGTAGTAAATATAATTTAAAGTAAACTTAGAAATGGAGCTACTTCAGTATGTTTTCATTGCTAGGGTTTTTGTGAAATTGAGACTCTTGGCTGAGGGTTCACATTGAGGCTATTAGTCGAATGACCCTTTGTCTTTTGCACACACTGGGTGATCTTCCAACACTTCTGCAATTTCCTTTGGTAGGTGGCAAAGCACGATGTTGGGGGATTGTTTGTTGCCCCATAGACATATGGTGAAAAGAGGGTAAATCTCTCACAATAGAAATTGCACAAATGGGATTCATGCATGCAGCTGTAAACGAGCATGCAATAGGGAAGTTAGAGTGCCAAAGAGGACTAGCATGCAATAGGGAAGTTGGAGTGCCAAAGAGGACTGATTTGGAGGCCATTTAGAGGCAAGGTTATATGGGCACAAGGGGAGAGAGGTAAAAGGGCAAGTAGAGGTTGTAAAGAGACAAGGGTTTTATAGAGAGGAAAGTTATAATAATGATTGTATTCTCGAAGGTGATAGCTTAAAAATGCCAAATCAGAATGCTAGTTCTATAACAATAATTCTAACTGAGGAGATGGAGCATGAAATGGTAGTAACTAAAAGACATTTTGCAAAATTGGGTTTAATAGGAAGATTCCGAGTTTTCTAGCCAAGCTTCAATGATTTAAACAAATGGATTTCAAAAATTTGGGGCCCTTTATTGAATAAGGATGTGCAAATCTATCCTGATGCACAAGGGTTCTTCATGGTATTTTTTGATGATATCCACGATAGAAACATGATCTTAAATGTGACTACTAGTGGACTTGAGAGGATAAGTACCAGTTGATGCTAAAACCCTAGTACCTAGCTTTCAACCCTACGACTAAATCTTTTGAAAAATTCCTATTTGGGTAAGGCTCCCTGACCTTCCCTTGCCTTGCAATATTGGTTTGATTCTTGTTTTGTGGTTTTAAGTAGCTCTCTGGGTAGATTCCTCGTAGTAGATGAGGCCTCTTTATCTCATTAGAACCCTATTGTTGCAGAACTCCAGGAACATCATGTTACGCAGCAAACTGTTTATCATTCCATTCCATTTCCGCAATGCGTATTCCACCCTTACCAGTACCCATGCTTATTCGCAGAACCTCTTTTCACACTTTGCCTCCACCAAATTTAACATGTCTGCAGCCGACATCACTCGGATGTTTAAACGAAATCCCTCCTTGCAGAGCCTTCAAACCCTCGACAAGGTCGAGCAGTTTGTTGATATGTTGAACAGATACGGCTGCTCTCAAGTCCAAATCGCTAAGATAATGATGTCACAGCCGCCAATAATCAGCACAAGTGCAGAAAGAATATTGGAACCCAAAATCAAACTGCTGGAAGATTTCGGCTTTCAAGGTGAAACTTTGGCGAAGCTTTTGGCGAGCTATCCATACATCTTGAGCGTCAGCCTCGAGAACACCCTTCTTCCCAAGATGGAGTTTCTTAAGAATCTATTTCACTCCCAGGAGTTCCTCATCAAATCTTTGCTTAGGGCTCCCTCCATTTTCAGTTATGATCTGGAGAAAACCCTGAAGCCCTCGGTTGTTTTCTGGGAGAGATGGGGTTTTCAGGGCACGGAGCTCTTCCGACTCTTACGTCATAGACCGGACATTCTGCAACGCTCTTCTCTAACGCCTGCCCAAGTTGATCTCATTCGTGAGATTGGCGTCGCCAAAGAAAGCAAGGCGTACACATTTATTGTAGGTGTAGTAGCTATTAGCCGCATCGAAACGCTGAAGGCCAAGATAGAGAATCTCCAACTCTGCGGACTCTCGGCTGAAGAAACCTGGCAAGTATGTCGGCCTGCACCTCAAGTGCTTCTTTACTCCAAGGTAAGAGTTCGTGAAACGATGAACTTTGTAGTTAAAGACATGGAGCTCCCTGCAAATTATATAGTGAAGCACACCTGCTTGTTGCATTTAAATTTGGAAAAGGTTATGAGGCCCAGGTTTCTAGTTTGGCAGAAAATCAAAGCCATGAATGTCTCGAGCCTTTCTCTTTTGTCAGTATTGAAGATGCCAGAGGAAAGGTTTGTTAGAAATATTATCAGAGGACATCCTGAATCTACAACACTGTGGATGGTTTATGAAAATGCCATCTCTAAGGCCTCCAACCACACAAAGAGCTCAATCCAATGCTGATTTGTATTTTTGGGAAGGACACAGTGAGAGGCAGGCCCTCCTCGTCATGGTGTTGGCTTTGGGCATTTTGCATTTCTGGAGGTACGATATTTAACAGCACAAGCTACGTCCATATTCCCCTGCCCTGCATTCTGTCTGATTGTTCTTCAAGCAAGGTATGCATATTAGTTACTGACTTTTTAAGTGAGCTAATTGCTTTCACTGCAGTCATTCAGTGTGATGTAATTGGTGACTATTTAATATAAGTTTTGTTGCATGTGAAAGGCATTTCATTAATTCGCATCATTGTGTTTGGAATGAGGGTTATGCTAGAGGAAGGAGTGAACAGTTAAACATAATTTTCAGCAAACAAGTTTTCCAGCCTCCCAATATTTTCGGAAGCTGTAACCTTGAGTTTGATGTAGTATCATTTAGAATACCCGATTCAGTTTTTCTTAAGATTGTCATCTATGTCCTTCAAAGAAATTGTTAAAATCTGTACACAAGACCAGTAGGTTCTTCCATTTACAGTGGAAGTTCATTAGCAGTTGGTTTTAATTATACATTTGGGGCTCCAGGTCATTTCAGGCCCTGACTAGGCAAACTTGCTTTTCAAAATAAATTGGATTTTTATGGATTCCAATTTAGGATAAGATCAATAATATATGAGTCAAATCTGTAAATTCTTTCAAAATGGTGGAGCAAGCTGGAAACTCCTAAATTTCAATGGACTACTCGCTGTCTTACATCTAGGACAAAATCAGTGGGAGGAATTGCTTATGAGCCAATGAATTTGTGGTCATTGATACATCAAACAAATTGCTCAGGGTTTAAAGAAGTTGATACTAGAAAAAGTGAATGCCATAAATGAAGATGAGGGTTTTAACCTTAAAAACCTGAAGGCTTTTAATAATGTCTTAAAAAAATGCTCTCAAGACTAATCAAATCTCAGACAAATTTTTCAGAGTAACATGGAAATGTAGAGGGCTTTCCAGATTTCTGTCAAACTCATTCAAGTTGACCTAGTCAGGGCAGCGCAACTCACTGCTACTGGCTTGGTTCGGTCTTTGTAAATTATGGTTTTAAGCATGCTACGATTTTCACTGTGAAATCCTGTAAGACCATACCAATTCATAATCGAGTAATACCTTTTAAATTAGTTCCCCTCTAGTCTACATACAGCCATCTAAAGCAGTATGACATGCATCTAAAATTGACAGTTATTTTCCTTTTCTTAATAAATAGTTTTATTTGTGTTTTAAATATCATAGCCTGTCTTCAAGATTGTATGAAACACAATTTTTTTTTTGCCTTGTGCTTTCCTTTTTAGTGTGGAGGAAGCGGTTTTGGTTGAGTAGATTTGTTTTTGTTTTTGGAGAAAAAGTTTCTTTGTTTAGTGTGGGAAAAATCTTTGTTTCGGTGTGTTTGGGGCGTAATCTTTATCTCGTTGAATATGAAGGAGTGATATAATTCAGTATATCTTAACTGCACGCTAAACTGCTTATAGCTCATGAGGGATTAATATATCTAAATCAGTTTCGAATGATATGGCTCAGTTTTCTTGATATTTCTTGTTTCCTCTGCAGATTTGAGTTTCCTTATGTATTTTAATTCAACTTGTTTTTTTGGTCTTATGATGGACAAAGTATTCTGTACTGTTTTCATTTTCAGAGACAGGGTTTATTCCCAAGTTTTGTGTCTATGAGTTATGTTGGAGCCTGTTTGAGAGCCAAGGGAAGAGGAGTCTTGAAGATCTCTGCTGCGAAATTGTAATATTGTAATATTGGAAAATGACAGGATTTGGAGAGGAAGTGATGTAGCCCTCTAACACTTGGTGAAATTCAGACATGTTTGCTGATGTTTATACTGTTATTAATAATTGCTGAAAGATCCGTACCATACAAATTACAATGTAGGGAAGTCTTGTCCTACGAGGATATCACCAAAAGATGGCATTTTGATTATAATAGTAGAAAGATATAGAGACATATAGAAAGATATAGAGACAAACAGGATTCAAGCTTCATTGAACATTGTAATTTATGAAACAATCATTCAAACATGTTATAATATATTTAAATCTTTTTGTTTAGATGATTTGTAACGAATAAAATCAATTGCAGTTCACATAAGTTTGGATTAATTTGCCTTAAACATCTTCATGAGAAATCATGAATTGTGTTGTGAAATGACTTAAATTTTTTATTCTATAAAGGAGCATTTATTTGACCTAAGACGCAAATAAAAAAGACACATGAAGAACCACATATGACCAAACCTAGAAAATCCACAACAAACCCAAACAAGGTTTTAAACAACAAAAAAAATCAACCATAATAGTTCATTTATTGTATAAGTATACCATCCCAGCAATTGCATTTATATATCTCACATATCAAGTTGAATTGGTCCATGGAAGGAAAAATAATAATCTGAATATTCATAATTGTTTTGAAGTTTTTAATTTTATAAGACAACGAAATGTTATATTATTGTCTCCAATTGAATGGGGCCTTGGGAATCTTTGAGAGTTAATTGATAGTTAATTGACATTCTCTAGAGCATCTCTGGGATATTATCTTCTTACTATATTTGGTTGATAGTTACAATGCGGGACCAAATTTTAAGATCAAATTGTTTTCCCTCTCAATTCTTTGTGCGGGATTTTGGGTGCCCAATTTGGGCAACCAACATATGAAAGATGAAAAATTCTCATTTGGGTTATTCATTATAATACAAAATATCTTCTCTAGAGCACTTGTGTTCTACACATCTTCCATGGACAAAAACTTGTTAAAGACTACAGTGAGTGGATGAACCCATTGATCCTCAAGATTAAGGGATGGAAACCCTTTGGTTTTTATAAGGAATTTCAATAAAAAATTGCATTGGAGTAGAAATAATTTGATTGGTATCAATATTTTGTGATTTTTGTTGATTGCATTTCATAGATAAAGCTAAAGTGGGTAGTTTTTTGTATTATAGACAATTTAACATAATATACGTCATAACGAGTTTCTCATGTCTGTACTAGACCACGAAGAGTCAAAAATGTATGCTACAGATATACATGCTTTTTACTGACATATGATAAAAACATGGTTTGCAGATTAAGGAAAGCCCTATATGGATTAAAACAAGCTCCTAGAGCTTGGTATGCAAGGTTGGATAAGTATCTTTTGAAGTTTGATTTTACAAAAGGTAATGCTGACAGTAATTATATTACAAGATTGCGCATGATGATATTTTGATTATTGAAGTATTTGTTGATGATATCATTTTTGGAGGTGAAGAAAAATTGTGCATAAAATTCTCTAATAATATGAATAATGAATTTGAAATGTCTATGATTAGAGAAATAAGATTTTTTCTAGGTTTGCAAATTACTCAAGCTAACAAAGACATCTTTATTTGTCAAACTAAGTATCTAAGAGAATTATTGAAGAAGTTTGATGTGGAAAATTCCAAACCGGTTAATACTCCTATGGTTACAAGTGAAAAATTGTCAATTAGAGATGTATCCCCTCCAGTAAATCCTACAGGATATAAATCCATGATTGGTGGTTTGCTATATTTAACTTAGACTTGATCGAATATAATGAATGCAATTAGTATTGTATTAAAATATCAAAGTAATCCAAGAGAAAATCATGAAAGTGCAGTAAAAAGGATAACTCCAAGACTAAGCACATATCAATCAAATATAACTTTTTGAAGGAAAAGGTCGAAGCAAAAGAAGTTAGATTGGTTTATGTGAACACTAAAGAACAAATAGTAGGCATCTTCACTAAACCTTTGTCACGAGAATCGTTTGAGCATTTAAGAGACAGATTGGGGGGTTTTACCCCTCCGCTAGAGACTTAAATGATGCAGATGTGCAATCAGTCTGGTATGCATTATCAGAACTATCTTTTGTTCTGGATTGATAAAATAATGCTACTACTTAGGGGGAGTAGTCAGCCTTGAGATTTAGAGATTTCATATTTTGTTTGATATCTATGTCATATATTTGGCATTGATGTCAAAGGGGGAGAGATTTATGTGAAAAATAAGAAATTGACATTAAGGGGGAGAGATATATGTGAAAAAACAATGCTATCTATTTTTCAGATTGATTGCACTCCTCAGGGGGAGTTTGGTGGTATTTGGTCTCTTGATTCAGAATTGGTTCAGAGCTTCATCGCTATATCCTTTAGAGGAGATTGTTGGCATTTCTTGGCACTTGGATGTTTTTCACATCTAGTGTTGCCAGCAATGCCCAAAGAGGAGATTGTTGGCAATATGAAAGAATTGATTATGTGTTGCATTGATGTTTTGTCATTGATGTCAACACTAGCTGTTATGGTTGTTTACCGGCTTCCGATAGAAGCATTGGATTGGAAAGACTATCAGTTGATTGTTATCAGTACGATTTGAATGACGGAATAAGTTTGTATGAATGGTAAATATGCTTCTGAAGTATGTCTCAGTCAGTTGTTATTGACTTGATGATCAGATGATATCTTATGTTTTAGTAACCCTGCTTTCTAGGTCCAGTAAGGGTTTCACTGACAGAGCTTTATTGAAGATCTTTGATATAATGCATAAGTGGTGATGGTGCGACTTCTAGAAGGGATTGAGGATGTTGATGGTGATTCTGTTCGTGCCTTGACTAATTGGAGTCATTGCTTTGGCATGTATGGATCTGATTTAAGTCCGGTGCTATCTAAGTTATGGATCGGTTTCATGCAACGTGTTGATGGATCCTTCTGATGTGCTTCTGGGATTTTTTATTGGTTGGATGATATTTGTTTGGCCTTAGGCCGACATGTTTTATGATTTTATTTCGGGATTATGTAATGGATTATTGAATAATCATTTGGGTGGCCAACCTAATTGTTTTGGCCTAGGGTTTGTATAAATATATGTAAGATCTCATTGTAGATTATAAGCAAGGAGGGAATAATGTAATAATCATTTGAGCGGAGGATTTGGTCGATCATAGGTGATCGAGTTGGGTTTATGCAAGAGGTTTAAGACCTTTGGTAATGAGCTTAAATGAAACTGTAATCAGACATGTTTGATGCTATCATTGGTAGTTCTTCTTTTCGGATTGTTGTCTGAATGTTTTGAGGTGGTTAACCACTTTTGTAGTCAATGAGACTCTATTGTGATGAGCAGTGTGCCTTCCTGCATGTGCAGGCCCCTTTTGTAATCACATAATTTTTGCAGAAGTATCATCTGACTATGGGTAGGGTTTCCCACCATGGTTTTTCCCTTTACCAGGTTTTCCACATACAATCATGGTGTTATGTTCTATGGATGCATGGTATTGATTCTCTGGTTTACAATTATGTTTTTATGCTTTATCAGTTATTTTGGTATCTGTTTTTTGCTATTCCCGTAAAAGGTTTTAAGTGCTTTAATTCACATAATCTAATGACAACCGATTCACCCCCCCTCTGTTGTCCACCGATTATCCTAACAAATGAAAACTCTTATCTTTTAGCTTAAATTTGACAATCATTTACATGTCAAAATATATATATTAATTATAAATAGAATATTTTTATAATAAACACTACATAAAAATAAATTATGTCATTGTAGGTGTGACTGTAATTATTTTTTATTTAATTAAAAAAAGATATGCCTTCATCAAAATTGTAAGTTTTAGATACATGCATAAATAAAAAATAAAAAATGAATATATTTAAAAAAACTAGATCATTTCGTTTATTTTTTTGATTGATGAACACTTTTGACTGGAGCTATGAACCAATGGAGCCACAACGAGGGACCCCATTCCCAAGATCAATTCGAGGCATTAGCACCTCCCTAATTGATAGTTGTGTGTATTTTCCTTTCTACCTCTCTGCCCTCGTTCCTCCCTCTAACATTTTCCTCTTCCTCCTTGTCCTTCTTCTTCTCCTTTATCCTCTTTCCTCTCTGGCCTCCCTCCCTATCCTCATTCTCTGTCTTCCTCTCCTCGTTCTCCTCTTCACCATTCTTCCTTCCTATTCATTTTCCTCTCCTTATCACCTCTCTGCCTATCATTCTTTACTGTCCATACCCTCCTTGAAGTGTGAGGCCCTAACACCTCTATCTCGACTCTTTTTTCGTACAATTGATGTGGCATCCCTTCTTCATTGACTATTCAATTGTTTGGTCTATGTTCGCTGATTGCTTTGTCATTGGAAATCTTCTCTTTCTCCTGTTGCCACTGAGCAATCACCATCCTCTTTACGTTGTCAATTGTCCTTCAATTTTTTCCCTTTTGTCAATCACCCACGATCTCTGTCCTAACTCAATCAAACATTGTCTCGAGTGAGAATCGAACCAAGAATGCAATATTAACACGACACTTGCAACTATCATTGCAATATGGAGTCAACCCCAATCTACTAATTCTTAATTACAATGTATAACAAATATTATTTTTAAAATTATCAGTACTTTGTGATGGACAACATTATCCGATCAAATCAGGTGACTGATACAAACGTGGAGCAATTCCAATCCCCGTGTAGCTCAGAGAAGACGAGACAACGCACAATTTCACCAGGGGAGGACATAATATATAAGGATATACAAATTTCTCCAACCTGAAATTTAAACAGTTCCTTCGAAAAGGTAGAGGACAGCGGTGGGAATTTTTCTAGATCAGATTATGACTATGGATGTTCAGGATTCCAGGACGAAGAGGATGAATTAGGACTGACAGCAATAGAAGGAGTGTCAGGGAGGCGATCTCTGGAAACCTCTCTGTCCCTCCAAGCTAAGGCCAAGGTTGGGGAGAAAAAGAAAAGAGGGCCAAAGTCAAATAAGTTCAAACTAGAATTGGCAGGCAACGCAGCAAGCCAAAGCAAATTGAGATCAGAAAAAGGCTATGCCTTTTCCCGGGAGCAATGAGGACCCTTTCGTGGAATGTTAGGGGCTGCAATGCCCCTGACAATATTCACTTGATCAAACGGTGCATTGATCAAGTAAAGCCAGATATTTTTCTCTTACAAGAAACAAAGATCAAAGAAGAGGATGCGAGTGTGTTTTCTAGGAAATTTCAAACATGGAAGTGTAGTTTGGTAGGAGCACAAGGTGCCTCTGGAGGCCTAGCAACTCTTTGGAAGGATTCAGTAGTTGAAGTGGTTGTTGTTAGGGCCACTCGTTGGTGGCAATGGCTGAAGATCAAATCAATGCAACTTCAGACAAGTTTCTTTCTCTTCAATATTTATGGGCCTACCAACACAAATTTGAAAAATCAAGTTTGGAGTGAGATATCTGAAACTTTGAGTAATGATAAGGAAAATGTATTCATCCTAGGAGGAGACTTCAACACCCTACTTTGACCTTCAGACAAAATGGGGGGTGTGGGCTGGAACAAGCAGAGTCAAAGAGATTTCAGCTCCTTTGTTATAAGGGCGGGACTGATCCAAATTCCCTTCAAAATGGGGGATTTCACTTGGACCAACAGAAGGAGTGGCTTCCTAAATATCGCTGAAAGATTAGATAGGTTTTTTATTGCTGGAGATTGGACGGAGAATCACTAGACCAGCAAAGCAGAGATCCTTCCTATCACGGGATCAGACCATTATCCCATATGCCTAAGGATTCAAGATGAAAGTGCTCCAGCGAGATGTCCGTTCAAATTTGAGGCAATGTGGCTTCGAGACGGTAGCATCAGAAACCTCATTGACCAATGGTGGAAACACAAGCCGGTTAATCCAGGTAATAAAGCTTTCCCTTTCTTTACAAAACTACAATTTGTAAACGAACAATTAAAGCAGTGGAATAGAGAATCCTTTAGAAATATCTTCAAAGATAAGCTAGATTTAGAAAAAGACCTAAAATTCTTACATGAGCAAATAATCAACGTGGGGATGGATGAGGATTCTTTCAAAAGGGACAAAATTCTAAGTTCAAATTACTTGGAGGTTTTAGCTAGAGAGGAGATTTACTGGAGACAAAATTCAGAGAAACCTGGTTAAAAGATGGTGACAGGAACACAAAGTTTTTCCCAACCTCAGTCAAAGTTAAAAGAGCACATAACAAGATCTCCTCAATAAAAAACAAAGAGGGAATAACAATCACAAACATAAATCAAATTAGCCGGGCAGCAATAGAGCATTTCTCTGAAATTTTTAATAGGTTGGATAATCAGGAGGAAAATATCCCTCATATTTTAGAGGTCATCCCCACATGTATAATGGAAGACCACAATAGAAGGTTAATGGAGAAGGTCACAATGGAAGAGGTTAAAAAGGCAGTTTTTAATTTAGGTGCAAAAAAATCGCCTGGCCCGGATGGCTTTCTAGCTCTTTTCTTTCAAAAATTTTGGGACATTTTGGTTGTAGATATCCTTGGAGTGGTAGAGGAGTCTCAGAAGGGAGGCTTCATTTTAAAAGATTTCAACAACACTTTCATTGTGTTGATCCCAAAGAAGGCGGAAACCAACTCTTTTGATGACTTTCACCCGATATCGCTTTGCAACTCCATTTATAAAATCATTTCAAAAGTCATTGCAAATAGATTAAAACCAATTTTGGATCTTGTCATTTCAAGTGAACAAAGTGGTTTCACTCCAAGCAGGTCCATTTTTGAAGGTATTATCCTGGCACACGAAGTTGTCCACTCTATTTAGACAACAAGCGCAGAGAAGATGATGATCAAGGTTGACATTAGGAAAGCATATGATGAGGTAAACAGGGACTTTCTTATAAAATTTCTTCAGAGGTTTGGGTTCAAAGAAGATTGGATTGCCTGGGTCAGAAGTTGCATCAACTCTCCTAGATTGTCAGTCCTAGTCAACGACAGCCTCCAAGGTTTTTTTGAATCTACAAAAGGTATACGACAAGGAGACCCTCTCTCACCGTTCCTATTCATTATAATGGCAGAAGTGCTCGGACGCCTCATAACCAAAAGATGGGAATCAGGAGCTTGGAAGGGGGTCCAAATAACAGCAAGTGTAAACCCCATAACACACCTGCAATTCGCAGATGACACCTTTTTAGCAGGAGATGCTTCGGCTAGGGAAGGAAAGGTAATGAAAGAAACTCTTGACATCTATGAAACAACTTCAGGACAAAAAGTTAACTGGCACAAGTCGGAAATTTTTTTCTTCAACTGTAAACCATGTAAGCAAAGGGAGATATGCAGAATTATGGGAATGAAAGTGGGGTCTTTACCGGGTAGATATCTAGGAATCCCATTTTTTGGAGGAGCAAACAGATCGAAGTTGTGGAAGGAATTAATTGATAGCTGCATTAGTAAAATGGAGGGGTGGAAAAGCAGATGGTTAACATCAGCTGGCAGAATTTTAATGTTGAAGACAGTTGTGTCATCCATCCCAATTTATTTAATGATGTGCCTTAAAATCCCAAAAAAGGTCATCAATTCAATCCGACAAAAGATGAAGACATTTTTTAGGAATGGGGCAAATGAGCAAGAGAAAATCCCACTGTTGGCATGGGATAAAATTTGTCAAGCAAAGGTAAGAGTAGGTGCAGGATTGAGGGATTGACAAAAAATGAATTGCGCTCTAGGAGCTAAATTAGTCTAGAATATCTACTCTAATCCACACCAGATGTGGGTAAAAGTGTTGAGAGCAAAGTATCTAGATTCAACAGAGGATCACAAAATCTTCACGTTTCGTAACCCCCCCAAAGGATCAGCAATATGGAACTTCATCTTGGAATGTCGCAAGGTAGTAACAGACCATCTAACATGGCAGATTGGGAATGGGGCAGAGGCCAAGTTTTGGGAGGAAATTGGGCAGGCCACCCTGCATTGAGAGAAATGGAAGACTTCACATAGAGAAATGAATTGTTAGTGCAGTTATGGCGAGTTAAAGTAAGGGATTATATGTATAGCTCAAAGGGAGTCTTAGGAATAGAATGGCACTAGAAAGATCTGTCAACCACAGGATTGTCTCTTCAGGAACAACAAAGACTCAAAAATGTGTTGGATCAGAGGAAGATTTACCTCAT
Source organism: Cryptomeria japonica (assembly GCF_030272615.1). Lineage (NCBI taxonomy): Eukaryota > Viridiplantae > Streptophyta > Pinopsida > Cupressales > Cupressaceae > Cryptomeria > Cryptomeria japonica. Next base: position 223,259,865 of record NC_081414.1, on the reverse strand, counting down.
AGATAAAGAGGACAAGGTAATATGGTGTGGGGCAAAGGATGGTAAGTATTCAGTCAAACTGGGATATCAACTTTTGGAAGGGAGAGAGGAGACTCAGTCAAAAACATGGGCCCTCCTCTGGAGTAAAGAATGTCTTCCAAAAGTAGGTGCTTTTGCCTGGTTAGCTGTGAAAGGCAAAATTTTAACAAGAGAAAGAAGAAAAAGGCTCGTCCTTGTGGGCCCATCCAAGTGTGTCATGTACAATCAGTCGGAAGAATCTGCAGGCCACTTGCTCCTAACATGTGAAATGGCACAGAAATGCTGGTTTGAACTCCAGAGGAACCTAAATTGGCAGGGTCTGTTACAAAGTACCCTAAAATAGGTTTTTGAGAGTTGGCCAAGACAACCAAGGAGGTCAACTCTTTCTAGTGTGTGGAAAATCAGTCCATCCATAGTTATTTGGGAGATATGGAAGGAACGAAATAGAAGAATTTTCAAGATACGATGGAGGATGAGAGGAGGTTATTAACAAGAATTAATAAAGCTATAGAAGAGGTGGTAGGCTCAGCAGCGTCACATTCTTCCTCATTATCCACCTCCTTCACTTTAATGGACAAAAGTATCCAAAAGGCATGGTCAGGCATTAAAATTAGACATGGGTCCATATTAGTGAAAAAGCGGGAAACAAAAATTTCAGAGAAGGTTCAATGGAAACCGCCAGAGAAGGGATGGTTTAAAGTAAATTTTGATGGAGCAGCACAACAATATGGTCAGTTAGCAGGGGTAGGATTTGCATTATGGGATGACAATGGAGATCTTTTAAAATATGGAGCTAAAAGGCTTCAGAAGAGCATCGACAATGAGGCTGAAGCCCAAGCATCGCTATTAGGGATAGAATTAGCAAAAAAAGAAGGGGTTAGAAACCTCCATTTAGAAGGGGACTCATTAATTATAATTCAAGCCATTATGAGTGGAGAGATAAGTGCTTGGCATCTTCAAGGTTTTTTAACAGTAATTTTAGCAGAACTAATTTTTTTTGAAAACTATAAAATTAGCCACATTATAAGGGTAGAAAATCAAACTGCGGACAATTTATCCAAATGGGCCCTGTCTTTTGAGTCTGAAGGGGTTCTAAAAATGGATGATATTCAGGGCCTATCATTTCTGGGCGAGGCAACAAGGTAATGATTGGGGAGTTTGATACAGTGGAGTGATGTCAGGTGGATGGCGCCACTCTCAAGTGGGACACATTGTGCGGAAGGACGAAGTGAAAGCTCGCACGGGGGAAGTTATGCAGTCTTAATTATAGCAATGTGAGGGAGGTTCAAAACGATGGCTAATCGAGAGAGCAACAAGTAATGATTCCCGAATCCCTGACACGAATGAAAAGTCATAATTAAATGGAATGATCAAGTTGATTTTAAACAAAGTGTAAGATCTTTTAAGGGGCAATCTGCGAAGTTTAAATGCAGAGGGTTGGCGTGCACAGACCATAAATTGAGAAGGTGTAGGGTGTTATAAAGCCAAGGGTAGTAGTTCATTCAGTGAATTTCAGAGTAGAAAAACAAGTTGCAGAGAGAACCGAGCAGAGACATCAGAGAGGGAAGAAAGAGTAGAAGCTGCTAACATGGAGGCGAACTTTACAGTCACAACTAAAAAGCAGCAAAACGACTTCAAAGTGGCAGTGAGCAAAGACAGAATGTCAGGGCTTCTCCGTTTCAAGGAGGAGGAAATGATCAACACTATTCTGAAGGTGGTTGGACCATATTTTATGGAGAATGTGTCTCGCTAGAAGGTTAATTTAGACATCATCTCAATGGTGATAGCATGGGTTTAGAAGTTGGAGATGATATTGACATGGTGAAGTGGGTGGTTACGTCAATATTTGAGGATGCAATGCTGAAAGGACTAGATTCCGTTCTGGAATGGGTTGTGCCAGGAGTCGGGTTTGATTATTCAGAAGGTTTTGCAGATGCAAAGGATGCAGATGAATTCAGCCTGGTCTCCTTTGTTCGATGGATAGGGAAAGTTGACAAAGAAGCTTATGTTTTGGAAAGGGCGGGAGCTTGGGAGAATTTAAAGAGACTGATTAGGCAGCACGAGCTGGAAGAGAATGAACTAGTTAAAGCTTGGCCGAGGGCACACCCCAAAGGCATGCACATAGGAATGAGGAAGCGTCGGGTTTTTCAAGCCAATCGGCAACAGTAATAAAAACCAGTTGGGCTCTCGATTGAAGGGGATGCGGATGCAGCTGTGGTTCGGGGAAATGTTGGTTAGTAGTGTCCGGTCCTTTTTTGGATTGTAAGCCCAATATGGGTCTGAAAATAATAGATAAGGTTAAACATTAATAAGTCTATATATCATCTTGTGGGTTCGAGGGAGATGGAATGGTGAGTGTTTTTGTGTTTTTTGATGGTGGTCTGAACACCAATGCCTGGAGTATGAGGCAAGTGTAGGTTTAATTGTTCTAAGAGCGGGCTAAAGAGATGCATGAAAGCTTGAATTTTGATGATGTAATAACCATATATTATAATGAAATAAAAATTATTATTACTGATTAAAAAATAAATAAAATTATATATTTTGTGTAGTCAATTGGTACAATTAGAATCGGGTCATTATTGTCACCATGATATGACACATTCATAAGCAAACGTACAATCAAAGTAAAATATGTACTCATGTACCTAGTCACAAACATTTACTTTTAGGCAAGACTTGGGGGCTTCATTTATTAACAAGTGAATTATTTACTGATTACTATAAATGCATACTTCAAACTTATAGTTGAGACATGATACATATTCAATTAGTTGAGGCATTGGATTGGCATTAGTATATTTTCCTCACCATAAAGCCACATAATGTACATCACATTGTCTCTCCTAAACAATAAAAAATGATTGAATTATAACTAATTAACAAATAAAATAATTAAAATATACAAATTTATTATCGATGATCCATAAAAATTCACATACATATACATACATACACATAAATTCAACATAAAACATTATAATTACTAATTCTCATCATTAATCGAAATTACAACAAGAGATGCGTAGCGTCATGTTTATGTCAAGAGTTTGATGAATGCAATGTATTTTGTTGCAGAGGTAAACTAGCTTATATATATTTGATCTCTCTCTCTCTCTCTCTCTCTCTCTCTCTCACACACACACACACACACACACACACACACACACACACACACACACACACACACACACATATATAATATGCTGAGAGATATCCTTCTCAAGATGCCTATTAGAATTTGGGGTACATGATAAAAATAGGCGCCCTGAGAAGGATATCTCTCAGCGTATTATATATATATATATATATGTAATTAAAATAAAATATATATAAGCTAGTAGCAGTCGTGGTGCAACATGGGAAACAATAAAAAATTCAAAATAGAACTATATAATGTTATATTATTAATTTGTGTTGCAATAATATGTAATATTATTATTGCAATTATTATTATTATTATTTTCTATTCTTTTGTGTAATAATATTATAATATACTATTATTATTAATTTATATTGTTTTGATTATAATGAGCGTTAGGGTTATTATTATAATGAGAGTTGGTATTATACTTAGGATTAAAGTTAGGGTTGGGGTAAGGGTTAGGATTGGGGTTAACCTTAACGATTGTAATGAGGGTTGGGGTTAAAGATTATAATTATTAATTATAAATAAAATTAGGTTTAGGATTAGGGTTAGAATTATAATTAGGATTAGGGTTAGGGTTAGGGTTAAGATTGCAATTAAAGATAACATGTGATGATAGCTATAAGAGTTAGGGTTTGGGTTAGGATTAGGGTTGGGGCTAGAATAGGGTTAGGGTCGGGGTTAGAATTATAATTAGGGTTAGGGTTATACTTATAATTAGCATTAGGGTTAGGGTTATAATTATAATCAGGGTTAGGGTTATAATTATAATTATAATTAGGGTTAGGGTTAGTATTGAGGTTAGTCTTAGTGATTATAATTAAGGTAAGGTTTAAGGATTATAATTAGTGATTATAATTAAAATTAGGGTTAGGGTTAGAATTATAATTAGGATTAGGGTAAGGTTTAAGATTGCAAAGAAAGGTAGTATGTGATGATAGCTATAAGAGGTAGGGTTTGGGTCAGGATTAGGGTTAGGTTTTGGGTTAGATATAAAGTTAGGTTTTGGGTCATTATTAGGTTAGGGTTGGGGTAAGGGTTAGGATTGGGGTTAGTCTTAGTGATTGTAATTAGGGTTAGGGTTAAAGATTATAATTTTTGATTATAAATAAAATTAGGGTTAAGGTTATGGTTAGAATTATAAAATGGATTAGGGTTAGGGTTAGAGTTAAGATAGAAATTAAAGATAGTACGCGATGATAGCTATAAGAGTTAGGCTTTGGGTTAGGTTTAGGGTTGGGGCTAGAATAGGGCCAGGGTCAGGGTTATAATTATAATTAGGGTTAGGATTATAATTATAATTGGCATTAGGGTTAAAGATTATAATTAGTGATTATAATTCAAATTAGGGTTGAGGTTAGGGTTAGGATTATAATTAGGGTTAGTATTGGGGTTAGTCTTAGTGATTATAATTAGGGTAAGGTTTAAAGATTATAATGAGTGATTATAATTAAAATTAGGGTTAGGGTTAGGGTTAGAATTATAATTAGGATTAAGGTTAGGGTTAAGGTTAAGATTGCAATGAAAGATAGTATGTTAAGAGTTAGGGTTTGGGTCAAGATGCAGTCCCTTTATACCTTTACCGATTAATTTGGAATAGGTGCACCTATCTCGGCAGGTAAGGTGTTTTCTTCATTTGACACAACTTCCTTCTTTTTCCAAATCATCTTTAATTTTTCTTTTATTTCTTCAGTGTCTTTTCTAGGTTGATCTTTGCAATCTCCAGATAAGTGTCCCACTTTTTGATAATGAAAACAATCCATACCAGGATTTCTCCATGATCTTCGATTGTTCATTCCAAACCTTATAAAGCAGTTGGCACTTATATGTCCATATCTTCCACAACATTCACACCATATCCTTGTATTGTAATCCCATGGTACTGCATAATACTGTCGGTAAGGATCTATCTGAGTTCGGTAACCTCTAGCATTTGCTTGGTGTGCATACCACATGTAGTTCTTTTGCTTAAACCAACACTTCTCGGTACTATGTCCATATCTATTGCAGTTTTTACAAAACCCTTCGAATTTTGCCTTCTGATAATTGTTAACAGACTTTGTCCTACATTGATTAAATGTGTGACATATTTATTGCAATTGTAACAATAACCATTGGACTTAGTGACATTCGCTTGCTTACCTTTTCTGATTTGACATATGTTGGCAGTGTGACCTTGATTTCCACAGTAGTTGCAAATAAGCTTCTTTCTTTTGATGTTGTTCTTGTTTTCAAGCTTGCTTTGATGATTCTCCTCTCTCGGTAGTATGAATTCCTTTCTCGGTAGAGACTTTTCCTTTGTAACTGAGTCCTGCATCTTTGTTGGGTCGTCTTGTATTTAGTTGCTTATCCAACATCTTTGATGCTTCATAACTCTTCTTCAATGTTTCTTTGGATTTCTTCTCTGTTTCGAGTTCATCAATTAACCTTGATACTTCAAGTTTCAATTCTTGATTCTCATCATTCTTCCGATTTGCTTCATGATGTGCATAACCTAGTTGATCTGATAGGTTTTGTTGAATTCCAGTCAACCTAGTGATTTCATCATTCTTGTCAGATACTAATACTTCAAGTTGTTGTTTCCCCCTTTCTAGATCTCTTACTTTATCCTCGGTTATCCTCAATGCATCAAGAATTTCAGTCATCTGTGTGCTGAAATGTTCATGTTCTCTTTTCATTGCTTTTAGTTGATCAGCCAGTGCTTTGTTCTTTTCTTTCAATACTCCAATCATTTCTTTAGTTTCTTTAGATATATTATTCTCAGATGATGTCTCAATTTGTTCTACTAACTCTTGAGAGTCCTGCAAATCATCAGATAATCTTCTTCTCACTTTCAAAGATTTTTGCATTTGCCTCTGCATGTCTGCAATCACTTGATTAGCATGATCCAGCTCTTCTTGCAGATACACAATCCTCCGAGATTGTTTATAGCTTTCCATTGATAAGATCTTTCTCTTTAGGCAGTTAAACCCTTTTCCAAGATTCAAACTCTGATACCAATTGTTAGGCCCAATATGGAAAGCTAATGTACTGAGAGAGGAGGGGTGAATCAATACTTCAAAACATTTCTTCAACAATAACTTTACTGTTATGCATAAACCGAATAGTGCAGTAACATAATATAAAACTAAAACAAATAGATAACAATCATACATGATTCACTCCATAACACATATATTTTGGTTACGCAGAAACTCTTGGTTAGAGAGAAAAACTACGGTGGGGATGGCACCCACAACTTCACTATTGCAATAATAAAGAGTGCTCACTTAAAGCTACATGTTTAGCTATTTCTGATAGCATACCTTGATAGGAGTAACAAGTTCTGTTAGATCTACCTTGCTAAAGGATTTTACAACACTTCATATAAATGTTGCACCTTGTTAGAGGCTTTACAATTTATAGACTTGATTAGAGTCTTTTACCCTGTTAAAGGTTTCTTTTACAACTTCAAAATATTACAATAAAATATTACAAATATCTGCAACTTTACATCTGGAATGTTATAGCAGATTCTATGTGCTCAGAATAAGATTACCTTGCTTATAGCATACCTCGGTAACCCATATAGTAACTCGGTAATCCCTTCTGTTTACTTTGTTCTTTGACTATTCTTTGAAAACCTTCTCAGTGGCCTCTGTGTCTCTGTAACAGTCATAACACTTAGTGCTTTCACATGTCTTGCTTCATATATCTCTGTGTCATCCTTTCTGCCATGCTACATGTATATTTCTGATCTCAATTCATGTTGTATAAATAGATCTCTTAAGATGGTGATCCAATTCATTGCTTCAATCTTACAAACACGATTTATTGAATGAATAACCATGCAAAATATTTCATTGGTTAGATGACCTCGAAATCATACACAATCTTTAAGTGCAATTTCCAATGTGATAACGGTTAGATGTGCCTTGATCTTGTAACATGTTTTCATATGCATGTCCAAGTTCAATGAATCTAGTAACATGTTTCACTTAGTGTATATCAACTCGGTGTGTCATCTTTGCTGCTCGGTAGACATGTAAAGATACTCGATAGACAGCTCGGTGTATACTGTGTTCTATGACTGCTTTCTTTTGTAACTGACTACACTGTGCATAGCGACTGAATATTTCGGTAATAGTAACCGACTAGAGTATATAGTATAACTTTGACATAAAACTAATGACAATTTGATAAGTAGTAACAAGAAATAAGTTTATTTCCAAGAAAGAAAGTTCCACCGAAAGTTCTTTTCCGATCATCAACATCTCCTTCCCAATCTACATCTGTATATGCACATAAAGTAAAGTCATCATTTTTAGGATACCACAAACCATATTCAGTTGTTCCTTGTAAATACCGGAATATCCTCTTCACTGCAATCTCATGATTTTCTCTAGGACCACTCTGAAATATTGATACAATACAATCTGCATTCATTATATCCAGTCTAGTCTAAGTTAAAAATAACAAACCTCCAATCATAGACTTGTACCATGTAGGATTTACCGGTGTCGATTCATCTCTCTTTGTTAATTTCTCACTTATAACCATAGGAGTACCAACCGGTTTAGAGTTTTCCATACCAAATTTCTACAATAACTCTCTAGCATACTTAGTTTGATAGATGAAAATTCCTTTGTGAGTCTAATTGATCTGCAAACCTAAGAAAAATTTCATTTTCCCAATCATAGACATCTCAAATTCATTCCTCATATTGTTAGCAAATTCCATACACAACTTATCTTCACCTCCAAAAATAATACCATCAACAAAGACCTCAGTAATTAGTATGTCATAGTCAGTGATCTTATAATATAAGTTACTGTCAACACTACCTTTAGTAAAACCAAGCTTCAAAATATATTTATCCAATCTTGCATACTAAGCTCTAGGGGCTTGTTTCAATCCATATAAAGCTTTCTTTAACTTGCAAACCATGTTTTTGTCATCTAAAAGTGAAAAACCATCAAGTTGCTCAATATAAATTTTCTCTTCAAGATCTCCATTAAGAAAAGTACATTTAACATCCATCTGATAGACCTTGTAGTTCTTATGAGCAACATAAGCAATAAATAATCTCATAGCTTCAATCCTAGCTACCGGTACAAAGGTTGCATCATAATCATTTCCTTCCTTTTGAGAATATCCTTTACAAACCAATCTATATTTATTCCTTGCCACTTGTCCATCTTCATTCAATTTATTCCTAAAAACCCATTTTTTCCCAATAACATTCTCATTTTTAGGTCGAGGAACTAAAGTCCATGTATTATTCTTTTCTATTTTATCTAATTCTTCTTCCATAGCTTTCATCCAATATTTATCTTTACATGCTTCAATTACTGATGTCGGTTCAATTTGAGAAATTAAACATACCTCAATAGCTGCCAACCTTCTTCTTGTCATCACTCCTTTTTTTTTATCTCCAATGATCTAATCTTCTAAATGATTCAACCTTACATACCTAGGATACTTCTGATTTTCCATTTCTCTACTTTGATCTTCTGTTACCATTGAGTTTTCTGATGTTGCCGGAGTAACTGGTTCAACATTTTTTTTTTGGTATAGGTTCATTTATGATCATTTCCATTGTTGGTTCCTTCTCACAAGTTATGAATTGACTTTTGTTAATCTCATCAACCTTGACATTAGTGCTCTCCACAATTATTTGTATTCTTTTGTTATAACATCTATATGCTTTAGTTTTATTAGAACAACCAAGAAATATTCTTTCATCACATCTAGGATCAAACTTTCCAATGGAATCATCTCTTTTGATATAGAATTTACTACCAAAGATTCTAAAATACTTAACTATCGGTGTATGACCAAACCATAACTCATAAGGTGTCTTACTGGTTTCTCCTTTGATATGAACTCTATTGAATGTGTATATCATCAGGCTTATAGCTTCTCTCCAATAGATATGAGACATATTAGCTTCTATAATCATGGTTCTATCTACATCTAAGATAGTAATGTTCTTCCTTTCCACAACTCCATTTTGTTGAGGTGTCTGGGGAGCTGAGAATTGTCTCCTTATCCAATTCTTTTCACAAAAGTTATTAAACTCACTGGAAGTGAGTTCTCCACCATGATCTGACCTTAAACATTTAATCTTCAAACCTGTCTCTGTCTCAACTTTATTTTTAAATATTTTGAACTTTTCAAATGCTTTAGACTTCTCCCTGAGAAAAGTAACCCACACCATTCTAGAATAGTCATCAATGATTAGCATAAAGTATCTGTCACCCTGAAAACTTTTGATTCTAGCAGGACCACACAAATTAGTATGAATAAGATCAAGAACATCATTAGACTTATCTTGTATACTTTTAAAAGAAGTTCTGACCTATTTTCCCATTTGACATTCCTTACATACCGGATTATAGGGCTTCACAGTCTTAGGTATATCTCTATCTGCTTTAGTAGAATTGATCTTTACAATGCAATCAAAATTCACATGACATAACTGCTTATGCCATAACCAACTCTCATCAATTTGTGCAATCAAACATGTCTTCTTACCGAAATTGAAATGAAAGATATTACCTTTAGTCTCAGTACCAGTTGCAATCTCCAATCTAGATCGGTTGATAATATTGTATTTTCCATCCCTCAACTGTAATTGAAATCCTTTATCCACCAACTATCCTACACTCAAAATAATATGCCTTAAACCTTCAACATAATAAACATTATCAGTGTTATGATTACCATCCAATGATATAGTTCCTCTTCCCTTGATCATGCATGATTTTTTATCTCCAAATCTAACCAATCCACTATCAAACTCTTGCAAAGATAGAAAATTCATTTTATCTCCAGTAATATGATATGAACATCCACTATCTATCACCCATTCATATTTGTCTTGAATTTTAGTATCAAGGGCCTTCTCTTCTAGTATCCTTCCCATACTGGATCATCCTCCTTGATAGCCAGAAATACCCATTCCTTTCCATTGTCGGAACCACTAGCAGAATCTTGTGTCGGTTCATCATCAGAATCAATCACACCTTCCTCATCCACAATATAGCATGATTTATCTTTGTTCCTCCTGTACTTATGCTTGTTCTGATAATCATGGTTAGGCCTAAAAGATATTCTAACTCTTTCTTCAAATCTTGAATTTCTTTCAAGACATCTAGATGCAAAATGACCTATCTTATTACATGCAAAACATTTAAAAGGTGTTTTTCCTTCATACTTCTTGTCGGTCCTTTTGGTACTCTCCTAACAAATAGGGCTTCAAGTTGCTCAAATTCTTCATCTTCTCTCTTTATATCCTCTAGTTCCTTTGCATATAAGGCTTTCCAATCATTCTTGATGGTAGATGATGTAGATGCATGAAAAGCACGTTCAAATTTCATAGCTCCAAAAGGTCCAAATTCCTCAAGCTCAAAAGTTGATAACTTCCCAACCAAAGTATCTCGATTAACAGTAGTGTTTGTCATAGTTCTCAACTCATTAATTGCAGTAGCCTTCATCTTATAAGCCAGTGGTAAATCTCTTAGTATTTTGAAAACTATTTCATCTTCATTCAGAGATCCACCACAACATTGAATTACCATAACAATCTCTTTAACTCTTTCCATGAAAGCAGTAAACCTTTCATCTTCTTCCATCTTTAGGTTTTCATACCTCACCCAGTAACCATCAAGTTTTACAATTTTAATAGTAGGGTCACCTTCATTCAGAGTTTCCAACTTGTCCCATATAGCCTTTGCAGTTGATTTATCAGTCAATCTCATTATCTGTTGATAAAAAAAAGTGCACACAAAAGGGCTTCTCTAGCTCTACAATCATTCTCAAGATCCTTATCTAGGTTTTCCGGAGCAGGATTGTCAAATGTTGGATCATAAGAAGTTACCCTATTCTTAGTGATCTCCCAAATCTTCTTTCCAAGATATCTCAGATGAGTCTCCATCTGAATCTTCCATACCTTATAATTTATTTCATCAAGCCTAGTAATTTCTCTCCAAAAGACAATAGCATATGTGCAAGATGAACTTGATTTGTTAGATGCCATAGGATCTTCCTCAAGTGGTTAAGCTTCTGTAGAGAGGACTGGGTTTTGATACTAATTTTTAGACATTTCAAATAACCATAAGACAACTGAGAGGGGGGGTGAATCAATTGTCACCAAATTACCGAAACCTTAAGCATTTAAGATTTAATACCAGAACCCACAAGAACAATAACGGAATGCATAAACCAAATACTAGAATAATAGATATAGAAATTAAGCAAGAGCATAAATCATAGAACAATTACCATCCACTCATAACACATGACACCTAGATTTGTATGTGGAAAACCAAGTAAAGGGAAAAACCACAGTGGGAATCCTACCCATTGTCAGATAATACTTCTGTAGTAAGTATGTGAAATACAATTGAGGGGCCTACACATGTAGGAAGGCCAACAACCTAGAGTGCACTACTCATCACAAAAGGAGCCTCCTTGACTACATGCCTCCTTGACTACATAAGAAATCTAGACTACAATCAGGAAGAATGAATGAACTGCAAAGATAGCATCTCATATGCCTAAGTATATTTTTGGTTAAGCTCAATACCAGAGGTCTTAAACCTCTCTTTCCAACCCAATTTGATCACCTATGATCGACCAAATCCTCTGCCTGAATGATTATTACATTATTCACCCATACACATTCTCATGCATATATTCTACAATGAGATCTTAAATCATATATATACAAACCCTCGACCACAAACAATAAGGTCAGCCACCAAGCAATAAAACAATTACATAATTACAAAACATGTCGTCCTTAGACCAAAAAAATAATATCCAAGCCATAAAACATCCTAGAAGAACATCGAGAAGTCCAATCCACACGTTATATTATGTCGGTCCATAACCTAGATAAATCGAGACCCAATTTAGGTCCACACATGCTAAAGCAATGATTCCAATCAACCAAGTCTTCACCATGATCATCATCAACATCCTGAATCTATACCAGAAGCCACACCAACACCACTAATGCAATTAATAAAAGATATTCAACAAATATTTTCCGATGAAACCCTCATCGGTATCACAAGCCAAGCTTCTTGCAAGCAATCAAGATAGCATCCGATCACCAAACCAAAACCAAATGAACATGAATCAAAGTAGCATAAATAATATAGTTCCATAAGCTAAACATACCAAAGCATACGAGATCTAATCAAACCAGAAACCAAACAACCTACTGGGACCAGAAGGGTCCCGATAAAGCAACCAAAACAATTGGTGTTGCCATCAATGATAAAACATCAATGCAACACATAATAAATTCCTCCAATATTGCCAATAGTTTTGAGGGGTAAGTAGAGAGGTGGAGAGAAGGAGTGAGTTATGTATTAATAGAGAGAGAGGATGAGAGAGAGGAAGAGGGGATATAGTGTTAAGTTGAGAGGGGGAAAATAGATAAAGAGAGGTGGAGAGGGAGGGAGATAGAGACAGGTGAGAGATACAAAAGTGGAGTGGAGATTTGAAGTGAGGGTGAGAAGGATAGGTATTTAAAGAGAGGGAGGGTAGGAGAGGTATTCTTTACTCCACCTCTCTATCAAGTACCCATCTATCTATACTCTATCTCCCCTCTACCTTTATGTATTTATCTCTTCTCTCTCTCTATGGGTATCTATCTTCCCTCCTTCTCTCTTTATCTCCCCTCTTCCTCTCTCTACCTACCTCTCTTTCCATCCCTATCTACTTTTATCTCACCTAATTATTTACCTCCTTCCCTCCATTCTACTATTTATCTCACCTCACTCTCTCTCAAGCTCTCCCTTTATCTCTTTCCCTCCCTCCTTCCATCTCCATACTCTCTCTCTCTAACTACTTATCTCTATCTATATGGCCTCTCTTTAAATATCTCTCCTTCTCTCCCTCACTCCAATTCTTCCCTCCACTTTTGTATATATCACCTATCTCTATCTCTCTCCTTCACTCTCCATCTCTCTATCTATTTCCCCCCTCTCAACTTATCACTATCTCCCCTTTCCCCCTCTCTATTTCTCTACATATATATCCCTCCCTACAAGACCTCTATTTCTATCTTTTCTTCTATCTCACAAACCTTCCCTTACCACTTCTATCAATCTCACTCTCTCCCCACTCTCTCTCTCTCTCTCTCTCTCTCTCTCTCTCTATTACCTTTTTGTCAAGCTACATCTCTCTCCCTCCCTACCTATATATCTACCTCTCTCTCTTTTTATTTCTCTCTACTTATCTGTATCTACCTTCCTTTTTGCACTCACCCCATAAAACTTATTTATTTAAATACCTAGATAGATAGAGAGAAAGAGGCTCAAAGATAAGGAGAGAGATGTAGAGAGGCTAGATAGATAGAAGTGGAGACGATATTTAGAGAGAGAGAGAGAGGGGGAATAGTATGAAGGGAAGGAGGTAGGGAGTTAGGGGAGTTAAATTAGTGAGGGATGAAAAGAGAGGTAGGTAGAGAGAAGGAGAGGGGAGACAAAGAGTGTGAGATAAAGAAAAATAGATAGGGAAGGAGGGTGGGAGGAAGCAATAAAGACAAAAGTAGAGAGAAATATTTATGAAGATGAATAGAGCTAGGGAGGAAGGGAAGAAGAGGTATGTGGAGAGAGGAAGAGGCAAGATAGGGAAGTAAAGATGATGCATGGGAGGGTGGAACAAATTTAAAGGGAGAGAGGGAGAGAGAGGGGTATGTAGAGAAGTAGAGGTAAAGAGGGAGAGGGGATGTATGTAGGGATATATATATATATATATATATATATATATATAAGAGTGTGAGATAAAGAAAAATAGATAGGGAAGGAGGGTGGGAGGAAGCAATAAAGACAAAAGTAGAGAGAAAGATTTATGAAGATGAATAGAGCTAGGGAGGAAGGGAAGAAGAGGTATGTGGAGAGAGGAAGAGGCGAGATAGGGAAGTAAAGATGATGCATGGGAGGGTGGAACAAATTTAAAGGGAGAGAGGGAGAGAGAGGGGTATGTAGAGAAGTAGAGGTAAAGAGGGAGAGGGGATGTATGTAGGGATATATATATATATATATATATATATATAGAGAGAGAGAGAGAGAGAGAGAGAGAGAGAGAGAGAGAGAGAGAGAGAGAGAGATTTGGGGATGGGGTAGAGAGGTGAGATAGAGAAGAGGGAATGTGTGTCACATATTTAGATAATAGAGGGGAGATATATAGGAGGGTGAGAGAGATAGGTTTAAATCTTGGAGGAGAGGAGAGAGTGAGATGGAGAGATGGAGGAGAGAAGGGCAGAGGGGGAGTCATGGGTAGGGAGATAGGTCTAGAGATGGAAGAAGATAAAGAGAATGTGAGATAGGTCTAGAGATGGAGGAAGATAAAGAGAATGTGTGTGTGTGTGTGTGTGAGAGAGAGAGAGAGAGAGAGAGAGAGAGAGAGAGAATGATAGTAAGAGCATAGTGATTACTGAAATTTGATTGTCTGAGAAATTATAAGATCTAGAGCTTGGGGAGAGAGGAGACAGTGATATAGAGAGAGGTGGAGAGAGGAGAGAGATAGGAAAATAGATAGGTCTAGAGCTTAGGAGAGACAAAAAGCATGAAATAGAAAGATAGCAAGTGAATGATGATGTAAGCCCACTGATTACTAAAATTTCATTGTCTGAAAAATTATAAGATCTCCTAAAATCTAGAATCTGCATTATGACTCCTAGAGATCTGAAACTACTCTCAAACATCCCGACAATATATACAGAGTATAACTTAAAGTGTAAGTTATATTTTCTCTTCTCTTTGTCTTTTATCTTTCTTATACTTAAATATTATATTTTATGTATATATCCTACTGAAAAAACTGAGAGAATGCTAAAGGAATTACATATAAGTCCATGTTACTAAACTAACTTTATCTAACCATAACGTGTATGTTTTTTTCTTACTAAACATAACACGTACATGTTTTTCATTTTTAAAACCCGTTCCCATTTTTCATTTCTAAAACCCCATATGCATTTTTAATTCAAAGAAACTTGTATGTGTTTTTTAATTCAATGAAACCCATACGCGTTTTGCCTTGTACTTAGGCTTGGGAGCCTTTTTTCCCTCCTTTTTACGTGTTTTCTTCTTCTAATCTGGTTTCTACACTTCATTGTTATTGGGATTACACGTTATCAAGTGGGTATTTATAAATTTTCCACCATAATTTTACCCATCTCCTGAGCTTTCTAAGTTCCATATGTTTTTAAAAAAAATTGAACAACATTAACATATTAATCTTGAATTTCTTTTACCAGTGTCTTCATAGTTCTCAGAGACATATGTGTACCATTTTTTTAATAACTTTTGATCTACTTATCCAGATTTTAAAATAATTATATATTTTTGTATTGCGCTTGATTCTTTACACTTTTACATTTTTTTTTTCATTTTCGATTATTTTGGTGCAAGTTATGCTTCGTGCACGAACATGTACCTAATTTTTGAGATGTGCCCATTTCGAAAAATCATTAAAAAACAAATACTCAACAAAAAATTATAAAAAAATACATAACTTCTAGTGCTCACTCTTAACTATCTTCCTACCAAAGGATTTGTCAAAATAATAAATCTAACTATGACTTTTTTGATGAACACACCAAACACTATGTTATGTTTTTTAGAAAAAATCAGGAACTATTTTTCGTGTGCAAAGGATTTGACCCCCTTACTCTTATCCAATTTTGAAAAATATTAGTAGTTTGGAAACTAGATTCAGAGTAATACAATATTCGTTCTTTGAGTATCTTTATATTTTGAGTGGACGAGTCTCAAATTGCTCCTCCAAGTTCAAGTTTAGTTGATTTCAGAAAAAAAAAAAAAGGGTGTCTACTTATACCCCCTTTTTTGCACACCATCTTGGTGCACTTACCCATGTACCAAATTTTTGTAAGTCATCCACCACACCTACCACAACTCTTGCACAAGTATCTTCATCAAAAGTAAAAATTTACAATTCATGCCAAAATAGAATAAGACCTTGAACTCAAATTAATATATTATAATGCACATTAACTTTCTAATGTATCTTTGTGTGGGGTTTGATAGGGGTTGACTATGGACCAACTTTCATAGGTTCATGATGTCATTGTTATGGTCATTTGATTTGGCCTAGAGAGCTATATGACACTCTTCTTTGTACACATCTTGTTTATAGATTGTATTGAATATGCATCTCATTTGGATTTTGATTAGTTGACTTTATGCAAAAATTATATGTCTGTGTATATTAATTATGTTCCTGTTTTAAAGTATGTCACTTGTAGATGATATTTATCCATTGCAAAGGTTATTCTCGAGGACACCTAATCAAAAAAAGGTAATTGAGCATAATTTTAATCAAGATATATTAGTTTTAAGAGCTTACACGAGTTATTGTAGCATGATTTAGATTTTATTTTTTCAAATTATTATGATTATACACATTCATCTAGATTGATCAAGTCTAACATATTTTGTCTTGTACATGTACAGTGATGGCTAGGATCATTTATAGTAAAGATGAATGCACCTATTCATGCATTGGAAGAAGATATGCAAGAGGTATATGTTTTTTAAATTTTCTCAATTTCATGATTATATGAACATGTACATTCATTGTATTACAATCTTATCACTTTACATACAGGGAATATCGATGCCTATTTCATCAGTGATGACCCCTCCTAGGACAATAGGTGAACAATTAGAGCCTCTGGTACATGCACACATATGTATGTATGTATGTATTTTAATTGGTCTATCCCCTTCACAATATGAGCATAACACAAATCCTCTACCTCATCAATTTGGTAAGACTCCTAATCATCAAAGGGGACCATCATTTGCAGAATGAATTTCAACAAAAAAACCCACAACATGAGGTAATCAACAATTCAATTGTAGAGAAATAATAGTACAATGCAATTATTTTGATGTTAATTTGACAACTATAAATTAGTATTGACATAAGTAATCTAACGTGTTTGAATTGTTGTTCTGCAGGCATCTACAAAGCCACACAGTACTTCAAAGAGGCTCAATTTTTCCACCACAACTCTAAGATTTGTTAGAGTTATATACTATTAATTGTGGCCATCGTATATCGATCTTGAGATGGAATACGCCATAGTTTTGTAAAACTTGTATTGGTTTGGCACATATGTCATTTTTGTATATTTAATTGAGCTCGCACATATGCAATTTTTGTACACTTTGTTGAGTTGGCACATATGCCACATTTTTGTAAAACTTTTATACTACATTTGGATATATATATATATATATATATATATATATATAATTTGATATTCGATCTAATTTGTTCGTTGTGTGCATATATTCATATTTTGAACAATTTATTAACATCTTAAGAATTGTTAAGTTATGAACAATGTATATTCAATAATGAATGGCTGAGTTATGAACAATTTAACATGTTATGGATTAATGATATTGAAATTCAATAGAAATTATGAATCACAATCGGTATTATCTAAATTCCAAGTGTTGAATTTGGTTGCCTTGGGCATCTTCACCAAATTTTATGATCATTGAGATCAAAAGTTGTCAATAGCTATCAAAACTTGTGAATAGTGTCATGTCATTTGTGAAGTGTACCCATGAACCTGCAGCTACAATACAAAGACATTCAATAAATCATTACAAGCAATGGTTAGTGAATTGAAACAACAAAAGATAAAACCATAACTAATCGATCTATTGCCTCCTAGTAAATGTGAGTGTGAATTTTACTCTCAGATCTAGTTATGCAAATTCTAGTGACTTGACTACACTTAAATGGAGGATTTAAATGATGAAGATGCATGATCTAGATGAGATAATGATTTAAGATATATGATTCTATGATATTGCTATGAAATAAGCTAGGATTAAAGATAAATTGGAACATGATAACATTGCTAAGCTATATGCCTATAGTAACAATGCCTAATAATGAAAAATAAGATGGGTCCTTTTGAGCTCCAACAAAGGGACTATTTATAGGATTTTCCAAGGTCAGGGGTGATGTGGCATGAATCAATGGTCGAGATTTGATCTAAAGATATCAATGGTTAAATTGGAGGTGGGTTGAGAAGAGGTTGGATGAAAGGGGACAATTGGTGGTAGGTAGGAAAAGGGGTTGGTTGGAAGGGAACACTTGTTGAGAAGTGTCAAGGAGCTTTGCTCATGAGAGGGAAAAGTGTCCATGGAAAGGAAACATGGTGGTTAGGATGTGCAAGCTAGGATGGGGTTAAGAAAAACTGGGGTCAGATGGAATGGGTTAGGTTTAGGAGTCGTTAGGTTAGGTGGTTAAAAGTTAGGAGAATTTGAATTTAAAAATTCAAATAATAGGAAAAGTCTAATTAATTTCAACAACTCATGAATTTGATTTTTTTTAATTAATTAATGGATTTAGAAGAAATGAATTTGATGGGGGGAATTAATTAATTTTAATTAATTAATTAAAGGGGATTATTGAAATGAACCTATTAAATAAATCCTTAGATTTATTAATAAGTAGATGAAAAGGAGAATTTTAATCAAATTGCTGGATAAATTCAATTAAATTGAGAAGGAGGATTAATTAAATAATTGCTTATTCAATTAATTATCTTCAGACTACTTTTAGGTGTATATATTTTGCCCCTCTTTGAAGCGAGGTGTGATGACGCGTTGATTCAAAGAATAATTTTGTTTTGATAATAATATTGATTTGATAGGATGCTCCAGGCCTTGATTGATAAATTGCTGCATGATTATGCCCCCTCGGGAGATCAATTGAGATAATTGATTTGTTGGTGTGATTTGGATGATTACGAAATTGATGTCCGAATTAGAAAAGATTCAATTCTGCAACATTGATTGATGAAAGTGTGAGTTCTTTGATCACGATGATTTATAGGGTTTGATAAATCTTGATTGACAAGATAAGATTGATTCGATTTGATAAGATCTAGATTTAGTATGGTTTCAAGAAAGATATATCCCATATAAGACAAAGATGATCAGAAGAGTCTGGTTTCAGGAACAATATATCCTTTATAAGACTTGATCAGAAGTGTCTGGTTTCTGGAAAGATACATTCTGTATAAGACATGATAAAATAGATCAGATGCGATCGATTGATAGAATGGATAAAGTTGATTTGATAAAGAACTGACAGTTTGTTGATATTCGGTTGTTGAATTGATTTAGATATGTTGATGTTGGAACATTTGAGGGGATAGCATAAGATTTTCGTTGGGTTGATAATATCAGGAGAAAGATGAATCATCATTCTGATTGTGTATACACTTATGATAATACATTGATGATTTTCCTACGATAGATTTGACTTTGGATAATATGAGCTTGTGGGATCCCATACAAGAATGAAATGAAAACTAAATGCCAATGTGAATGCTAATGAAATGCAGAGCTATGATTGGACCAGTCACTAGATTATTGTTTTTTGTTTTATCATCATTGAGCTTTTAGAATGTGGGAAGTGAGTGAAAACATCGATGGTATAATTAAACCAAGATGACTTGAGCACTTATTTCTTATATTTTGATATTGCAAGTTAACACAAGCATCGAGGTATAATTAAACCAAGATGACCTGAGTTTTGTTTGTGTAAAATAGATAGTATTAACCATTGGTATATGCAAATCGGAAATGTCTTCGATGATACTCTGATGTTTATGTCTTGAGACAAATTTGCACCTACTAATGATTAATTTACAAACAATAGACAAGAAAAATATCATGTTCCTTCCTTGTTCCTCTAGTGAGAGACATCGTGAAGGTACTCAGAAATCATGATAGCAAAAATCAAGATAATAAAGCTGAACCAAAAGTGTTGAAAGCACTATCCAAAAGATATCATCCATTAAAATATGTGATGTTCTTAGACTAATGTGTGATAGCTTGATAGTTAACGATCTGATTTCATGTTCAACGTTGGATGTGTGTCAGTGTTTTCACTTGACAAGTGTTGTCTAATTATTGTTTTACCTGTTTGATTTAGCTCAAAATGATCAAAATTTTTTGCCCGAAGCCTAGAAACGAAGTTGTTATGAAATACCCAATGATCCAAACCATGGTGAGAGAGCAACTGCGATTGCCGGCGTATGTACAAAGCTTATGATTATGGATATGAATAGCACTGATAGAGGATAAATGCAAATAAAAAAATGCATGAACTAATAGATTGATGAGCTAGATAACATATAGCGCCTGTTTGCCAGGTTTTCACCATCTTCTTTTATTGCAATTTTTCTCATATTTGATTTTTTTTTTTTTTGCTTTTTCACTTCTTTTTTTTTTTTTCAGACATAAAACTTCTTAAGATGCATGCTATTGATTGGTTCCTTGAGTTGATCCTCGTCCTGTGTTGATAGCTGATATGCTCCTGACCCAAATACTGTTGTGACCACAAATGGTCCTAACCAATTCGGTTCATACTTTCCTTTCTTTTCTCGATCTGCCTGATTGCGTGGATTTTCTTTTAGTACTAGTTCTCCAACTTGAAAGACTCGTGGTTTCACCCTGTGATTATAACTCCTCCACATTATTTGTTGATATACCTTTAAATGATCAAAGGCATTTTGTCTTCATTCATGGATCAATTCTAACTCTTGCAGTCTAGATACTCGTTGTTCTTCATCTGGGATAAGACCTTTTAATGATACACATAGAGAAGGTATCTCTACTTCTATTGGCAGTATAGCTTCTAATCCATAGACAAGAGAGAAAGGTGTGGCACCTGTTGGTGTGTGGATACTAGTACGATAGGCCCATAGAGCAGGGTTTAATTGAACATACCAATCTTTGCCAACATCATTCACTATCTTTTTGAGGATTTTCAAAATGCTTTTGTTTGATGCTTCTTCTTGTCCATTTCCTTGTGGATAGTAGGGTGTGGAGAATCTGTGTTGGATCTTGAATTTTTCACATAGCTCTTGTACATCTCGATTCTTGAATGATCACCCATTATCAATGATAATGGTCATTGGTATTCCATAGCGGCAGATGATGTAGTTCAAGATAAATGCAACAATTTGTTTTCCTGTGATATTGATGAGAGGTACTACCTCAATCCATTTTGTAAAATATTTTGTAGCTACAAGGATGAATTTGTGACCATTAGATGAAGAAGGATTTATCTTTCCTAATAGATCAAGACCCCATTGGTAGAAAGGCCAAGATGTTTCTAAAACATGAAGTTCTTGTGTTGGTGCATGAATCAAATTTCCATGGATCTAACATTGTTTGCATGTTCTATCTGTCTGAAAAGAATCATGTTCCATAGTCGGCCAATAATAGCCCAAGCGTATGAGTTTTCTCGAAAGGGTAAGACCACTTGAATGAGTGCCACAAATTTCGTTATGGACTTCATGTAAGGCCTTCTTAGATTCTTCTTGTTCGAGACATCTTAAGAGAGTTCCATCTAGACCTCCTTTAAATACGGTATCCACGATGAGAGTATAATGGGAGGATTGGCGAATAAAGTTTCTTTTTTGGTTTTTTGCTAAGTCAGGAGGTAAGGTGTTATCTTTCAGGTATGTGTAAGTGTGGCCATAGCAAGAGGAATCATGTCCAATAAGTTGACAGATGGTTTGGGAATCTGGACAATTATGAGAAGGGTAAAACAATTCTTCAACCAGGAATTCATAACGCTCTTTATTTTCCTATGGCTGTAATAGAGAAGTAAGTGTTGCCATGGCATCTACTGCTTTGTTATCATTTATTGGTATTTGTTCAAAAGTGATTTCAACAAAGTGTTTCTTGAAATCATCCACCATCTTTTTCTAAGGCATGAGTTTGTCATCTTTTGTTTGATAGTTATCATTGATTTGATTGATGATGAGCTGAGAGTCTCCAAAGACCTGAAGTTGTGCAATGTTCCATTCTATAGCCATTTTGATCCCTGTTACCAATGCTTCATATTCTGCTATATTGTTTGTGCACAGAAAGCTTAATTTGTATGCTTTCGGGATTGTATGACCTTGTGGTGTGATGAGTAGAATACCTGCTCCTGATCCATGTTGTGTATATGAACCATCAAAGTATAATTGCCATGTTTTTGTTGTGATTGTTAGGATATCACCATCGAGAAACTCAATCTGTAAAGGATGAT
Source organism: Cryptomeria japonica (assembly GCF_030272615.1). Classification (NCBI taxonomy): domain Eukaryota; kingdom Viridiplantae; phylum Streptophyta; class Pinopsida; order Cupressales; family Cupressaceae; genus Cryptomeria; species Cryptomeria japonica. Next base: position 223,237,595 of record NC_081414.1, on the reverse strand, counting down.
CAACTTGAAGTGGTGCCTTTGCTAGTTGGTCTACAATGACTTGTCCTTTTATAGCTCCCCTATCAACATACTCAATATCAAACTCACTTAGGATCATGATCCATTTTGCTAATCGTCTTGTTAATGTTGCATTGCTGAGTAAATATTTCAGAGGATCGAGTTTAGCTATTAACTTGATGGAATGAGATAGGAGGTAGTGTCATAATTTTTGAGAAGTAAAAACTACTACTAAGCATGCTTTTTCTGTTGTTGAATAGTTGACCTCGTATCCTACTAATGTTCTGCTGATGTAGTAGATAGCTCGTTCTTTTCCTTCATTATCCTATTGTGCAAACAAAACTCCTAGTGATGCTTCAGTGATCGATACATAGAGTAATAACGACTTTCCTGGAATTGGTGACATTAGGACATGTGGTTGCATGAGATATGCCTTGATCTTGTTGAACGATTCCTCACATTGATTGTCCCATTTGAAATGAACATTTTTATATAATAAATGAGTAAATGTTTGACATTTATCTACTAGTTGAGCAACAAATCTTCTGATTGACTGGAGTCTTCCTTGGAGTGATCTGAGTTGACTAATGTTCTTGGGAGATGCCATTTCCATGATTGCTTTTACCTTAGCTGGATCCACTTTGATACCTCTAGCTAAAACAATGTATCTCAATAGCTTTTCTGAAGTAACATCAAAGGCACATTTCTTACGGTTTAGCCGTAGCTTGTATTGTTCTAACCTGTCAAAGATCTTTTCTAGTATCTCTATATGTTCTTCTCTATTGTAGGATTTAGCTAAGATGCCATCCACATAATATTCCATGAATTTATGCATCATGTCATGAAATATAGTTGTCATAGCTCTTTGATATGTATCACCTGTGTTCTTTAATCCAAAAGGCATGACGTTCCAATAGAAAGTACCCCACGAGCATGTGAAAGTTGTCTTTTTTTTATCTTCTGGTGCTATTTTGATCTAATTGTATCCAAAGAAACCATCCATTAAAGAAAACAAGGAGTGTCCAGCAGTTAAATCTACAATGATGTCAATGTTAGGCAAAGGAAAATCATCCTTTAGACAAGCATTATTAAGATCTCTAAAGTCTGTGCATATTCTGATGCTTTTATCTAGTTTTAAAATAGGAACGATGTTGGATACCCATTGAGGATAGACAATAGGTCTGATGAATCCGACATCCAATAATTTCTTTAGTTCTGCTTTGACTAGAATAGCGATATGTGGATGCAAGTTCCTTAACTTTTGTTTGACTGGTTTGGCTCCAGGACTTACATTTAGGTGATGCATAATAAGATCTGGATCTAACCCTGGCATGTCTACATATGACCAGGCAAAATTTATTTGCCTTCATTTGAAAAATTCTATATATTGTTGCATTTCTTATTCTGATAGAGAAGTCACTGGATGAATAATCTTTGGTTGCTCTATTGTGCCATTGTTAACTGTCTCTGTTGGTTCGATCAAAATTGATGACCTTTCTTGATAGTGCTTAGGTAAAGTGTCAAATCTCCCATCTTCTGGTGCCTCAAGGAGGTTTTCACCATTAGATGTGTCCTTTGTTTTTATTTTTTCCCGATCTAATGTTGCCAAGAAATGGTTTTCAGCATTAGACCTGCTATTGTTTTCTTTATTTTCATTTTTGTGACTAGGAGATTTGGCACCCACTTGACTGGAAGATTCGTTGCTGAAATTCCCGATGGAAGTCATTGTGGGTTTGATTGCATTAAGATATATAGATATGGCATGGTCATTTGGAAAGGTATCAATGTTGGTATGTCCTTCATTTTCCCAATCAATAAGTTTGGGGTGGAGCAGAGGGAAGGGATCATCAGGTTGAGATGGTTCATGGATATTAAGGGTCATGATAGATGTATCAAAGTTTTCAGTATGTATATCCATGTCTAGAATGGTACTCTCATCAGAATGACCTTGCATAAGAAACTCGTGATCATCCTCGATTAAGTCTAAGTCAGCCGAATGTGATCCTAATTCAAGTGAACTAGTTCCTAATGTTTCACCTACATACGTGTGAGCTACATCAACTTCTATATATCCTTCAAAGAAATTTTCTTCAGTTGAGTCTTCAAAATGATAGGAATCCCATTCCCATTCATTAGAATCTATCTCACTAATAGCTTGCAATCTATAGATTTGATCATATAGCATTTCTTCTGTTATTCTTAATATATCTTGTCTTCTTTCATATTCAGCTTCTTCAAGACTGAGATTGAGTTCTGTCAACCTTGCTATGAGCTTTCCTAGATTTGTACTAGGATCATGTTTGTTTTGATAGAGATTTAATGCTTCTTGAGAGGTTCTTTTGGTCTGTTTCTCTCGTTGACTTGAAGATTACTTGTTTTTCCATTTCATTGTTTGTACTTGTTGCTCCCTTTCAATTGCAAGTTGTTCTTGTCTATTTTCATATTCCTCTTGTTGTTGACTAAAAGATGTATCTTCTAGTAAATTAATTTTTCCATACCCTAAGCCTACTTTGTCTGTAACCTACTGAGTGTAAGGTCAGATAGGTTTTGATATACCTTCTTTTCTTTTCCCTATAAGACTGGTTCCATTGTATCCCATCTTTTTGAGGATTTTAAATCCTTTTCCATACTTTTCCATAGGTATGCAGACATTGTTGATCTTTTGTTGAAATTCTTTGTCCTTGTATAGCCACTATAGTATATCTTTGTCTTCTGTTTCCTCTGATAAGGTCCTAGCACTAATAAATGCTCCATCAAATATTGGAAGATGTTTTACAATTGGTTGTTGTTTAGAGTTTGATGGTTTTCCCAAGGATTTAGAGAAAAGTGATATTTGTGATATTGAATATTCTTCATTCCCTTGATCTCTTAGCTGCATTTGTTTTTCCATACTTGAGAGAATAGAGGCAAATGATTGTTCCTTGGATTGTGTGTTCAAAGATGATGTCTCCCTATTATGAGGTACAATGACTTCTTGAGCTATTTTGAGGTTGTTGCAATATTGAAAATGATTTAAATCTGTAGAGATCATAATTTCCTCTCCATTGTATGGAAATTTTACACATTGATGATATGTTGATGGGACAGCTTACAAGTCATGGATCCATGGTCTCCCTAGGAGTATATTATATGATAAGTCCAAGTCTAGAACTTGGCATGCTGTGTTTTTCTGCAAAGGTCCCACTCTGATGGGTAGTATCACAATTCCCTTGGAGGAACATTCTTCATCATCATAGGCTTTTAAAGTGATCCTTTTCTAGACATCAACTGCATCTTCTGAATATCCTAAGGCACGAACAAGACTCAATGAACAGATATTTAGGCTAGCTCCACCATCTATTAGGACACATTTAACGCGTGTCTTATGAATGATGACTTTGATATGCAGGGGAGCATTGTGGGGATGTTGAAAAGACATGTCGTCTTCTTCAGTGAATGCTAAGCAGTGAGGGGTTGTGAGGTGTCCCACCATGGTTTGGAATTGATCGATATCAAGATATTTGGACACTCTTGTATCTACTAATGCTCATTCAAGAATTTCTTTATGTGCGGGTGAAAGCTTTAAAAGTTCTAAGATAGATATTTGTGCGGGTGTTTTCTGTAATTGCTCCACTAGACTATATTGTTTTGTAGTAGATGATTGTTTAGGGGTAGGAATCGGCAAAATTAATTTAGCTTTGCTTCTTGTGATAGCATGAGCAGGTTCTTGATTTTTCTTTTCTTTAACTACACGTTTACCACATTATCATATGTATGAGCATAGTTTACCTTTGCTTTACCCTTACCATTGTTTGTTGTTGATGATTCACCTTTCTCATAGTTTGGAAGTGGAGTTTTAAAAGTTGTATGAGATTTGTTTGTTGTATGTCCATCTACTGTTATTACTCCATTATCAATCAAATCTTGGATGACATGTTTCAATCGTTGACAAGTATCTGTGTGATGTCCCTTGTTTCGATGGAAATCGCAATAATGGTTGTAATTCCACCAAGGTGGTTTTACTTGAGGTTCATAGGTCCTTTCTTCTAGCAAAGTGATCAATTTGTTTGCGAGAAGTGCCTTTAGTGCTGACCCAAGGGGTTCACCAATGTTTGTAAATTGCCTTTGAAAAAAATTTGATGGCTACTTTTTGGTGATGGTTGTTTTGTTGAGCCATTGCTGAGTGAGTAGATAGATTGAAAACTAGTTGTTTTGGTTTTACATTGTTTTTATCTACTATTCCATCATTGACGATATTTTGATTTCTATTCGAGAACTTTGTTTTATCATTGTGATTATTGTTATTGTTGTTGTTGTTAGGAGGATGGACTCCTTTATATATTTTCAACTCACCTTTCTTTATCATGGCTTCCTCCATTATGATTTCATTATCAATCATTTTTTTGAAACTTTGATTTCCATGCGTTTTTAAATAATAACTCATTTGATCATTTAAGTTGTCAATGAATATGTCCATTTTTTCATACTCTGGTATTGTACGAGGATACCTCAAGGCTAACCGTCTCCATCGTTGTAAAAATGTCATGAAAGGTTCTCCAACCTTTTTTTTGGTGTTACATAGGTCTAGCATTGTTACTTCATGTTGTTGTAAGAGTATTGTGAAACAAACTTATCCACCAATTCTGAGAATTATTTGATTCCAGGTGGAAGTTTGGAGAACCATTCCATAGCTAGTCCAGTTAAGCTTTTCAAAACTAATCTCATTAAGTAGGTATCCTCATGTGCAAACTCCATACTCATTGTGCAAAATTCTCGTATGTGCTCTTGAGGGTCAGTGCTTCCATCATATTTTTCATATCTAAGAGTTTCACAACCTATAGGAAATGGTATCATGTTTAAATTTATGTTGAATGGATAAGGACAGATTTCTTGAAGTGAGTATCTTATAACATTTCCTCTTTGCATATCTTGAATTTGTTGTTTGCATTGTTTGTAGTTGTTGTGTGAGAGTTATGATAGGATTATCAACATGATTTATTCTCACATAACCATGATTTTGCATTCTAGGAGGATCTGGATCTCTTCTTGTTTCATCTCTAGTTCTTGTATTTTCATTTAATTGAATGTTATTCAGAATTTCTACTTCGTCCCTTTTGGGAATGTAACTTTCTTCATTGGTTCTGGTGTTATTAGGAATTGATGTGTTATTCATTTTGAGACCAAAAATATCCTCATATTGTTCATTATCAGGGGGAGGATCACTTTTCTTTTGTGTTAATTTGTTCACATCAAAGTCTTGGGGGAGTGTAGCACCAGATTTTGCTTACATTAGGAAGAATTTTTCTTTTTCCTCCTCCAATATTTTCTGCATAAATTTGTCAAATTGAGGATCTTTCTTGATGTCTCTGATATTTTGTTCTATTATTTCTCCTTCAATTTTTATTTCATCTTCATGTTCCATGGTTCTATGTTCTTCAGTTATTTCTAATGTTTCGATTTCTGTTTCTTCGATTTTTCATCTCTAAGCCCTAGTCAAAATGGGCATACATGTGTTAGATATTGTGCTAGGATTCAATTGTCTAAAGGTTGTTTTGATAAGGGATCAATTGTCAAGGTAGATACGATAGAGTGATATGACATTAAAAGAGGATTCAAGTGTTTAAAGGTTTGCAAGTTTTCAATCTTCAGTTTTGGAATGCAATGGTGATGATTTGATAAGAACCAAGTCTAGTAGGAACGATATATCCTATGATGTGGGACAAGATTATCTTGACCAAACATTTTAGTTTCATGATAGAGGATGATATATCCTGATGAGAAACTATGTTTGAGTGATCAATTTATCAAATAGGGTGATAATGCACTTTGAGATGTTTAGATTTTGAACTTGTTGATAATGAGCACTTGAAAATCTTGAGGTGTATATGTTCTAAAGTCTAAGTTTGATGGATGATAACTTGACCAAGCAAACCAAGTAGACAATCTGAGCACAAGCAATAGATTAACAGGTGTTTATGTTTACTGCAAATTGATCAGGCATAAATGACAAATATGAAACAATCATGTAGGACACAACTCTGGAATGACAAATGTAGAGTTTCATATGACAGGATATGCAGTTTAGAACAACACAAGATACAAGACCATACGACAAATCAGAAATTTCATGTAAAAAGCACAGGCTCGTACGACATAATTTTCTGAACCATACAATAAAACAATTGACTCGTATGACAAAGAACCTAACTCGTACGACAGATAACAGAGCAGATATAAAAAAAATATTTGTTTGGTCAAATTTTGATAACTCAAGTATGATGTTTTTCTTATGTTTTCCACTTTTGGATGCCTGATTTGTCAATTTAGGGATGAATACACAACAAACACATGATATGATAAGTGACTCCAAGCATGCTAAACCCTAAGGAAGTTGGCTGAGAGAGAAAAACTTTGCTTGCAAACTTAGGTACACACCAATAGCTAATCAGAATATGGTCGTTGAGTCTCACGCAATGGATTCTCAATGTCATATTATCCGACTCCAAACACTAATGGGGGCATGATATGGCAAGTATCTTGGGAGAGTTACTATCTCTCTTGCACAAATATTATCCCCCTTTTGGAGGTGAATCGAATAGCTTCTATTTTAACTTGGAACTAGTAAGGTATCTATTTGGCGCATCAAGGTATAAACTCAATTAAGAGGTCTCCCAGCCTTGAAAACCAAGGTTTGCTATACCCAAAGGTACAAAGGAGAGCTATTCCTGAGCACTGTCGTTGACTTGATTTTCATCAAATCATGTTTATTTTATAGTGGGTTGGATTACTTGGCGTTTAGCTGTTCCCACTTAGGTCGTTCCCCTCTCACCGACCTTAATGGCTAAGAGTTATTACTCCTCAAAAGGGTAGGCCTGCTAAAGATATGCACTAATGAAACTAAATGATGATTCTATCTTTCTGATCACCTAAGAAAGGCGAGAGCATACTCACCTATCACCAAAACACCAAATACATGTTTGTTCATTTTTAGCCCAAAAGACAAATGTGCCTAAAAAATTAATGAATACACCAAGTTTAGTCGAATTTTCTTAGGCAACCTGCAAAATAAACCTGTTATTAATCATTTATGCATTTTGAATTTGGTCTTTGACAAGTGTATCTTTGTTAATCATTCTACAAAAAAGAGTTAGACTGCCAAAAATATCATAAACGGAACAAAGTTAGCATTAGTCATAATCAAACTGAAGTATGAAACTTGGAATGTAATTTTCTCTTAGAACACAGAAGCAGAATTTTGTACGAAAAACTTTACCTGATCGTATGAACCACTTTCTGATACCGTACGAGTCAGGATGAGAGCTCGTACGACACTGCAATTTTCCTAAAGACTCGTACAACATATGATCTCTTGTCATTTCAACTCACAAATCATGTCGTACTAGGCCATAAATGAGTTTTTATGACATTCTAGTTCAGACCCGACAGAGATGAAGTTTGATGAAGCTTGAGAGGCCAAAAATGATAATTCAGGCCCCATGGTGGGTGCCAAATTGTCATGTCATTTGTGAAGTGTACCTGTGAACTTGCAGCTGCAATACAAAGACACTCAATAAATCATTACAAGCAATGGTTAGTGAATTGAAATGATGAAAGATAAAACTATAGCTAATCGATCTATTGCCTCCTAGTAAATGCAAGTGTGAAATTTGCTCTCAGATCTAGTTATGCAAATTCCAGTGACTTGAATACACTTAAATGGAGGATTTAAATGATGAAGATGCATGATCTAGATGAGATAATGATTTCAGCTATATGATTCTATGATATTGCTATGAAATAAGCTAGGATTAAAGCTAAATTTGAACATGGTAACATTGCTAAGATGATATTGCTAAGCTATATGCCTATAGTAACAATGCCTAATAATGCAAAATGAGATGGGTCCTTTTGAGCTCCAACAAAGAGACTATTTATAAGATTTTCCAAGGTCAGGGGTGATCTGGCATGAATCAATGGTTGAGATTTGATCTAAAGATATCAATGGTTAAATTGGACGTGGGTTGAGAAGAGATTGGATGAAAGGGGACAATTGGTGGTAGGTAGGAAAAGGGGTTGGTTGGAAGGGAACACTTGGTGAGAAGTGTCAAGGAGCTTTTCTCATGAGAGGGCAAAGTGTCCATGGAAAGGGAACATGGTGGTTAGGATGTGCAAGCTAGGATGGGGTTAAGAAAACCTGGGGTTATATGGAATGGGTTCAGTTTAGGAGTCGTTAGGTTAGGTGGTTAAAAGTTTGGAGAATTTGAATTTAAAAATTCAAATAATAGGAAAAGGCTAATTAATTTCAACAACTTATTAATTTGATTTGTTTTAATCATTCTGGTTGTGTATACACTTATAATAATACTTTGATGATTCCTGTGATAGATTCAACCTTGGATAAGATGAGCTTGTGGGATGCCATGCAAGAATGAAATGCAAGATAAATGCCAATGCGAATGCTAATGAAATGTAGAGCTGTGATCGGACCAGTCACTAGATTATTGCTTTTTGTTTTGTCATCATTGAACTTTTGGAATGTGGGAAGTGAGTGCAAACATTGATGGTATAATTAAACCAAGATGACCTGAGCACTTATTTCCTGTATTTTGATATTGCAAGTTAACACAAGCATCGAGGTATAATTAAACCAAGATGACCTGAGTGTTGTTTGTGTAAAACAGGCAGTATTAACCATTGGTATATGCAAATCGGAAATGTCTTCGATGATAATCCGATGATCATGTCCTAGGACAAATTTTCACCTACTAATGATTAATTTACAAACAATAGACAAGAAAAATATCATGTTCCTTCCTTGTTCCTCTAGTGAGAGACATCATGGAGGTTCTCATAAATCATGATAGTGAAAATCAACATAATAAAGTTGAACCAAAAGTACTGAAAGCACTATCCAAAAGACATCATCCATTAAAATATGCGATGTGCTTAGACTAACGTGTGATAGCTTGATAGTTAACAATTTGATTTCATGTTCAACATTGGATGTGTCTCATTGTTTTCGCTTGACAAGTGTTGTCTAATTATTGTTTTACCTATTTGATTTAGCTCAAAATAATCGAAAGTTTTTGCCCCCAGCTAGGTGCAGGATTTTTCCCCGAGCGTAGAAATAAAGTTGATATTATATACCCAATGATCCAAACCATGGTGAGAGAGCAACTGCTATTGTCGGCATATGCACAAAGCTTATGATGGATATGGATAGCACTGATAGAGGATGAATGCAAGCAGAAAAATGCATGAACTAATTGATGGACGAGCTAGATGACATATAGCACCTGTTTTCCAGGTTTTCATCATCTTCTTTATTGCACTTTTTCTCATATTTGATTTTTTTTTTTTTACTTTTCATTGTTTTTGCTTTTTTCTTTTTTTTTTGATTTTTGATTTTTCACTTTTTTTATTTTTCAGACATAAAACTTCTTCAGATGCATGCTATTGATTGGTTCCTCGATCTGATCCCCATCCTGTGTTGATAGCTGATATGCTCCTGACCCAAATATTGTTGTGATAACAAATGGTCCTAACCAATTTGGTTCAAACTTTCCTTTCTTTTCTCGATTTGCCTGATTGCGTGGATTTTCTGTTAGTAATAGTTCTCCTACTTGAAAGACTCATGGTTTGACCCTGTGATTATAACTCTGACATATTCTTTGTTGATATACCTTTAAATGATCAAAGGCATTTTGTCTTCGTTCATGGATCAATTCTAACTTGTACAGTCTAGATACTCATTGTTCTTTATCTGGGATAATACCTTTTAATGATACACGTAGAGAAGGTATCTCTACTTCTATTGGTAGTATTGCTTCTGATCCATAGACAAGAGAGAAAGGTGTGGCACATTTTGTTGTGGGGATACTAGCATGATAGGCCCATAGAGAAGGGCTTAATTTAACATGCCAATATTTGCCAGCATCATTCACTTTCTTTTTGAGGATTTTCATAATGGTTTTGTTTGATGCTTCTGCTTGTCCATTTCCTTATGGATAGTAGGGTGTGGATAATCTGTGTTGGATCTTGAATTTTTCACTTAGCTCTTGTATATCCTGATTCTTGAATGGTCACCCATTATTAGTGATAATGGTCATTGGTATTCCATAACGACAGATGATGTAGTTCAAGATAAATGCAACAATTTGTTTTCCTTGATATTGATGAGAGGTATTGCCTCAATCCATTTTGTAAAATATTATGTAGCTACAAGGATAAATTTGTGACCATTAGATGAAGAAGGATTTATCTTTCCTACTAGATCAAGACCCCATTGGCAGAAATGCCAAGATGTTGCTAAAGCATGAAGTTCTTGTGCTGGTGCATGAATCAAATTTCCATGGATCTGACATTGTTTGCATGTTAATCGCATTCCATAGTCAGCCAATAATATCCCAAGCCTATGAGTTTTTTTGAAAGGGTAAGACCACTTGAATGAGTGCCACAAATGTCATTATGGACTTCATGTAAGGACTTCTCAGATTCTTCTTGTTCGAGACATCTTAAGAGAGTTCTGTCTAGACCTCATTTAAATAGGGTATTCATGACGAGTGTATAATGGGAGGATTGGTGAATAAAGTTTCTCTTTTGGTTTTTTCATAATTCAGGAGGTAAGGTGTTATCTTTCAAGTATGTGTAAGTTTGACTATAGTAGGAGGAATCATGTCCAATAAGTTGACAGATGGTTTGGGAATCTGGACAATTATTAGAAGGGTAAAACAATTCTTCAACTAGGAATTCATAACGCTCTTTATTTTCCTGTGTCTGTAATAGAGAAGCTTTGTTATCATTTCTTGGTATTTGTTCAAAAGTGATTTCGACAATGTATTTCTTGAAATCATCCACCATCTTTTTGTAAGGCATGAGTTTGTCATCTTTTGTTTGATAGTCATCATTGATTTGATTGATGACGAGCTGAGAGTCTCCAAAGACCTGAAGTTGTGTAATATTCCATTCTATAGCCATTTTGATCCGTGTTACCAATGCTTCATATTCTACTATATTCTTTGTGCATGAAAAGCTTAGTTTGTATGCTTTCAGGATTGTATGACCTTGTGGTGTGATGAGTAGAATACCTACTCCTGATCCATGTTGTGTATATGAACCATCAAAGTATAATTGCCATTTTTTTGTTGTGACTATTAGGATATCAACACTAGGAAACTCAATTTGTAAAGGATGATCAGCTTGAAGTGGTGCCTTTGCTAGTTGGTCTACAATGACTTGTCCTTTTATAGCTCTCCTGTCAACATACTCAATATAAAAATCACTTAGGATCATTGATCCATTTTGCTAATCTTCCTGTTAATATTGCCTTGCTGAGTAAATATTTTAGAGGATCGAGTTTAGCTATTAATTTGATGGAGTGAGATAGGAGGTAGTGTCATAATTTTGTAGAAGTAAAAACTACTGCTAAGCGTGATTTTTCTGTTGGTGAATAGTTGACCTCGTATCCTACTAATGTTCTATTGATGTAGTGGATAGCTCGTTCTTTTCCTTCATTATCCTGTTGTGCAAGCAAAACTCCTGGTGATGCTTCAGTGATCGATACATAAAGTAATAATGGCTTTCCTATAATTGGTGACATTTGGATAGGTGGTTGCATGAGATATGACTTGATCTTGTTGAATGAGTCCTCACATTGATTGTACCATTTTAAATGAACATTTTTATATAATAAATGAGTAAATGTTTGACATTTATCTGCTAGTTGAGAAACAAATCTTCTGATTGATTGGAGTCTTCCTTGGAGTGATTTGAGTTGACTAATGTTCTTGGGAGATGCCATTTCCATGATTGTGTTTACCTTAGTTGTATCCACTTCGATACCTCTAGCTGAAACAATGTATCCCAATAGCTTTCCTGAAGTAACACCAAAGGCACATTTCTTAGGGTTTAGCCATAGCTTGTATTGTTCTAACCTATCAAAGATCTTTTCCAGTATCTCTATATGTTCTTCTTTGTTGTAGGATTTAGCTAAGATGTCGTCCACATAATCTTCCATGAATGTATGTATCATGTCATGAAATATAGTTGTCATAGCTCTTTGATATGTAGCACATGCGTTCTTTAATCCAAAAGGCATGACATTCCAACAAAAAGTACACCACGGGCATGTGAAAGTTGTCTTTTCTTGATCTTCGAGGTGCTATTTTGATCTGATTGTATCCGGAGAAACCATCCATTAAAGAAAAAGAGAAAAAAACCCATACGAAGTATTGACAATATAGAAAAAGAGAGGGGGAGTGTTACAATGTCTGTAGTGGCAATAACCTAATTGTGGTTTTGACACTATAGACATGAGTTTTTAGTGACCAAAACCCATATCAGGTATTGACACTATAGATAAAGAGAGGTGGAGTGTTGCAAAGTCTATAGTGGCAATAACCTAATTGCAGTTTTGACACTATAGACATGAGTCTATAGTGACCAAAACCTAATCGGGATTTTCACACACACACACACACACACACACTATATATATATAGAGAGAGTGAGAGGTTGAGGGAGAGAGAGTGAGAGAGGAGGAGTTTATGAGATAAAGAGGGAGAGAGGGAGAGAGATAAAGAAAGAGGGAGAGAGGTTGAGTAGAGAAAGAGGGAGGTTGAGATAGAGAGGTTGAGGAGAGAAAGAGGGAGAGAGAAAGCTATGTTGAGAAAGGGAGGTTGTGAGAGAGAGGGTTGAGAGAGATGAGGGTTGAGGAGAGAGAGAGGGAGTAAGTAAGAGAGAGGTTGAGAAAGGGAGGTTTAGAGAGAGAATAAATTTGAGAGATAGAGAGCTCAAGATAGATGGATAGGGAGGGGGGAGAGAGGGAGATGGGTTCAAGAGAGAAAGAGGGACAGAGGGGGAGAGATAGATAAAGAGGGAGAGAGGGAAAGAGTTAGAGAGAGGGACATAGGGAGATAAGAAAAGAAAGAAGGAGAGAGGGAGAGAGGCTGAGGAGAGAAAGAGAGATAGGCTGAGAGATAGACTAAGGTTGAGGAGAGAGGTTGAGAAAGGGAGTTTTACAGTGAGACTAAGGTTGAGAGAGAGAGAGAGACAGAGAGATAAACAGAGAGAGACAGAGACAGAGACAGAGACAGAGACAAAGAGAGAGAGAGAGAGAGAGAGAGAGAGAGAGAGAGAGATGTGGAGGGAGGAGAGACAGAGAGAGGGGTTTAGGAGAGAAAGAGAAATAGGGAGAGAGGGAGAGAGGGAGAGAGATAGAGAAAGAGGGAGAGAGACAAAGGAGAGAGGGAGAGAGGGGAATAGGGAGAGGAGGAAATAGAGTGAGAGAGTGTGTGTATGAGAGAAATAGAGAGGGAGAGTGAGAGAGAGAGAGAGAGAGAAAGAGAGAGAGAATGAAGAGGAGGAAGACATATATAGATAGATATAGATATATGAATACATGTATGTCTGTTGGCATTGCATGGATATTGCATTAATGAAGCTAAGTGTTGTCATTGATGTCAATTGTAACCGGTATTGAAGTTGTATTGCAAACCGGTAGTGATGTTGTTAAGCAACTAGTATTGATAAAGGAGTGAAGGAAATCGATATTGTTATTGAAGTTGAGATCAATCGGTAACCCTAACCAGTTGATAAGATTAACCCTAACCGATGGAAATTGGTGAATTGATTGTAATGATCTATGACTAAATGATGATCACAGATGAAGCTGCCACGTATGCATGGTGCATGTGATGAGTTTCAAAGTGATTTTGGCGCGTGAAGGTAACTGTTTATCTTTTGAATGAGCATATGCATAGTATGAAGTGGAAAATGCATGATGAGCTACAAGATCCAATGTGCGGTGATCTAGGAGCGGTTGAAGTTGTCTAGAATAATGTGTAGTTGATTTCTATATAATCCAATGGTTATGATTGAACCGATATGTTTGTAATCTCTATGAGATTTGTAGGTTTGTGATGTGTTACCGACCTATTATATTTGTCTTTAAGGTCAATGAGTTGTTTGTAATTGGTTTGGAAAAATTGGTTAAGTGTGGTTGTGTGATTGTTGTCAAAATAGAAGAAGTATCTGCAGAATGTTGTAAAGGTAGATAGGAGCAGAAAAGGATCTGATTAAGCAAGATATTGATATTTCCAAATCAGCAAAGAACCTGTTGTTCTCTAACCATTGCAATAGTTAAATCCCTTAATCGGGTAATCTTTAATAGGTTTGGTGTTGTTTAAATCCTCTAACCATGTGATCCATTAGCTTGGATTTGAAATCCTCTACCAAGGTTACCTTTAACAGGGTATTGTAGTCAATCCTTTAACCAGGTGGTCCTTAACCAGATTTGTTCTTAACATGACATTATTGTAAAAGCTTCTAACAAGGCTTGGCTCCTAACAAGGAGAACTTTAGAAGAGTTCAAAATACTTGTGGCTATTCATCCCCACTGTGGTTTTTCCCATTTGGGTTTCCACGTGAAAAATCATTACATCAAGTGGTGAATGATTTTGTGGGTGTGTTTTTTATATGGTTGATTTGAAAGATTGATAAATCCACTTAGATATGTTTAAATGACCGGAAGTGATCTAAAATGAGTTATTACTAATATAAGTGAAGTGGTTTAGTGGTTTGGTTTAATGGTAAGTGAGTATCGGATCTATTACATTACATTATTGTTGTATTAGTCAACCAATAAAGTTTAATAGTGTAGTTGCAGATTTGTCTGAGTGACTTAACCGGTATGCTTAGTGAGATGTTTCTGGGTTGGAATTAAGTTTGATTCAAAAGTTAGGGTTTCCTACTACTAATTCACCCCCCCCTCTCAGTAGTTGACTGGACCCTTATTGTTCCATCATATTATCAATGTCTACATATATTATTACATGTATGTCTACATATATGTGTGTGTGTGTGTGTAGACACCTAAAAATGTCTCATTGATCATGTACTAATTATTCCTCTAATTGATTAAATAATTATTTAATTAAGTTAATTAATCTTATTCTTCTAATTTCATATTTTTTCATAATCTCACTAATTATTCTATTTTCTTATTCTATCATCATTTAATCATTTTAACCATTTTCTAATGTTAATTAAATATTTATTATTTAATTAATTGTGATTAATCCTCAATTTAAATAATCTTTATTATTTAAATAAATTACTAATTATTCTATTTCTTATTCTATCTCTAATCATTTAATCATTCAACCCTCTTCTAAATATTAATTAAATATTTATTATTTCATTAATTGTGATTTAATCTTTAATTCAAATAATCTTTATTATTTAATTAAAGTCCATTTCTAAATAATTAAATAGTTTCTTTAAATTATTTGATTAACTAATTAATTCTTCCATTTCCAAATCCCCAAATTCTAATTTCATTTAATTTCATATTCTTCTAATTTCTTCCAAATTCAAATACATGTGCATGATTTCAAAAATCAAATTGAAAATCAAAGTCAAGTTCTAAATATATTCAAATACTAAATTGAATTAAATAAATTCAATTATTTGAATTAAATCTCATTCAAAGATTAAATTGAAAATCTAAATCTAAATGCAAGCACATGCTAAATTAATTAATTCAATCAATTAATTAATCAAATCTTTATCTCTCCAATCTCTATTTCCATCTTTTAGTTAGCTTTTTCTAAATTAAGCTTTCCTTGTCATCCTCTTTATTTCCTCCAATCATCCTTTTTCTTCCCTCAGACGGCTTTTTCTCGATCAGTTGACTCAATTAATCTATTCAATCTATTATGTTTCACTCCTACAATCAGCAATTCAACTATCAATTTTCATGTGAGCTCACCTAAGTTCCACCTCTTGATCATTATGTTTCACCTTTCAATCATTCTTCTCCAATTTTCTATAAATTGAGAATCCAATCTCCATTTTCAATAATCACGAACTTTGAATCTATTAGGTCCTGGAGACAACTGAGAGGGGGGGGGGGGGGGGGGTGAATCAGTTGTCAAATAAATTCAAACCAAAAACAACTTAACCAACTTAATGCTTAATACCAGTAAACTAGTTAAGTATGTCGGTAGATAGTTTTAACAGTTAATTGCTATACCAATAAAGATTAATGCATGAAACATAAACACAGAGTCATCCACAACACATAACACCAATATTTGTACATGAAAACCCTATAAGGGGAAACACCACGGTGGGAAACCTTACCAACAATCAGATGATACTACTGCAGATAGTAAGTGTACATAAATGGGGTCTACACATGCAGAAAGGCCAATGGCCTAGAGCTCACGGCTCAATCACAAAATGGGAGTCACACTGACTATAGTTGGATGGTTAAATCTAATAAGAATATACTGCACAAAATAGCATCTTCATATGTTGGATTCAGTACCGGTGTAATGCTGATATGCTTTCACAAAAACCTAGCTTCACCTTCAAATGATGTCTGTGTGTATTGCACTACTTGATCTTGCATATACCTTCACACAATTCTTTTTCGTATTCCACACTTGATCTTACAAATAAGATCTTACATTTATACCATAACCTAAGACCAATTTTAGTAGGTCGGCTCTACAAGATATTACAATAAAAATATTTTACAAATAATATAATATCTGATGCAATAATCGATTCAACATGTCGGCTTAATGCATTTACACCAATAATTAATCATCTCCATAGCATGCCATGCTGATCTGGAAAAGATAAACCTGTCAATGTAACCCTAGATAACCCTGGACCTATTTGTTGGTAAAAGCAAATATGCAAATATGGATATACCAATGAACAAAACTCCAGGACAAGATGTCCAAACGATGTCTTCGACATAACCATGTGTCTTCCATGCCATTCCAAGTGCTGGTGATCATTATATCCTACCGGTGAACCATATACCAGTAACTGTGCAATAGTTACTTACTTGCCAGTGAATGCTGTTGGATCTCAAAAGTGCTAGTGTTTTAGTAGGTGTTGACATCAATGACAAAACCATACCAAAATGCCAATAGAATCTTTGTGTCACTTGCAGGTTACCAGCGCAATATCTAAGAGCCAACATACCACAGAGAGGAGAAGAGCAATGGAAGCAATACACGATCTTGGGATAGGGAGTTTTGATTTAATTTGATTATTTTAATTCCTATTTGCTTGATTGTGTTATTCCATTGTCTTATTTGTTAGATTCTTTGGTTAGAAGGGATTCATGATTTCTCTTTTGCTTCTAATTTATTACTTGTTTTTAAGATGAATTTTACATGTATACATTTTGGTGAACCCGACGTGAAGTAACAGCAATTTAACCTTCTTTATTTTTTTGTGTGATTTTTGCAGATTGTGCGGATTTTTTCAATTTTTTTGCAAGTTGCACAAATTTTGAGAAGATTTTTCCGTCATGCAATCAAGCATTCATCATCACGCAATCGCATAGACAACATCATGCATTCGACCCTTCGGGGTCACGCATTCATTCTGACAAGTTCACGTAATCGCCATGTCTAGATCACGCAATCGCCCTTTCCGAATCACGCATTCGCAGGAAGCTTTGATGTTTAATTTTTTTCTTCCATCTCTTATCTGTTCTATTTAATTCTATCTTAAATTTGGTTAATCTGAGATCAAATTGCTTTTTATTTTATGATTTGATTAATACAATTTATGGCAAGAAAAGTACAGTTTAGGATTTCAGGTGCAATAAGGACGAAACAACAAAGAAGAGAAGCCAAACACTATCAAAAGGTTCTCCAGGCAGAAAAATTGATACAGGATTCAGAAGAGCAACTGGCCTAGATAAATATAATAGCCTAGTTCTTTCTTATACAATTAAATATGATCTAATCAATATTGAATGGATGATGAGGGATTTGGCTAGGGCTTCACAATTGGTTTTGCAGGTTCCTGATCGGGTTTAGTTTCCTTTTACTTTTTTAGTTTTTAACTTTTGTTGTTGTCTACCTTCTGTCACACAATCAACCTATTACTGCTATGCAATCGATGAGATATTGTCATGCATTTGGTCTTTCAGATTTATGCATTTACTCTATCAGATTCATGCATTCGCTCTGTAAGTATCACGCAATTGCACAAGTAAAATTACGCAGTCATCTCTGTCAAGTTTTGAGTTTCTATTTTTTGTTAGTTTGGTTTTACTACTAATCTTCTATTTACAGCTTGTGGTGGATTTGTACAGATGATTAGATTAGTATTTTTGTATGCACACTTCACACTTCATTTTTAGTGCTTAAAATCAACAACAGTTAAAATGGACGTGCATAGATAATCTCACACTTAGTTGTTGGTGCTTAAAATGAACATGGGCTAAAATTGAAATGCATATATCTCACACTTGGTTTTTGGTACTTAAAATCAACAAATGGTTAAAATTGACATGTATGCCTTCATACTTGGATTTGGTGTTTAAAATAGATATGCACATGCATATCTAACACCTAAATTTTGGCTATAAAATGAACATGAATCAAGCTACATTAGATTAAATCATTTTTCTTTTTCTTAAGGTAAATAACTTTTTATTGTGTCTAGGGTGGACCTACTATTGCACTAACTGACTTTCCACCCACCTTCGGGGACTTGGGAGAAAGAAGGAAGGTGACAACGACATCTGATTTTTTTTATTCTATGTAGTGAGGGGTATCTTTGACTGGGGATTTCATCACCCCATAGAGGTACTTCGAATTGGGATGCATTGGGGATATCATCTCTCCCAGTGTACTCTCGAGCAAGTTTTTTGAGCTGCTATATAAATATACTGGTTAGGCAGCTAGAGTGTTGAGTGAATTCGACGTATGTGGGGGCCTTCCCTGCACCGATAAGCTCAACTAAAGCCTTAAGTGGTTTTCTTTGAGAATCCATCATTGGATCGAGACCCCTCAAAACCTAATACTAAGAACCAATTTAGTTGCCAAAAATCCTACATTCAGTGGTTCTGGGTTGTGGATCGCACCCCATAGATACTCTTCATGTACCTTACACTATGATATAGGAATCCCTCGGCTATAAGATCCTTGGATCTTTGGGGTAAGAGAGACTGGCATGCCCAAGAAGTGTGTGTTGTGGAGTGGAGCCAGTGCCACCAGACTCTCTATCTGTTCATTTTGTCTCGGTATCTCATAAGGGCCTCACTGAATGGTGTCCACTATCTAGCCTAAGAATGTATTCTGTGTTTTTTTATGTATCGATGTGCTAGACCAGTATTGAGTAAGTCCCTTTGGCTATTTCAGGCCCTATCCCACATATCTCTGAATTTTTTGAGATTGTATGAAAATTGAGTCAATCCGCTATACATACCTACCAGCAATTGTTCTTAGATTTGGAAAACTACAAAACATTGTCCTACACATGAAGTTACAGAAAACAAAGTCCATTTTGAAACCAAAACTCAAAAGTCCTTACATACATGTGACCCTAGGCAATCTTTTACATAGTCTTTTGCATAGTCCTAATCACATCCTAATTATCATCCTACATCTTTTGCATTGTCCCACTTACATCCTCATTATCATCCTACGTCCTTTGCATAGTCCCACTTACATACTCATTATCGTCCTACGTCTTTTGTATAGTCCCACTTACGTCCTCATTATCGCCCTACGTCTTTTGCATAGTCCCAATCATGTCCTCATTATCATCCTAAGTCTTTTGCATTATCATCCATATTAGTTACATAGTCCTACATTATCATATACATCTTCATCTAGACCTCATATACATCTAAGTCCATTGTTAGTTATAGGTTCATGGCATGTGCCTTCATGGGTCTCCCAGGTGATGGTTTGCTCCACTTTGAGCAACCTAATTTAGTTCCAAATGGCGGTCAATGAGAAATCATTGATGGTCTAGCTAACTTAGCTTGGGATTTAAGAAGAAGCGCACCTTAATATATAGGAGTCATACACGAGATAAACATTGAGTCTAGGATTTCCTGTATAACTGATAGAGAGATTGAGGCTGAACAACTTTGTCAACAAATGGAAAGACATGCATTAGAGAAATCTAGAAATGCTCAAAAGGTCTCACGTCAAAATCCTCAATAGAGAGTCTAGTATAGTCTTGCATACCTCATATTTACATCTACAGTCTAGTGTGAAGTCATCATATTGCATAGAACCACCCTCATATAAGCAATTTTAGATGCCCGTCACAAGGTCATAGAAAGCGAAAGCAATAATGGACCTGAACAACACACGGTCTATAAAAACTACTTGGAACATGGACATGTCAACAGGTCAACTTTCAGGTACACAGACAATCTCCACCATAAACAAATTACAATTGTAACGCCCCACCAGGAAACCTCGAAGGGATAAAGTCATAACACAAGAATAGAGTGCAATAATTTTTTTATTTTTTATTTTTTAAAGTTACACCACATTAAGGTACAACAAGATATCAAAGATTCAGATTACATAGCGGAAGACATCAACTAACACCTAAAGAGTTTCCCAACGAGATTACTTAAATGTCACAATTCACTTAACTCACACAATTAATCCAATAAGCTGCTAATCTAACAATGAGATAATTCTTAATCAGGATAATTTCTTTCAAAGGACGGAAATATAAATCACAAGCAAAGATTCATCCATTAAGATCTATTCATAATCTTCATTCAAGCTTTTCGTTTAAAATTACAAGCCATACATCTAATATCCTAACACACTAGAATTCCATCATAACCATAAGAGATCTTTTCCAGCATACTTAATTTCCTTAACAACAACTGAATATATTCCATTACTCTAAGTTACATTCTTTCATATTCCAATTTTATTGCATTTTAAAAGACGATTACATACATGCATCTACGATAAATCTCATCTAAACCACTTATGCATTCGATCAACATGGCATTCAAGAAGAACTGCATATAAGCATTTAAAGTTAATTCCATTTATCCACTTAACCATTCTAACATAAGCTAATCATACATGATAAAGCTGAATAAAGGAAACATAAGAGACTACATCACATAACACCATAATGATCTCGGAGTTCACCCCTAAAGGGCTACATCTCCGGGTCTGCTCAACTGCAAGACCCCTCTGATAATTAATAAAGTTAAGAATACAAGAGGTTACACCAATTACAATCCTGCCATCAAGGTGAAACATAAACAATATACAAATGACCGCATCGGTCAATTAATACATAAACGATCCCTGAAAAGAACAGGATCCAGCTGAACATAATCAAAGCTAATACAAAGGTCCAGAAGAGCGTCCATGAAACTGAGCCATCACCACCCAAGGTCTAACATGAAACCGATACTCACAAGGGCAGAGACAAAAGGACGACCCACCAAGATACTCTTAACAAGACAAAACGACAACACACTAGCGAACGTAGGGACAAGTGTCATCACACAACCTGGTATGGTTACCATGGCAAGTCTTCATAGGTCCCGGCCCCATACATTGGGTTACCCTGGCAACCTAATCCGAGCTTCCGGCCCATCCAAGCCTCATGTGGACCCACACATCCTCTCGTGAAGACAAGGGTGGTGGTTTGCCATTTCAGGCCTTCTCACAGCATGTCGAGTCTATGTTAGCACTCGTCCCATGTGTGAGGCACATTATCTTACTTAGAGATTACATTCTAATCTACTGTTAGGTTATCACTTATTAGACTCACTTTCGACGGGTTACCCAGCAGCCACTTTGGGCGCGGCCCCCAATCGAAAGCCACTTTCCCATACGACACTAGACTATACTCAGACGAACTCAAAACCAAGGGATAGGCATGGTCAGATGAACGAAGTTCAAGAAGGGAGAGACAACCATCAGGTCAAACATGACTCAAAGATGTACACTTACTGACGGTACTCTAACTAGAGACCTGACCAACAATGGTCAACCACAAATCATCTTTCGACTCACATAAGAGGATATGATCAAAACGACACTACCACAATACAACAGTCAACTCGGAACCGAGGACTGAAACAGGTACCCCAAGTCATTCCATACGACAGGGTCCTATCAAAACAAGCACGACTTGCCATTTCATAATTAAAACTGAATACAGAAATTAAACTCGCATAGGCAATTATCAACAGAGACAATCTTTCCGAATTGATCTAAACATTAAAAGTCGATCAAGTTTTCTACAAGATCTAAATCAAATTACAGTTATCTACCTCACCTAGGAATAGGTGGTTCTTGGTTTTCTAACTCTCTAAGGTTCAAAGCATCGAACAGACATATTAAGCCATAAAGAGTTTTTAAACCAATTTCATATTAATCAAATTCAGACAACCATTAATCAATTAAATAAGATATTTAATCTCCAATAAAACACCATTGACATACTGGTTCAAAACCAACCTCTACAGTTTCATATTTTCACGCCCAGTTGCTCTATACGGATCCCGGAATATAAATATAAAAAGGGAATCCAAATGAAGATAATCATTTTCAAAAGCATATCGTTTAAATTTCTAATGACCAATGGTTAAATATTCATTTCGAACCTTTCCAAATGACTTATACCCTTAAAATCTTCAAACAAAATATATATGGGAATAAAGTACGTTTTAACTCAAAAAGGTTTTTCCAATAAAGCAATATTTCATCTACCCAAAACTACACAATTTACTATTAAATCTTGCATAATACTCTAACTCAATATTCACCAGCATATATATACCTTTATGCCACTTTACTCATCATAAAAAAAAACTTAATTAAAATCTTCATCAAATAATATTTAAATATTATATATTTTTTTTGAATAAAAAAAAATACATAAAAAAAACTTTTTTTAAAAACTAATTTAAAAAAAAATGCATTTTAAAAAGCGGTGAGGGCGAGGCCCACCTCCCAACGGGAATGGCTGGGCGCCCAACCCTAGCCGCAGTGAATTTCATGCAAGCGGCGCCACTACGGTGCCCGCAGGTCCCGCGGCGCCCTGCGGCCACCGCGGTGAGCCGCGGTCGCTGCTAATAGAACAAGCGAGGGGGAGGGGGACGAGCGGGGGAGGGGAGGAGGAGCGGGTGGAGCTCCGCTCCCCGCCCTTCAACCCCAAACCAAGGGCTGCATTTTTAATAATATCTCGCCCAGTTCGGTAAAAAAAAATACGATTATAATTTATTGAACACACAGTTCGAAATAAGCAAAAAACGCCACACCCAAAATGATTTTATAAATTTCGATTTACAGTATGGGCAGGTTCAAAAGAAATATGTTTGGATATTCCCTCTCCAACACAAATGGGTTTCAACACCCAAATAGATTGAGGAATAACAAGACTCCAATTAAATTTATTTTTATTAAACAAAGAGAAAACCAGACATGGCAAGATAATCCATTTTAACAGAATGATACAACCATGAATTTTCTTGAAGAACACAAGCTAAAAGCATAGTTTAAAACCCACAAATCCAAATTTAAATCTGATAACAATATTTAAAAGGGATTGGATTTTGACCACAAACAATTTCATTCACCCAACATACCATTTCCATAACTACAAGGAAGAACAGTTAAGGTAATTCCTACCTTCATACGCATTCCTGGAGTAGCTGAAGGAGAGCCCAATCCTGCTGATCCAAAAGAAGAACTTCCTTCCTAAAACCCCAATTTCATCCCCAAAATTTCTTTCCAACCAAAAATTCTCCAAAAATGTCCATCCTCCAAAATTTCCCCAAATTTTAGGTTATATGGAAGAGTTGACCAAAAATTCTATTTTTGGAATTAAAAATTTTTATTTAAAAATAACTCTCCAAATTAATACTTTTCTAACTATAGCAACAAATTAACTTGCTTTTCAATTCAAAATCGATTCTCTCATTTAATCCAATTTAGCCTTTCTAATTTCAAAAGCCAACAGAATGCAATTAAGTCTATTGCAATTAAATACAAAACTTTATTTTCAACAGCATATCCAAAAAGCATTTAATATTCAAAATCAGTCATTAAATCGAACTTACTCCCAATTTAAAACGAGCAATCCAATATCAACAAAAATCGCATATCGAAATCCCGATTAATTTAGTCCATTAATCTCTAATGCACAAATACATATTTAATCAAAATAACTACTAAGGACTAATTAATCAATTTAACCATACACACCAAGCACGCAAACCGAGAAAGTCAACCAAACAGACGACTCGCAAACCCAAACAAAGAGGGGTTACTGACGACGACTGACGATGCTCACTTGAGCATGACTAAGGTCAACTAGGGTCCTACGACCACCTAATCCAACTCTAAGGATAAAAGAGGTACACTCAAACTTGCAAATCCAGGTGAAGATGAACCTCGCACTCATGCGGCTTGTACCTAAAATCTCCTGCAACCAATGATCATACATGCATACATATATAATAACTTAATGAGAGCATTAGTCTGATACTAATATCACGAAATAGGAACACTGAATAACTTGCATACAACTAGTGTGAAAACCACATCAACAGCTATGCGTTAAATCAAACATCTGCCTATAACATTCTATTAAGATAAACTAACCAAGATTAAACCAAGATTAGAGATTGATTAGGGTAGGGGGTACTACAACAATAGCATTTGACAAAGGAAGAAATTGAGTCTGCTCAGCAAGACCCACATGTCCTCATGATCCTAGATGCACTTATACATAGCGATAGGGACAAGTATATTTCATTGTTAATACAAAATGGGGCAAAACTACCTAAAGATTTTGATGTCACAAAGATTTTACCACCACAAAAAAACTTTAGGTCAAGATAATAGTCAAACACCACCCTTGACACAAATACAAGCAACAACCTCCAGTTTTCCTCAAAACGTACCTATCCAAACAAACGTCAACATAAATGAAAACTTTAAAACAAGTGTGCCATCCTCAACGATCAATGCTAGTATACCATCACAAAGCATACCGATAATATCAAGTGTCTCAGCACCTATTCAAACACAAGCAACAAGTGCAACCCAACCTCCAGTTTCCTATTCTATGGGATCCACATATAGCTATCAAAATGCAAATCTAGGTCTTGCTAATACAACAAGTACAACTCAACCAAACATGGGTTCACATATAAGCTATTTCATAGTACCTAGTGGAACGCACAACAAACAAGGTTATAATCTTGGTACCTTCCAACAACCTCCTAGTTATGCAACCATGAATCCTTTTGTGGGACCTACACAAACACAAGGTATACCTTTGACACAAACAGGTATTTTGACACAACAAATACAGAATTTACAACAACAAATGACGACCATGCAAACTGGTAACGATAAAAAGAGCTACACAATGCAGGACTTATGTCATTATCCATTCGATCACATATTATACATGCCGCCTTCCCACAACATTTTGAAATGCCTAAATTTGATAGATATCAAGGGAAGGGTGATCCTAGAGATCATATCAGAGAATTTTTTATGGCATGTATAGAGGTTTCCTCTGAAGATACTTATCTAATGAGACTATTTCCTAAAAGTTTGGGAGGTCCGGCTTTAGAGTGGTTTTCACATTTACCACCAACCATCACATCATGGGGATAATTAGTTGAACAATTTATTGCAAACTTCTTGCACAACTTTAACACCTTGATTACTTTGATGGACTTGTGTGCTACTAAACAATATGAGAATGAAACATTTGCATCCTTCATACAATGATGGAGGGCTCTCTATAGGAGGTGCAAGACAGTTATCCTAGAAATAGAGCAAGTGGATATGTTCATAGAAAATTTGATTCCTAAGATTAAATATCTGATACAAATGCAATGTTTAACCACATTCAAACAAATCACGGAAAAGGCTCTCAAATGTGAGAAGGGACTAGTAGAACAAGGTCTTATTAAGTATGGTAATACCAACAACAATGACAAATCTAAGTTTTGGTCGAAAAACAAAAATGTGACCATTGATGGTATTGTAGACGCTAGAACAATAAACAGAACTCAACCCATTTTATCTTTGAGAATGAGTTAGTCAATAAATCTACATATAGGGAATAACACAACACCAACAAATATAAATGCTACACATAACACGAACACAAGATACCCCAGGGTAAATACTCTGAGAAGAAATTACACACCTCTAGGAGAACCTATTGAGTCAGCACTCAAAAAGCTAATACAAACAAACATGATCACTTTATTTGAGGTAAGAGTGTATGAACTAGGTCCTTTCAAACCCACATGGTGGAATGATAATGATTTCTATGATTATCATGGGACTAAAGGTCACAAAACGACAAGTTGCTACAAATTGAAAAACTTGGTCCAATATATGATAGACCAAAGGGACATCACAATTGATATCGATAAAACCTTAGCAAACACAAATCATATGATTTTTAAGGATCCTTTTGTTAATCATGACAAGGGGAAAGCTACCACATCAGGTACCCAAGATAATACAGCTAATTACACAAAGGTCTCATACGACTACACTATCCATGCCATTAGCTCAGGAGATATAGCAAACAATGATTTACAAGAAACACTTGATCAAGATGACCAATATCAAAACACTCACATAGATGATAACCAAATTTGCATGATATTAGAGGCACCCAAGTATGATGATAATATAAATCTTTGTCTCAGAGATTGGGGGCATGATCGACCATCTCACTCGGGTTGGTTTGAAGATGAACTCATAGAACATATCATGGATGTCAAACATACCCATACAGACTATGAAGAGGGATTTAACATAAATCTTGATAAAACAACCTATGATAGAAATGATACAATCGCTATGATCACCATAACTCCTAGAGACAAAGATTGTGCAGTAGTTACTCACAAATCAAAGGTAACTTTACAAGGAATACCACAAAATCAACCACCAGCAGTAGGAACTTACAATGTTGTTGACCAACTTAAGAAAACTCCTACACAGATATCATTATTCAAACTATTGCGAATTTTGCCCACTCATAGAGCTATACTGGACAAAGCACTTCAAGATTCGATAGTGAACAAAGATATAGATGAAAATTCCTTCCAAACTATGGTGGTAAATCTGACACAAGGCACACGTATTGCATTCACAGAACAAGATATTCCCAGTGATAGATTGCTTCATAACGACCCACTACATCTGGAAGCTTATATTCATAAGAGAAGAATCAAAAGAGTACTCATAGATGGGGGAGTCGGTGTCAACATTTGCACTTTAAAGCTGGTCAAAGCACTAGGATATTCTGAACTTCACATTGGTTCTTCCAAGAGGATAAATATCAAGGCTTATGATGATGAAGAACGTCCATCAAAAGGCATTGTAACATTACCTGTACAAGTAGGACCTATAACAACAGAGGTCACTTTAAAAGTCTTGGACAGAGAGCTGGGATATAACATGTTATTGGGCTGCCATGGATCCCTACCTTGCAAGCAGTACCGTCCACATTTCATCAGTGTGTCAAATTCCCATACAATGGTATTGAAATCACCATAAAGGGTGATCCAAATCCATTCCAACATTGCAATTATCTGAAAGACAGTGTGGATAATTAGGTACCTATCAATCAAGCCGCACCTCTCACTACACAGCTGGAAACATTAAATATCACAGAAACAAAAAAGGAAATGCCTACAACATCCTCCTTACAAATAAAAGATATGGGTTGTGGAGAGTACTCTATTGCAAATACTTTAAGTGGGAAATAGTTGTCTCTTTCTCCTAAGTCCTTTGGGAAACCTCACACTATAGTGCAAAAGCAAGACAAAGGAAAATAAATTGTCAGATACATAGACTCATGCTCTTTCATTAGATGGGGTGACTTACAAGAAGAATCCCTAAACGAAGATGTTAACCATTGGATATATAGAGAAGAAGATCATATGACAATACCCAGAATACACATAGACCAGTATGGCAATGGATTCAAAATACTCCAAAGAAATGGATATGATGGTACCACAAGCCTTGGGTTACAGAAATAAGGAAGACTAGAACCTGTTGTTCCTAATGATAATCCAGGGAATCAAGGATTGGGATACAAGCATGTACAACATATCACCGAAGCAAGACAATGTACTCTTGATATTCTAAATCAACCAAGCAAACCATCAAATTTCATATCACAAAGGAATTTATCCACATAGGCGCTCTCATCTTCATCTCAAACAAGTAATCAAGTACCTACATCACCCAGTGCAGAATCAGATGGAGAAGACATGAGACAACTCCTGCAAGAACCTATCATTGAGTTACAAAATGATGCAGTTGTTGACACAACAATACAGGCTAATGTGACAACAGATGGAGGTTTACCACCACCACCCAAATCCCACCCATGGTTATTGTCACTACTACCATGAGAAGCAACTCAGACTCAGCCTAATGAAATAGATGAAGAAAGATTGCAAAGGCTTATACCATACTTAAGAAGGGTAACTAATGTGCAAAGAAGACCAGTTAATCTACAACAGAATCAGAGATAGGAACAAGAAGAAATAAGTGATGATAGCTCATATGATGCAACATATATTGAAAGTGAGATAGACTCTCATGACTACGAATTCTTATCACTCCATGATCCTAAGCCCACCATAAAGTGTAATATTAAGGAATCAAATAAGGCTTATACAGGATGAAGATACATAAAGTCGGTCAAACAATCAATTCTTCATGTTATTAGAGTCTACTAAATAAGGGAGTAATGATTTACCCCTAGTGCATTCACACTTGATTGATTGGGGGCAAGAAGGAAAACCAACACTAGATTGGTTTGAAAATGACAAAGCAATTTCAGAATTTCTAGGAGTTAGAGAGGTATTTCCACAAGGTGGTCATAAAGCAGGGTTTGCTATAGACCTGAATAGAACGACATACTTTGGAAAAGAAAGTACTTATGTAAAAGAAGATAAGGATCAAACTACTCATATGACAAGAGTGATTTGGGTAATCTTCCTATGAAAAGAGAAAGGTCAGCATTACTTATAGAGGAAATAGAAGAAGTAAACATAGCAGAAGGGGAGGCTACACATAACATCCATCTGGCAAAATCACTAAGCAAGGAAGAAAAAGACATATTCATCCATTTTTTAAAACAAAGACCTATCAACTTTGCTTGGTCCTATCCTAACATGCTAGGCTTAGAATCTGAATTAATGTTGCATCACTTACCTTTGATACTAGGAGTTAAACCTTACAAACAAAAATTGAGAAAAATGCATCCAAGTATCGCATTACTGGTTAAAATAGAACTACGAAAGTTGCTAGATGTAGGTTTTATTAGACCTATTGACTACACAGAATGGATATCCAACCTAGTACCTGTGACTAAGCTCACAGGAGGCATAAGAATCTGTATTGATTTTCAAGATCTAAATAAAGCTTGTCCTAAGGATGACTTCCCACTACCCAATATCGACATGATAGTTGACCTAACAGCTGGAAATGAGATGCTATCTTTAATGGATGGTTTTTCAGGATACAACCAAATTAAAATTGCACCAGAAGATCAACATAAAATGACCTTTACATGACCATGGGGAAAATAATGCTGGAATGTGATGCCATTTGGTCTCAAAAACATTGGAGCAACATACCAAAGAGCCATGACAACATTGTTTCATGACATGATCCACAATATAATGGAAGATTACGTGGATGATATATTGGCTAAATGACAAACAAGAGAAAGTTAGCTTGCAATTCTCACACAGATATTTGATTGGTTAGACCAGTATAATGTCAGATTAAACCCAAAGAAGTGTGTGTTTGGCGTAACAACAAGTAAATTGTTAGGGTTTATAGTATCAAACAAAGGAATTGAAATAGACCCTACCAAGGTCAAGGTAATCATTGATATGTAACCTTCGTCAACACTTAAACAACTCAGAGGGTTACAAGGAAGACTGCAATCCATAAGGAGATTCATAACACAGTTGGCAGATAAGTATCACCCATTCCAGCATTTACTCAGGAAAGGATTTACTTTTAAATGGATAGAACAATGCCAGGAAGCTTTCTAAGCTCTGAAAGATTATCTTTTGAACACACTAGTGTTAATATCTCCTACTCCAGGACAACCTCTATTGTTATACATATCAGCAACAAACTCAGCTCTAGGATCTCTATTGGCATAGCATGACAAAAATGGAAAAGAAAGAGCCATTTATTATATAAGTAGGACTCTGATCAGCTATGAGCTTAATTATACCCCCATAGAGCGAGCATGCTTAGAAATAATCTTTGCATCCCAAAATCTCAAACATTACATGTTGAGTCATAAGGTACAACTCATTGCACGCTTTGACCCACTCAAGTACCTATTGAGTAGAGCAACATTGACCAGGCGATTGGCTAAGTGGGTTATGATCTTGAGTGAGTTTGATATAGAATACTTAGATAGAAAAGCCATCAAAGGACAACTTATAGCAGATCAATTAGCAGAGGCTTCTATACAAGATAGTCACTCATTGCTGATAGACTTTCCAGATGAATTCGTCTTTATATTAACTGCCTCAGTAATGTGGAAGTTATACTTTGATGGGTCATATACAAGTCACGAATTTGGAGCAAGGATTATCTTTATTACTCCTCAAGGGGATGTTATACCTAAGTCATTTAGGATCAATTTCCAATGCACCAACAATATGGCTGAATCTGAAGCTCTCCTCATAGGGCTTCATACAACTGTACAATGAAAATAGAAGAGTTACAGGTCTATGGCGATTCATAGTTGATTGTAAACCAAGTCAATGATGATTACAACATGAAGGATGACAAAATCATGCCTTATAAGAAGTTGGTCAAAGATTACAAGGAGCACTTCAGCAAAATTACCTTCAAACAAATCCCAAGAATACAAAACAAGGCAGCAGATGTAATGACAACCATAGGATCTCTTCTGAAGATGCCTGCTAATGAAACTCGGTTTGAGTTCATCATAGAATAGTTGATGCTACCTGCATATGAGACTCCCCTATCAGAATATGTATGTGCAATCATGGGTCCAGAATCACCTTGGTACAATGAAATATATACATACTTACATACTCAATACATGTCACCAGATCTATCTAGGAATCAAAAGAAGACATTTATTCGTCAGGCATCTAGGTACACCATTATAGCTGATGCTTTGTATAGAAAGGGTTTCGATGGAACTCTTCTTTGATGCTTGGATGAGAATGAGGCACACCTTGCTTTAAAAGAAGTCCATGATGGAATCTGTGGGGCTCACCAAAGCGGTCTGCCATTATCAAAGAAATTATTGAGAACAGGTTATTACTAGCCAACCATGGAAAAGGATGCTTACAAGTATGTACAGAAGTGTAAACAATGCCAAATGCATGGAGACCTTATTCATGCACCAGCACAAGATCTTCAACCCATTACATCACCATGGCCATTTTCACAATGGGGATTAGATCTAGTGGGTAAAATCAACCCTACTTCTTCCAATGGGCACAAGTTCATCTTGACAGCCACTGAATACTTTACCAAATGGGTTGAGGCAATTCCTCTAACATACACCACTAGAAAGAAGATATCAAAATTCATGCTCAACTACATTATATGTAGATACAGAGTTCCAATGTGCTTTGTTATAGATAACGGGCATCCATTTAAAAACCAGGAAGTGAAAGAGTTGTGTGACAAATTCCACATACAATAGAGATTTTCCATGCCATATTATCCACAAAGTAATGGACAAGCAGAGGCTACAAATAAAACAATATTGAAAATTCTTAAGAAAGTAGTGAATGACACAGGATGGGACTGGCATCTCTAGTTAAATCTCGCTCTCTAGGCTTACAGAACAGGAGTACGCACACCTACAGAAGCAACACCATATTCCTTGGTCTATGGGATAGAAGCGATACTCCCCATTGAAATAGAAATATCATCTCTAAGAGTCTCCTTAGAAAACATCATATCAGAGGAAGACTATAGGGTAGCAAGGTTACAAGAACTCAAAACCCTTGATGAAAAAAGACAAACAAAGTTTAATCATCTACAAGGATATCAAAATAGACTAAGATGAAGTTATAATAAACGGGTCCACCCATGAACTTTTCAAGTGGGAGATATAGTACTTAAAGAGAATAAAAGGAACCTAGTGCAATGAGAAAGGCTAGGGAAATTCGAACCTAACTGGCTAGGTCCTTTCATTATAACAAGGGTCATAGGCAATGGAGCATATAATTTGGCTACCATGAAGGGAGATCCACTCTCTGGCCCTATGAACAACATGTACCTTAAGTGATATTATACCTAAGGGCTGTGTAGTTTAGGTTTTTACTTTCTGCATTGCATATCATATCATTTAAAACATCTGCATTACATATAGTTTATTTTCAAATCTATCACATTCTCAAAATTTCTGCATTTACATATAGCAGCATAATAAAACAAGGCAACTATTCAAGTTGATCATTCATTAGCATTCAAGAGAAGCAAGGGTCATCTCCTTTCTTAGATATTCGGACATGAAGTCTTTTAGGTCCTAAGGTCACTCATTTTCAACATTACCTTGTGGTGATGCTTTACTTATGGTTGGGTAGTAATTTCATTATTTGAGACTTGTTAACCCACAATATATCAATTTCTATATCTCACACATTAAGAAGATCTCTAATTCATTCTAGACACCTAGTTGATCATATGACTAAGTAAAAAATCTAAAATTCTACTTCAGCACCACTTTAATTGTCACACCCAAGTAGGTTTCATTACTTACAAGTCAAGGCAAGAAAAAAAAAATAGCTATGCCAAATATCCATCTCAAGGCAAAAGAGCAATGATATATAACTAAAATATCATGCATACAAGTGTGATAAAAATATTGACTATGGGAACATGTAAGTAACTCCATCAGGGCTATGAACACCTACGGGCAATGGAGCAATATTTGAGAAATTGTAGTCTATAACCTCATCGGAGCTCTCAAGGCTTGTTGGCAACGAGGCTCTATTCAGGATGCTTTTGAAGTTAGAAAAAATCATGTAGCTAGTCATATAGGATGCTAAGGATCTTTAGTGAACACAAGAGCATGAATTAACTCATCTGCACACACATGGGAAAAAGAAGATCAAAGTTTCAGGAACCAATGGGGAAGTTTTCCATGTCTCCATTTGTAAATCCTACTCACTAAGTATGTTGAGATTAATGTTCAAAGGGACCTTAGGGATCGATTGACCACTTATCTATGAAATGTTTTGCACCTCATTTCAATTGGTATATTACAAATGCTAAAACAAACACAGCCAACCTTGTTCTAATAGGAAATGCATCTTCATCCTGCATATTGCATTCACATAGGTCATGTCAAAAATTCATTTGTCTCCACATACATTCTACAGATCATCATGTCATACAGGTCTGCACACTGGGGGCATAACTGAAAAAATCTTTAAAATCATATAAAGTCCTGAAAAAATCCAAAAAATCATATAAAGTCCTGAAAAACTCAAAATCCAAAAACAATGAAAAACTCAAAATTCAAAAACAATGAAAAACTCAAAATTCAAAAACACAAGAAAAACTCAAAATCCAAAAATAGTGAAAATAAAAAAAAAACAACCAAAAACACTCAAATATCGGTCTACATAATCCAAAAACATCAAAAAAGCTCCTGGAAAACAACTAAAAATCGAAAATCAATCAATTAGAAAAAATTCCAATAAAATGTCTTGTGAGAAACAAATACCCTAGCAGATATCCAGCAAACACTTCGCACGAAGTTAACAAAGGATGCGACTATCCAGTCAAACATCTACAATCAACTAATCAAACTGTCTTATCAATCATATCATATCCATATCAAAGTGATCATTATCATGTCTTAAACAGAAGAGGATACAATCAAAATTAGACAGGTTAGTCTTAAATGGGGTCCGCAACTTTCTAAGATCAGACATTATCAACCATCACATCAAGCAACTGAGAACGAAGGCACAAGGTCAGTATAGCTGCTGAATTTTGTCCGAGTCAATCTTTATCTTTTTATCATTTGGCGACAGATATTGTTCCTATGTTACTCAAGGATGTCTACTAGTGACTAGAGGAGCTATGATGGGCATTATCTTTTTCTTTCTTTGCTGTTTGTGGTGTGAACTGATGAAATTCTAGGGAAATTTCTCTAGTGGGTGTCTGTGATAAGAGCCTTTACATCAAGGTGAAATCGCCACACATACCTCGACCCCTAGCATAATTCCCAGAATGGAGGGTTCACTCCTTGTTTACTATATGTTGTTTCTACAATGAGATATCTTTGCATCTTGGTTCCTTATACCCTGATGGGCTAAGCTTCATTGTTCAATGATAAGGCTTAGTGATGAATATACATTGACTCAATAAAATATGTGACACAAGTTCGTTATTCATTCAATTTCATTCTTATTCTCATCTCATTTGCTTAATTGATAGTTTGTTGATTTCTCATCTTCTGTCTAAATCACATTCTTTCTAACATTCCTTCTACCATCAATTTTTTCTTTCTATCATCTAACAAACATTTCTTCAAGTTGTATCTGAGTTAAAATTGGTTCAACCATTATCATACAAAAAGAATTTATATAGATTCATTGCATTCATTATAGAGTTCATTGCATTCATTTTAAAATCCATTACCATCATTAATACATACATGTACTACCATTGCATTCAAAATCATATAGAATCGAATAGATATACATCATAAAACTCATAGCATCATATAAGCATATATGAGAAGCAAAACATAAGTAGATCACTATCAAAACCCGCATGTCATATATATATAACTCAAAAATGATAATGTGTGTGAATACAATAAATAAGCCTGAAGGCTCAAATAACATGATCAACCAACACTACCTTTGTCCGTAGGTGGAACTTGTCCACTAGAGCCTACCCCGGGATGTCAAGGTGGTTCCATAACGCCACCACTACTAGTTCATCGTGAAGTAGATCTACTCGATCTCCTCCTTGTAAATGCACTAAAGCTAGGCTCTCTTTGACCCTCAGGGATGGCTCTATCATATGCTTGTCGATAATAAATAGACTCCTGCACTGCATAGCAGTGAAATACCTATCTGCCTCATCACGCGCATCTGTACCTTCTCTAAAAATATGATCAAAGGCATCCATGGTAATATGACATCTTTGCACTGCCTCATCTCTCTCCCTTTGGAGACGATCTCTCTCAGCCTCAAGGGCACCATAATATGTACAATAAGTCTCTCACTCGATATCTTGTCTAGCGACCTCATCCTCCAAACTCTAGACCCGTGCTCTAAGAGTCAGCGGCTCATCGTCATCATCAACCCGTCCTCTCCCACCCTTAGCACCAAGCACATCCTCTAGCTCCAGCATATCCTAATCATCACCTCCACTCTTACTGCTCAATGACTCAGAAGAATCATCGCTATCCTCACTGCTAATAGACTCAGTTTCTCCACCAATGTCTATATCATCATCTCTCTCATCTCCTCCCTCATCTCCTCCCTCATCTCCACCCTCATCTCCACCACCTCCTCCCTCAGCTCCACCCTCTCCTCCTCCTCTAGCTCTCTCCCCTGCGTCTATCTTCAACCACTATCTAGGATGGTGAATCTGCTGTGCTGTAATCAGAACAATAGGATTAGTCAAAGGCACTGGCTCGTGCCTAGCAAACCACACATCATACTCCGCCATCGTCCCTGGATCCGTTGCACCTCTACCCCAACCCCAGAGTAATTGCTACAGAGAATCAAACTCAGGAGAAGCAACATGTGGATGTATGCACACACCCCAATCAGATACCTCTCGAGATACACGAGCAAAATAAGTAGTAACCACAGGTGTCACCTGTACCTCACTGAACTGTCTCAGAACCTGCCCTAGAAGATACATCTCAATAATCTACTAGGTCTTAAAGGTCTTACCAATAAGATATCTCTGTTGTCGGTAGAAAGACAAGTGCACTACATCATCATGCTAATCGGGGCAATCCAAGTATGGTCTCCAAATAAAATGTTGCAATATGTCAAACTGATGTCTCCAGTACAAGCTATTCCCCGAACCTCTATGTCTGATACCTGTTGTATACCTGAAAGCATAAGGCTTACCAAGCTGCAAGTCTACATAAATGACAGGCCTAGAAATAGAAATGTTCTCCCATGCCCATGTCTGAAGCAAAGTAACACCACAACTGATAGAACGATATCCAAGATACACAATACCATGTATCTGATAGTACAACATGGCAAGTAGACAAGGACCCCAAGCATACAGTCGATGATGAACAATCATATCATGGAGCGCTCTACCCCATCCAACTGGAAACCCATGACCTCGTCTGTTAGGTATCAATAAACCATCGATAACATTGCATAATACAATAGTCAGGTCATCATAGTCTAAATGGGCCCAAGGGATGTCATAACAGTCATTGATCTGCAAGTCCTGAATTTCACACTTGAAAAGTGCACATAGTCCAACAATGCCATCATCATGGTCATATACAACTCTCTCACCATGAATGGGAATCTGCAGTATACGCCATACATCTTCTAAAGTAATCAATGCCTCACCAGTCGGAAGATGAAAAGAACAGGTCTCGGAATGCCACGGCTCTATCAAAGCTATAATCATGGCCCTATTGGATGTAACCTCTGGCAAATGTAAAACATGGTATAGACCAATTTGTCAGATATGCTCGATCTCCTCATCCGGTAAGTCAGCTCGAAGATCAAGTCCACTAGGTCTGCTCTGTCGACAGTATAACACTCGAATGTTCTCCTGCAATGAGAAAATGTTCAAAATATCAAATATCGGATCCCAAAAAACAAAACAATATTTTCAAAATGCATGACAAAAAATTACACATACAATGAATACGTGATAGTTATGGCTAATGTGGAACAGTTATGACTCTTGCGTGATGTTTAAAGCTAATACGTAATGATATGGGCTCTTGCGTAACAATAAACACTTACGTAACAATAAACACTTATGTGTAAAGAAATGAGCGAATGCGGCATGTTTAATACTAATGCATTACACTTACGACACATGCGTAGCATTTAGAATGTTTGCGGTACAGTTAACACTAATGCGTAAACATCGACAGGCGATTGCGTGACACAATGCAAAAATTGATCATGGAATTTTTTTGGGAAAATAGCATAAAACAAGCATAAATCAGGAAAAAAATTGGAAAAATACCATGCCACCAGTCCTAAGAGGTCTCTGATATGAACGTACTCGGTCAGATAGGTGCAATCGAGCTCTATAACCAACCATGATGATCAAATACTCAGAAAAAAGAACACAAATTGCAGAGAAAACCAAGGAATTACCAAATTGCAAATGAGCAAATGAAAACCTAAAAATCTCTATTTATAGCTCAAAATTAGGGTTTATTGACACCTCAATGCTCGTGGTCTCCACCAGCTTCAAACACCTCGTAGCCTACTCAAACTATCTTGAAACCACACGAAATTTCACACGCTTGCTCGTTAAACTGATATCGAAAACATGGTCTCAATTTTGGAATTTTCCGACCACCTTTTTCGAGGGGGCATATTTACACTATACAACAGTATCACCGAGGCATACTGGGGTAGGAATTTTTCATTTTCTTTGAAACAATATCATTTTGACTTTGTCTCAAAGAGGGGCAAATGTAGACACCTAAAAATGTCTCATTGATCATGTACTAATTATTCCTCTAATTGATTAAATAATTATTTAATTATTTAATTAAGTTAATTAATCTTATTCTTCTAATTTCATATTTCCTCATAATCTCACTAATTATTCTATTTTTTTAATCTATCATCATTTAATCATTTTAACCATTTTCTAATAATTAAATATTTATTATTTAATTAATTATGATTAATCCCTCAATTTAAATAATCTTTATTATTTAAATAAATTATTAATTATTCTATTTCTTATTCTATCTCTAATCATTTAATCATTCAACCCTCTTCTAAATATTAATTAAATATTAATTATTTAATTAATTGTGATTTAATCTTTAATTCAAATAATCTTTATTACTTAATTATAGTCCATTCTAAATAATTAAATAGTTTCTTTAAATTATTTAATTAACTAATTAATTCTTCCATTTCCAAATCCCCAAATTCTAATTTCATTTAATTTCATATTCTTCTAATTATTTGAATTAAATCTCATGCAAAGATTAAATTGAAAATCTAAATCTAAATGCAAGCACATGCTAAATTAATTAATTAAATTTTTATCTCTCCAATCTCTATTTCCATCTTTTAGTTAGCTTTTTTTAAATTAAGCTTTCTTTGTCATCCTCTTTATTTCCTCCAATCATCATTTTTCTTCCCTCAGTTAGTTTTTTCTCAATCAGTTGACTCAATTAATCTATTCAATCTATTATGTTTCACTCCTACAATCAGTAGTTCAACTATCAATTTTCATGTGAGCTCACCTGAGTTCCACCTCTTGATCATTTTGTTCCACCTTTCAATCAATCTTCTCCAATTTTCTATAAATTGAGCATCCAAACTCCATTTTCAATAATCATGAACTTTGAATCTGTGTGTCACTTGCAAGTTACCAGCACAATATCTAAGAGCCATCATACCATAGAGAGGAGAAGAGCAATGGAAGCAATACGTGATCTTGGGATAGGGAGTTTTGATTTAATTTGATTATTTTAATTCCTATTTACTTGATTGTGTTATTCCATTGTCTTATTTGTTTAGATTCTTTGGTTAGAAGGGATTCGTGATTTCCCTTTTGCTTCTAATTGATTACTTGTTTTTAAGATGAATTTTACATGTATACAATATATACATCTAGATATATGAATATATGTATGTCTACTTATATTTTACTATATATGAATATATATATATATATATATATATGTTAACATATTTGAATATTAAATAACATAACCCGTATGTGTTCTTTTAAAAATAAAAACCCATTTGTGTTATATAAAATTAAAACCTAGTATGCGTTATTTAAAAAATAAAACCCCATACGATGCATTTTGTCTTGTACTTAGACTTGGATATCATGGATCACAATTCCCTCTTTTTTACATGTTTTCTTCTTCCAATCTGATTTCTCAACTTCATTGTCATTAGGTTTACACATTATCAAGTGGATATTTGTAAAATTGCCACCATAAATTCACCCATCTTCTAAGATTTCTAACCATATAATTTTTTAAGAATGTGAACATTAACATATTAGTCTTGAATTTCTTTTATCAATGTCTCTAGAGTTCTCAGAGACAAATGTGGACCATTTTTTTTTAAAACTTTTAAACTACTTGTCCAGAATTGAAACAAAATATATATTATTGTTCACTTCATTCTTTACACTTTAAAAAAATGAATTTTTGATTATTTTGGTGCAAGTTATGTGATGCACATGAATAGGTACTTGATTTTTAAGATGTGTCCACTTTCAAAAATCATAAAAAAGAATACTCAACAAAAAATTATAAAAAATACACAAGTTCTTGTACTCACTCTTAACTATATTTCTACCAAAGGGTTTGTCAAAATAATAAATGCAACTATAACTTTTTTGATGCACACGTCAAGCACTATGTTATGTTTTGTTGAAAAAACAAGAACACTTTTGTGTGCGTGAAAGATTTTGCCCCTTAATCTTATCCAATTTTGAAAAACTTTTGGGTATCTTCAAATTCTGGGTGGACGAATCTCAAATTGCTCCTCCAAGTTCAGTTTTAGCTAATTTCAACAAAAAAAATGGTGGCCACTTATACCCCCCCTTTTGTTCACCATCTTGGTGCACTTGCCCTAGAATTGTCTTTTGTCAACCTCATTCGCATTCTTTATTTGAAATTCAAAACTATCATTGATAGAATGTTCTAGAAAGTGGAATACCTTATTTTTGGGTGTCAAAACCCTAATCGACCAATTTTCATCTTAAGAAAATATTTTATTTAATTTTTGGATTGCGAAGCTTTGGTGGTCATAAATTTCAAACCACATATAAGATATTTGATCATTATACATTGTTGGAAAACTTGTGAGAATAATCACAATAGTAGAGTGTTCATCACTTTAGTCAATTTTCAAGCACATTTGGTGTCTCTAAGGCCCTCAAAAATACAATTGTAATTTTTATTGGAGAATTTAAAAAAAAAATGAATCTCTCAAATGCCAAAAGAGATGTTGGGATAATTCTTTCACCATTAGCTCCATTTCACCATTTATGAGGTCTATGTAAAATTTCGTGCAAAAATAACAACTTGGTATTGGTCAAGTAATTGAAAGACGCAGACGATCAACGTAGGTTCAAGCTTCATCTGGTATCCAGCCTAGTTAAACTAGCCACCCCTAGGGTGGATCCCCTACGGATCTCCATGTGGCCCTGAAGGATTAGTCTTGCTTCAACTTGCCCCTCCTTGACCCCAATTAGCAATTAGTAAGACCAAGGTAAGGTAGGTTGGGCGTTCGGCTAGGTCATAGGGGTACCTCCTATGGGTAACAAAAAAAATGTCAACTTACTAAAAACAGTAACCCTACAAAAAATAGAACCCTACCATTATTAGCCCTAATTAACAAACTAAATAACATTTTTGGGTGATGCAATATTTCTCTTACATTGTACATGCTCCTACATTAGACACCTCAAGTAATTTGAGACGAGACCTTATCACATCCAGGTGTTTTGAGGAAAACCAAGACAATCAACCTTTTCTTTAGATAGCCATGAAAAATCTTCAACAAGACTTCATTTTCATTTAACGAGATACTCTTCTACCCACACGACTATCCAAGATGTCCTCTATCTCCTTACCTAAATTAGATGTTGGAATATTCCACTGTACTTCTATTATTTCATATTTAATACTCTCTTCATGATACTCTATGAAATATAATATATTAAACGCATAGGTGAAATATTAAGTCCACCCGGCGACACTACTTCATAGGCATTTCTAGAATAATACTTATTTAGGATTCTACATGGCCCAAATTTCTTCATCTTCAACTTATTATGTATTCTCATTGAAACCTCTCTTTTCTCAAATGAACCATGACTTAATCTCCAATCTTAAATTCCTTATATCTCCTTTTTTGATCCTCCTTAGCATCATATTGAATATTCATCTTATTAATATGTTTTCTTGCCTCTTTATTCAAATTATTCAAGTGCACTACAAAGTCTTCAACTTCAACACTACTCTTTTCTCCCTTGTCCAACTTCCTTAACTTTAAAACATTTCTAGAATTACTTCCATATACAATTTGGAATGGTGATTTACTAGTTCTCCTATTACCAGAATCATTGTATGTAAATTATACTTTTGGTAAAATTAGATCCCACCCCTTGGGTTTATCTCCTACTAAGCATCTCAACAGGTTCCCCAAACTCCTACTCACAAATTATATCTTCCCATTAGTTTTTAGATGGTGCATTTAACTTAACTTCAAATCAATCTTCAACTTGTTCCACAATGTCCTCCAAAAGTAGCCAACAAACTTGGTGTCTCAGTTTGAAACTATAGCCTTTGGTAAACCATGTAGTCTCATCACCTCTCTAGAAAATGGGTAAAAATGGGACTAGGTAAGCTAGGACCTAACCACACTCTCATTAACACATTGGAATATGAAATATTTCTAAGGAAGTGATTCACTTTGACTTGTTCTTATGAAAGAGAGAAGGAATACTTTAGGGTTTATATTCTATGAAAGGGAGATGAATCAAATGTAGGATGAAAGAAAGCTAAGATAGTAACTAGTATAAGAACAACTAAGATAACAATAAATAACAAAAAGATACAAAATTGAAAATAAAATACAAGTACAGAGCTGAAAAAGGGATTTTGATGTGCACCTGATGTTAAAATCCAATCCTAATTAAGCCAAACCAAGGCACTGGGCGCTCTGGTCCCTATCACTAAAATGGGCCAAAAACTATAAATTTGCAACTTGAAGTCCTCAAAGTTTGAACTACTAAAATTTGCAAACAACAGTGGAGGACCAAGGTACTAGGTACTCCAGTCCTAGAGATCTAGGTCCTAATTCTAGATCTGAATAAGTACTTGCAAACTTAGACTTCTCGAAAACTTACTTCGATGGAACCTGTACTTGCACTTGTAATCTAAAAAATGGTGTGTAGGTGGCTATATAAGGTTTTTCCTTAGTCAAACCCATTGTTTTGGTCATTTCCACCTCCACAAATAGCCAATGTAGTATTTAAATGTTTGTGCCCTAGAATCTCACATGTTTGTAAGCTCCTAATGAGCTAGAATGCAAACTAGAATTCTACCATGCTATGTTTCGAGTAAAAACCCTAAATGAACATAATGTAAATGCTTCAAATCACAAATTAAATATGGATCTAAATAAATAATGTAAATTTGAGAATGAATGATGTGAAACTCATATAAAGATAGGAAAATAGCATGTTCAACCATACCAAAACCTAAGAGATAAGTACAAGATAATCACTAGTTGGTGATCTCCTTATTATTCTTCAATATCTTCTAAGCTTTCATTGATGATGAAGAAGGTTGATGAAGATTTGATTCTTGATGAATTTTTTAATTGTAGACTTCACATAAAACCTACACTCTCACTTTATAAGAGGCTCCTTCAATCGCTAGAGTGTTGATCCTCCAAATGAGGAAAGAAAAAGCTATATATATGAAACCCTAACTTTATTTTTGTTGGAAATAGGAAAAATGAGAGGGGGTGTGAATCTGTTTTCTACAAATTTTATTTTTAACTTGTTCTTTTAAGCACAACAAATTTAATCAAGAGAAGGATGAAAGAACAAAAGAACAACAACCACAAAATCATAACACCACAATTTTGTACATGGAAAACCTATTAGGGTAAAAACCATGATCTGGATGAACCCATAAAATAAGTATACTCTATTAAAAGTATTACAATGGGAATGCACATGCATTCAAGCTCACTTCTTAGAGCTCACTTCTCAAAAGGAGGCTCACTGTCTACATAATCATTAACAAAATATTACAAAAAAAATTCAACTAAAGAACAACATATATAAATGCCAAAATATAGTTCCAATTAAGCACAATATACAAATTTCATACACTTCATCTCTCACTGCTCTACTATAATATGGAGGATAAATCTCTACTCTACGATTATGAAACTGCGCATAATCGGTCACTAACACCTTATGCCTTGCCAAAATGATAAAA
Source organism: Cryptomeria japonica (assembly GCF_030272615.1). Lineage (NCBI taxonomy): Eukaryota > Viridiplantae > Streptophyta > Pinopsida > Cupressales > Cupressaceae > Cryptomeria > Cryptomeria japonica. The sequence goes on along the minus strand of NC_081414.1, from coordinate 223,194,578 downwards.
AAAAATCAATCATATATATCTACAACAAGAAATTAGATGCATTGTTATTCGACTCATGAAGACATAACATTATCCAAATGTGTATGAACAATCGACAGAATACAAGCTCCAATGCTTATGCGAACCAAAATAATTATTTGCACATTGCCAAATATGTCGACCAAACCTCTTGGATCATAAAAAAAATCACCAAAATTGTTCCATCAAATCCGTACAAGGATCAACGACACAAGTCAGCTTGTTCTTTACTAGCAGACCAAAAATCAGTACTCAGAAGCTGTTATCTTGCACACAAATCATCACCAAAGACCAAAACTCTAGAATAGGGTGGTCTAGACATCCATCATCCTTCCCTTAGATCAGAAACACAAAATCTTAACCTAAAAAAAGTACCAACCCAAATACTCAACACTGTCAAATGCTTTGTTCTTACCTTGTCAGACTTGAACAAATCTTCAATCTGACTTTTGATATGATCAAATAATGCAATGCAGATGGGTGCACTGACTTGGTTTTCCATCAATGACAACACCTGATAACCTGAGAAGTGTCTCTTGTCAACAATTTCCCCCTATGGCATTGATGGCAACACTTAGTGAAAAATGACAAGTGTTGGAATTAGTACCACATATGTACACACACTTTAAAAACCAAAAACTTAAAACTCCCCCTGAGATGAATGTTACATTTTTCACCACCCTACACTCCTCCTTTGATGTCAATGGAAAAAATAGGGATCCGCATACCAAAATTCATACCAAAATCTTATAAGCAGGCCACGAATGTACAAACAAACTTTCCTACCTTACATGAACTTAAATACATCTGCAAAAATGTTCTTCAATAAATTCAAATCACTATCCCAACCTTTCTTGAGACATTCCAAAATTGAGATGAGATCATTGAACATAAATGCTTGCATCTTTGTCAACTGAAGATATGTGGGATCATTGGTGACCATGGCATCTTGGGCTTCATTTAAAGCACTAAACATTATTTCCAACTTACGAGCAATTAGACTCTGAAGCTCACCAAATCTACCAACAATCTTATCCTTATCATGCATCAAGATCTTAAACTCGTCAAGTAAAGATATAACTTGACCTTCTTGACAAGACAACGAAGTAATCAAGGGATCAAAGGACTAAGAAACACCGTCCAAATTCTTCTCATCCTCTTTTATTTGCTCCTCAAAATCTTCAAAAAATTTAGAAGATGATAAACAAGATTTGTGGACACTGCCTCCTTCATATAAGGCATTTTGAATACTCTTTACACAAGTGTCTAGCAAAATTATATCATCAGCAATTATCTCGTTCAACTTACTGAATCTTTCAACATCAAACTCATTTAGAGCCCTAACTTTTGCTGATTTTTTGATGCAGCCATGACCTGGAGGATCCTCAAAGAGAATAGTATAGATCATGCAGCAAGAGTAACACAATGGAAGCAACAACATAGAACATAGAAAATAGAAAATTAGACATCCACATCATCATATATTCATCTTTGAACATTTGGTAACATCTTTGTTACATGCAGACTAACATGCCCAGTTACAGACTACATCCCAGAATACAATTCATTTGAACCTCCAAGAAGTATCTTAATTACAATTCATGAATCTAGATCATCATACAACTTCTCTTGTCTCAAAGGATCACATACAAATATATATATACCATCTGGAACACATCCAGGTCGGCCACAAAAGATTATATTTACCAAGGAAGGAAGATGAAAAGTGCAAAATATGTCAGCCACAAAACATGAAGATCTCATCCACCAAGAACAAACATGAAGTGTGGACCACAAAGGAGGTTTGGCCAAGGGCCTAATAACATTGTTTGTGATGCCAAATTGTTCTGCAATCGAATAAATTACTCTGTACAAGAATAAATCTCCTACATAGATGATAAGCTTAAAACTGCTCTGGAACCAAGAAACTTCTTGGAAAAGAATCCAAATGAACTGGAAATTTGGAATGATGAACAAGAACAAGCCTGGAAGTTGAAAATTTGATCTGCAATGAAAAAGAAACTACTACCAAAAAATGCTAAAAGTAACACTGAAACTACAACAAGATAAAAACTAAAAGCAAATATTTTTGGTTGATACAAAATTGATCATCAACCAGGGATGCTCCTACATCAAACACCCCAGGTAGAAAAAGATGTTCTATGAGAGGTAGCTCATGAAAATCAAAAAGGATTCAGGGTATAGACCCCATGATCATTTCTGATCCAAATATCTTCTTTGTCTACAAACTTCTTCCTAACCTCTTCCAAAACCTCAACCAAATTCTCTAGCTTCTATTTTTCTTTATCTCCTTTTACTTGCTCCATACCTGCACACTGTCCCTAACTATTGCTCTTCTTCTTCTGCAACTCTGATTTATTTCTTCCATAAGATTTCATTTGGTCTACCACCATCACCTTAACCCTTCTACTATCATACCTAAATACTAGATCCTTCTGCAAATCCATGCCACCATTTGGTGTATCCACTACAACCTACTTCTTAGGACCGTAATTCTTCACAAGACTCAAACTCTTCACTACCTTAGCCTTCTCCTTCAAAGAAGACAAAGTAAACTTCTTCCCATCCTTCTCAATAGTGATCAGGTTTCTTCTACAATCATAAATATCTCCTCTATCAACTTGCCAAGGTCTACCCAACAAAACATGACAAGCTCTCATAGGCAAAATGTCACACAAGACTTCATCCTTGAAAGTTCCAATACTAAAATTCACCAAGCACTACTCTCTCACTTCCACCTTGTAAGGGCTAGGATTCTCAAGCCTCTTCAAACCAAGATTCACTACCATCTCCTTTGATACTAAATTATTAGTACTTTCAGTATCCATAATAACCTTACAACACTTACCACCTTATTTACAAATAGTTCATAAAATATTCTTCCTTTGAGTAGGTTTGGTATCTTCACTATTTTTCCTCCATCAAGACTCTTCTAAACAAAAGGGACCCTCCCTACTCCGGTTATAACACATTCTCTCCAGTAACTCTAGCTTCTTGATCCTTATTTACCATGCAATTTCTTGTCATTCCTTGCTTCCACTCAAAAGATGTATGTCCGGTTTCTCCACACTTAAAATAATTACCTAAAAATTCTCTATTGCTACTGCCACTACCTTTTCTTTGTGTCTTTTGATCAAGTTCTTTACTCCATTTATATTTTGGTTCTTCTTCAACATTTTGCTTCTCTATACTACCATTCACTTGCTCCTTATATCTCTCATTTCCTCTAGGGTTGTTCTGTTGTCTACTTTTTACTTTATCTTTAGCCTTCAAAGCATATTGATAAGCCTCCTCAACTATATAAATCTTCAATATACTCATTTATCTTAGATGTTAAATCAAAGTTAATCTATATATCTAGCCACCTTCTCCCTATCCATCTCTCGATGACCAGATCTGATCATAACCTTGTAGAATTTTTTATTGTACTCCTTCACACTCATGTCCTTCTGCTTCAAGTTCTACAACCTTTTGAACAACTCCAACTCATAGTCTCCCAGAATGAATTTAGCCTTCAATCTTGCAACCATTTGCCTCCACCAGGTGATTTTCATCTCACCATACTCCACTCTATCTCTCTGCAACTCTTTCCACCATAAAGAAGCATGCCCTTTCAACTTAGTTTATGCTAACCAAACTCTTTGTGGGTCCTTAACATCTTCAAACTCAAAGTAGTCCTCCAACTCTTCGATCCAGTCTATCATGTCTTCCAAATTCAACGAACTTGAAAAGTTAGAAACCTCAACTTTATGAACTTGCACCACCACTCTAAGAAACCTTTCTTCACCCTCATCTATTGGTCATTCTTCTTCTTCTTCAGCCTCAAGTTCTTCTCCTTCTTCTTCATATTCATCCTCTGATTTCAGATTCCTCCTCAAACCAGCCAACGCATTTTGCATCTCATTCTTGAAATCCTCCATCATCTGCTCTACCCTCCTGAGTTTCATCATTTTCTGTGGCATCTCCTCCTTTGATCTGATGCAATTGCCTCATCTCAGTGATTTGACTACAAAATTTCAATTGCCTCTTCATTGGTGATCTATTGAGCACACTTGCAACCTGCCTCAATTCGACAATCTGTTCACCCAAAGGGATGCCTCAAGGTTTGCAACCTGCTTTGATACCATTTGACACAACCATGACCTGGAGGATCCTCAAAGAGAATAGTCCAGATCATGCAACAAGAGTAACACAATAGAAACAACAACACAAAATATAAAAAAATGGAAAAGCAGGCATCTGAATCATCATATATTCATCATAGAACAGCTGGTAACATCCAGGTTACCTACATGCTAACATGCCTAGTTACAGAATACATCCTAGAATACAATTCATCTAGATCCCCAAGAAGTATCTAAATTGCAATTTATAAAATCTAGATCATCATACAACTTCACTTGTCTCAAAGGATCACATAGAACAATATATATACCATCCTGAACACATCTGAGTCAACCACAAAAGATTAGATTTACCAAGGAAGGAAAATGAATCGTGTAAAATAGGTTAGCCCCAAAATGTGAAGATCTCATCCACTCAGAACAAACATGAGTTTGGAATACAAAGGAGGGTTGGCCAAGGGCCTAAAAACATCATGTGTGGTGCCAAATTGTTCCACAATGCAAGAAATCGCTCCACATGAGAAGAAATCTCCAACATAGATGATAAGCTCAAAACTGCTTCAAAACCAAGAAACTTGCTAGAAAAGAATCCAAATGAACTAGAAATCTGGAATCATCAACAAGAACAAGCCCAAAAACCAAAAATCTGATTTGCAACGAAAAAGAAACAACTATCAAAAAATGCTAAAAGTAACACATAAAATGCAACAAGAACAAAACTAAAAGAAAATATTTTTGGTTGATGCAAGATCGCTCATCAACCGGGGATGCTCCTGCATCATTTTTCTAAAGACTCAAAGTGAGTACTTACAAAATTAATTAATCTCTTCAATTGACTAAAGGGACAATCAGATGTTTCTTTGAAAAATATGCGCATTATCTTCTCCAAGACACTAGATGCAAGACTAAGCAGCTCATTGTCTTCTATATGAGATTTCAGAATCTCTTCTCTTGTCTTGGCCTAAGAAAATGATGCTAACATTAAATTTTGAACTGGAGAAAGAGTGGCCAAATTGATAGGCCCTTGAGTCAGTTCGGGATCATCCAATTCCTATTTGTTCTTCTCTGAAAACTCCTTTGCCGCCCTTGCAATGTCTCTTGCTTCAATGACAGTTTCTATGGTCTTAGTCTTCTTCTCTTTTGTCACCTTCTCTGCTTCTTCTGATGGAGCCTCAATCTTTATAGATGTATTTCATGGCTCTAAATTTGATTGCTCTGGAGGATTCTAAGTATCTAGAACTTTATCTATTATCATAGACTCTCCACCACCTTTATTCAACTATTCTTCAACTCTTCCTCCCGAAATAGGAGAAACATTCACTTCAACCTATTAAAATTTTGAGTGTAGTTCTTGAACATCTAGAACAGTTGAATCATCACCACCATGGGCTTCTTCTGTGATAGCATAGAATTTATTGTTAGAACTGAATTCAATATTTTCTCTCTTTCTTTAACAACTTCATTAGTTTACCCAATCATTAGCCTATTTATCCTGGTTTTTGTCCTAAACTCCTTTTTAGCTACTTTGAATATTTTATTCATTCCTCTACTAATATCTCAAGGCATAGTCTAATCAACACATCATCTTTTAGTCTTTCTTCCTCAACCTTAGCATTATCTCTCTTCATTTCTAAAAGGTTATATAGACCTTTAGGTATGTCAAACATTATTTCAACAAGAGACCTATTGAATATATTCAAATACTTAATAGTGGCTTCTTCAAGTATTCTCTTACCAACATCATCAAAATTATCATAAAACTCAAAAAGTGGCTTCAAATTACCTTGCACAGTTATAGCTTTTTCAACATCATTGATTGAAATACTAGGTTTGTCTGAACCTAACTTCATTTTCTTACTTACTTTTTCATCACCAATGGACTTGTCCTTAGGGACTCTTGATGCTTTAGTTCCCTTGGTCTCGATCTCCTTCACAACTTCCTTTCAATTTGTCTCTTCATCATCCTCAATAGTGACATATGACCTTGTGCTCTTAACTTTCTTTCTCTTTCCTTCTTTGCTAGATGATTTGGCTTGTGATTTCTCGGTGTTGTCTGGCTTAGATGAACCATAGCAAGATACAAAGCTTCTAGTTTTTCTTGATTTGGTGGAGGGGAATTTTAGACTAGTTGTCTCAAATTTGACTAGTTTATCCTCTGTGGCTTTCTTTGCTTTCTTCCTATCTTCCTTGATTGCTTCTACCAAAATGCCAATGCTCTCTGCTTATTCTTCTATATGTTTTCTTACCTTCCTTACTATTTTTGGTCTCTTAAATTGAGAATGCAACTGCAAGTCTTCATACTTCTCAGCAATTGATTTAGTAATCCTTTCCCTATCCTACTTCAAACTTTGAAAATTCTTGAAGTAACACCAAAGAGAAGTTCTTCGGGCCCTACTATAACCAATTCTATATAAGTGTTCCCTGATCTGAATAGCCATTGGCTTGTCATTTGTCTATTGAACATTTCCAATTCCTGAAACCTCATTCATGAAGTAAAAGAATAAGCACAAGACTAGAGTGCCATAATTGAAAACATTCTTCTTATCCTTCTTTATCTTAGTCGGATTCTCCATTAGTTGGCTCTGTAGTAGCTCACACAAGTCATACTCTTTATTCTCCTTAATCATCTAATAAGTTGCATAGATTGCAGTATTTGATACATAATTCATTTGGTTGAAGTAATAGATCTTGTAATCAATAACCATTGAATAAAACTTTATATCAGGCTCAATTATGTCATTAATTGCCATAGCCCTTTTATCAAACTTTGATCTAGTGACCTTAGTAACAAGTTGATTCTTCATAGATCTTAGCATAGGAAAACCACTAGAAGAGATCAAACTAGTTACAACCTTGATTGTGTCCTTGGTGATCATGAACAGTTTTCTCAATCACACAAATTTAGCATGAATTCTTCTCAACACATTCCAAACCCATTCATTTTCCTCAAATGGTGAGAACTTGACAACCAGGACAAATTTTTTCTCCAACACCTTAAATTCTATCTAAAGTCTGTA